>NC_135670.1:26976059-27332789 GCF_964188315.1 Podarcis muralis
ATAGATGCAGTCCTCAAAAAACTGAAACCACATAAAGCCCCAGGCCCAGACGGCTTCACAGCGGAATTCTATAGGAAATTTAAAGAACCCTTGATGCCCTACATGACCCGCCTATTCAACGACATCATAAAAGGGGGCCCCATCCCCAAAACCTGGACCCACTCCAAAATAGTCTCCATCCCAAAACCACTAAAAGACAGCCTCAAAGTAGAATCATACCGCCCAATCTCATTAATAAACCAAGACTACAAGATATTCACATCAATCTTGGCCAACCGCCTAAAAATCTTCCTACACAAGTTAATAGCCCCAGACCAGACTGGCTTCGTTCCTGGCCGCAATATAACAGACCCCATCAGGAAACTACTGAACCTGATCGAACACAGCAAGGCAACCAAACTCCCATTGACAATTATGTCCCTAGACATCCTCAAAGCCTTTGATTGCTTAGAGTGGAAATACATATTAGCAGTACTAACCAACATGAAATTTGGCCCCAACTTCCTACAGATCCTCAAACAAATATACTCCCAAGCCTCAGCAAAATGCAGAACTAACAATATGGATTCTAATACTATAGCTATCCAAAGAGGCACAAAACAAGGATGCCCACTGTCTCCCTTCTTATTTATCCTGGCTCTTGAACCCCTAGCAATCTGCATCCGAGCGGCCACAGACATCAAGGGAGTGGAAATAAAAGGCAGAACCTATAAATTAGGGCTCTTTGCAGATGACCTAGTGGTCACAACACCAGACCCCATAAGCACAGCAACCTCCCTAATCAGAGAACTCAACACATTTGCAATGGTGTCGGGCCTACAGGTAAATTTTACAAAGTCAGAAGCTATGTGCTTCAACACCCCTCCTCACACCCAAAAAGAACTCACGAAGGTCACCAAAATAAAACTTTGCCACACCAAGTTCAGATACCTAGGGGTACAAATAACCAGAAACCTCAATAAATTGTACCTCCACAACTACAAGCCCCTGTGGCAACAAATTAACAAAGACCTAAAGAGATGGAATAACATGAATTTCACTCTCTCAGACAAAATAGCCATGATCAAAATGATCACACTCCCAAAACTAACCTACCTATTCCAAACCCTCCCAATCTGGATCCCCTCAACCCAACTTCGCAGTTGGCAGAGAAAACTACACTCTTTCATCTTCTCACATAAAAAACCAAGAATAAGCCCTAAATACCTACACCTCCCCACCTCAGAAGGAGGATGGGGAATCCCCAACATAGAAGCATATTACATTGCCAACCAAATACGCCATATAATCCCATATATACTAGAAGATGAGACAAAACAATGGGTGCACCTAGAGAGGGACACAATTGAAAACACCTGCACCACAACATACCCACTCCTCCCAAACAAACTAAAGAAAATTCCCACAACACTTAACAGGTACACACAGACCATGCTCAAAGCATGGAAAACACAAATAGGCAAACTATCCCCAACCCCATCCCCACTAATCCCCCTGGCGTACCACCCATTATTCCACCATGCAGCACAAAACCTCCAAATAAAAACCTGGCGAGCCAAAGGCTTATATCGCCTAATAGACTTTTATAAAAATAACAAACCCCTGTCAACACAAGAAATACAAGACAAACTAGAAGACACCCAAATGCCCTGGTTAACACAACACCAACTACATGCCCTCTTAAACAACCCAACAGTAAAATCAGCAGCAACTAGGCCCCTGACAACCTTCGAAAACCTCCTCCTAACAACAAAGGGAAACGGTAAAGGGACAGTATCCGCAATATACAAAATACTACTCCAAAATCCCGCAAATCCCCTAGACGCAATCAAAAAACAATGGGAGAATGACATAGGCTATGAGATTAACCCCACTCAATGGACCAGAATGTGGTCTAAACCCCCCTTTAAATCCATATCAACGAAAAGAAAAGAACTCACACTGAAACTCACCTACAGGTGGTACCTAACACCAAGGAAACTAGCGCTAATACACCCAGGAACCTCACCAAAATGCTGGAGAGGGTGCACCTCCACAGGCACATACCTCCACATGTGGTGGGAGTGTCCCAAAATCCAACTATTCTGGATGACAACCATACAAGAAATATGTACAATAACTAAGCAAGTAATAGACATCACCCCAGAACTGGCCCTACTAAACATCTTCCAAGACAACAATGCCCATTTACACCACAAAGAACTCATAACCCACCTGCTCTCAGCAGCCAGAAATACCATAACCAGACACTGGAGAGACCTGTCAGGAGTAAGCATGGACCAATGGTACCAAACAGTATGGGAAACAGCCCTACTAGAAAGATTAACTAATAAACTGAAACTGACACGGGGACAAACAGAAGAAGACACCTTCACCCTGGTATGGCTCCCCTTTATCACACACACAGCCCAACAGGACAATGACAATAATCCACCAGCAGCATACAAATCAATATGGCTAACCTGATCCAAAACACCCACCCACCTCACTCACACACGAAAACAAAGATCACCACAGCCAACCACAAGCAAACAATCACACCCTAGGCCAACCCCAACCTCTCTCACCACCAAAGGAACACAAGTGAACGACACAAATAACGCTGACACCAAACTCTACACACATTAAACATAATAGAAACACCGCCACCCGACCCCACCCCCATCCATCTTCCCTCTCTCCACCCCCCTTTTCTTCTCTCTTTCTTTTTTCTTCTCCCCCTAATGCCTCAACAAATGAAATGGATTTGTAAAAATGTCAAAGGGAAAAAACAAACAAAAAACGAGGCACTACACTTCTGTAAAACAAGAAAATCCTTAATAAAATATTAAAAAAAAAAAAAAAAGGAAGGTCAGGGGCAGCGCGCGCGCGCCAAGTTCAAATGTACAGGAGGGGGGCGCAATGGGCAGTCCGGAGAGAGAGCCGGGTCCCAAAGCCCGCCGGAGAGAAGGGGAGGAGTCCGAAGGGTCCGCTTCCGAGGCGTCCAGGAAGGAAGGCACCCAGGGGGGTAGTAGGACCCAGAGGAGGAAGGAGAAACGTAGAAGGTGGAGTAAGGCTAGAGTCTTAAGCTGGTGTACAGGGGGCGGAGACTCAGACGAGGCTTCGCTGGTCTAGGGTCTAGACGTAGAGACGCACGCTAGTGCTTGAAAATGGAAGCTAAATGTCAATAAAGACTTTCGTACAGTTCTAATGGCTAGCGTTGGTCTTCTGTGAGCTGAGACCGGGAGGCAGTCTCTGACAGTAAGCCTCGTCTCACGTATCATCGGTTTTCTTCGCCTCAAGCATCGCTAAGGAAGCGAGGCAGGGAGGGTAGAAGACTGGTGCCTTGCGAGCTCACAAGAGTCAGGCAAGATGACTACAGAACAGAAAATAGCTTCCCTGCAAGAAGCGGTGACACTACTCAACGCTGAAATAATCGCTTCCAGGAAGAGAGAGGAAGAAGCGGCAGCTGCCTGCAGAGATCTTCAAGCCAGGTTGGAAGGGCTTGTAAAGCAGGGGATCCCAGTACCCAGATCCGAGGGGATCGGTTTGGGGAAGAGAGGAGGCAGCATTGTATCTCATTTTGATGGGAATTTGCAGCAGTACCCCAATTTCCGAGCAGATGTGCTGTTTGCGCTGCAGCTGCTGGAAAGAGACTTTAGAGATGAGCGGGAGAAAGTGGGGTTTATTTTGTCTCATTTGCATGGGGACGCGAAAGCATGGCTGCGCAACCTGTGGAGGGATAAGGATCCAGCGCTCCAAAGCGCAGATGCGTTCATTAAGGCGATGGACTCCTGTTTCTTATCCAAAATAGACCTTGACATTGCCCGGAGGGACATATTTGGACTAAGACAAGGGAAAGCCAGCGTAAGGCAGTATCATTCCCGGTTTTTTGCATTGGTCAACGCGCTGAATTGGGATAAGGATTCTCCGCCGGTTAGAGACCTTTTTTGGGAGGGTCTGAATGCACAGATCAAGGATGAGATGGCAAGGGGAGAGAGACCCACAACCACTCAACAAGTGGTTGAAAGAGCGTTGTCTATTGGGGTGAGGCAGGAAGAACGCCCGTGGAGCAAAGAAGAAGGGCGTTGGGGACGCTCACCAGCGAGAGTGCCCTCCCTCTTGCCCAGAGAGGCAGCGCGTGCGCAGTCCACGCCTCCACAGGGAGGGGGCGAGGAGCAGATGGAGATTGGCGGTGCTAGGGCTCACTCAGCTACCAGAGCCTTAACGCCGGGAGCAGTAAAATCGAAGCTGCCTAGAAGGAACAGGAAGTGTTATATATGTGAGAGTGCAGAGCACATGGCGAAAGAGTGTCCCCAGAGGATTTTCAAGCACACTGCAGCTTCAGTGACAGTATTGGAAACAACTCAGCAGAGAGCACCACAGCAGGGAAACGACCAAGTCTGGCTGGAAGAGGAGGCACTGGGGCCCAGCCAGACGAGTCAGTGAGGAAGTCCCCAGAGATTTTGCAGCCCACAGACCCCCTCCCGCCCAAGCCAGTGGTGCAGCTAACCGCATCGCTTCAGCTGCCCAATGGACTCACCTTAGAAGTGCCTATTACAATTGACTCTGGCAGTAACGCAGACTTTATAGGATTGGAGTTCATTCAACAACACAACGTAGCATTACTGCCAGCCACACTGCCCCTGAAGGTTGTCACGGTGGATGGCAGGGAACTGCTAGGGGGGCAGGTGGTGCAGCAGACGCCGCCTATGGTGATGCAAATTGGGAATCACCGGGAAGTCATCAGTTTCAATGTCACCCAACTGTCCGACACGCCTATAGTATTAGGCATGAGTTGGCTGCACAGACACAGCCCAGCATTGGCGTGGTACCAGCGCCAACTGACTTTTGGCTCCTCCTACTGTGCAGAACACTGCATTATACCCAGCCCGGAAGGGGAAGAGGAGGACCCGCAGTTACAGTTGGGCACGCTGCAAGCAGTACCCCACAAGTATGCGGAGTTTTTGGAGGTATTCTGCGAGAAGGAGGCGGACAAGCTACCCCCTCACAGACCCTATGATTGCAAGATTGACCTCCTGCCGGGGGCGACGCTGCCAACTGGGAAACTGTACTCCATGTCTGAGGATGAACTGCAAGAACTCAGGGAGTTCATAGATCACAATTTGAAGCGTGGGTTCATCCGGGAGTCGAAAGCGGTGGGAGGCAGTCCCGTATTCTTTGTGAAGAAGCGGGACACGCCCCAACGGAGGCTGGTGGTGGACTTCAGAATCTTGAATTCGAAAACCAAGCCCTCAGCTTTCCCCATGCCCAAGATAGACGACCTGCTCGCGACGGTGCGGAAAGGACGCGTTTTCACCAAGCTGGATCTACGTGGCGCGTACAACCTGATTCGCATGCGCGACGGCGACGAGTGGAAGACGGCCATGTTCACGCCACTGGGCACCTACGAATACAGAGTTATGCCCTTCGGATTACAAAATGGCTCTCACACTTTCCAAGCCTTTATGCATCACGTGCTGGCGGGGCTCCTTTACAAGAAGTGCGTATGCTTCCTGGACGACATCCTGATTTTTTCAGAATCGCGAGAGGCGCACGAGAGGGATGTCAGGGAAGTTCTGCAGAGACTGAAGGAGCACAGGCTGTACGCCAAACTGGAGAAGTGCCAGTTCGACGTGACGGAGGTGGATTTCCTGGGCTACAAGTTGTCGGACAAGGGGCTCGCCATGGACAGCGCCAAGGTTCGCGCAGTTTTGGACTGGAAGAGCCCACGCAATCGGAAGGAAGTCCAGCGGTTTGTCGGCTTTGCCAACTTTTACCGCAAGTTCATCAAGGGATTTGCCATGCAGACAGCGGCCATCACCGACACACTCAGCTCCAAGAAGAAGAAATTCATCTGGACGGAGCAAGCGGAGCAGTCCTTTCAGAAACTCAAGCGTCTCTTCGCGTCCGAAGAGCAGCTGCTGCATGTGAATCCCAGCAGACCCATGAGGGTGGAGACAGACGCCTCAGACAGAGCCGTGGGAGCTGTCCTGTTGCAACAAGACCAGCAGGGGGACTGGAGGCCGTGCGCCTTCTACTCGAGGAAGCTCAGCAAGTCGGAGCAGAATTACACTATCTGGGACAGGGAGTTGCTAGCCATACATGCAGCATTCAAGGCATGGAGGCACTTCCTCATCGGAGCCAGACATACAGTGCAGGTCCACACGGACCACAAGAATCTGGAGTACTGGCGCACGGCTAGGTTCCTCAACCAGAGACACATTAGATGGGCAGAGTTCTTCGCGGACTTCGACTTCAAGATAGAGTACATCCCAGGCGACAACAACGTGATGGCGGATGCATTGTCCAGAAAGCCGCAATACCTGGAGGAGGCGGCACCGTCGGCGGCCAAGCACATTTTCGCACCGGAAGCGTGGGCATGCGCGTCGGCAACCGTGGACCTGGACGCCGTACGTCGCGCGCTGCGGGAAGACCCCTTCGCACGGGCCAAGATGGAGGAGGTGCACAGGGGCACAGCGAGGGCCGACGAGTTCCAGATTCGCGATGGGTTGCTCCTCCACAAGGGAGCACTCTACGTGCCGGGAGACGACCTCCGCGCAAGGGTCCTGCAGCAGCTACACGACGCTCCCACCGCAGGGCACTTTGGCAAAGAAAAGACTGTCGAACTCGTAGCCAGAGACTTTTGGTGGCCCAAGATGCGGGGGGAAGTAGCGGATTACGTCTCGAGATGTGACACCTGCCAAAGGGCCAAGTCAGTTCACAGACCGCCGGCGGGACTGCTGGAACCGCTGCAGACACCGTCTGAACCGTGGGAGAGGGTGGCCCTGGACTTCGTCACGGATCTGCCCAGCTCGAGGGGAAAGACAGCAGTGCTAGTGGTGGTGGACATGTTTACTAAGATGGCACACTTCATTCCGTGTGCGAAGGTAGCCACGGCAGAGCAGACCGCCAAACTGTTCAAAGTCCACGGTCTGCCACGGTCTATTCTCTCCGACCGGGGGCGACAGTTCATCTCGAACTTCTGGCAGAAGCTGATGGGCATTCTGAACGTCAAAGTCAATTTGGCGTCGGCGAGACACCCACAGACCAACGGACAAGCGGAGAGGGTCAACGCCGTCATGCAGCAGTACCTAAGATGCTACGCCAACCAGCAGCCCACGACATGGGTGGACTACCTGCCGCTCGCCGAGTTCGCTTACAACAATACGAAGCACGTGTCGACGGGGGTGACGCCGTTCTTCGCCAACAACGGGAGGCATCCCAGAACCTTCCCGGGTTTAGAGAGAGTGGGGGAGGGGGAGCCACAGGCAGCGGAAGCCTTAGCGTCGGAGTTGCAGGAGGTCCACGAACAGCTCAGGAGGCAGTTAGAACTAGCAAAACACGCATACAAGGTGCAGGCCGACAGACACAGAAGAGTTGGGGAAGACATACAGGTGGGTGACTGGGTCTGGTTAGCAGCGCAAGCAGTGCCGACCAGATCATTAGCTAAGAAGAAGCTAGGACATAAGCAGCTAGGACCTTACCAAGTCCAGGCGCAGGTCAATCCAGTGGCCTTCCGGTTGGCTCTTCCGGAGGGTTCCAGAATGCATCCGGTGTTCCATAGATCGGTGCTCACGCCCTACAAAGCACCTCATAGGTTTCAGGAGCCAGACACAGCACCAGACCAGAGCAGTGAAGGGCCCAGAGTGAGGGGGTCGCCTAGGAGGGGACACATCAATGAGGTCACAGAGATTTTGGACTCCAGATGGGGGGAAGAGGGAGTAGAATATTTCCTAGCCAGAGAGGGTACCCCGGCCAGTGCCAACAGCTGGGTACCGGACTATGCCTTGGAGGAACCGCTGCTCAAAGAGGAGTTTCATGCCCTCTTCCCGCACAGGCCCATGCCAGCAGAGTATTTCGACGACTGGCTTTTCACACCCACTCTTTCAGCCAGCACATTCCTGGGGTTCGACTCGGACGAGGAACAGGCACCAGTCCCCAGCTCCCAGGTGGGTTCGCCACCGGGGTCTGCCTCAGACCACTCGTATTGGTGGGACGATCAACCAGAGGAGCAGTGGCGCAGGAAGTGGCTGAGGGGTCCTTGGATGGGACCACCCGAAGAGGGGGAGAGGGGCGAGACGGACATGGACGTGTTGGGGGACAACGTGGGGTTCGAGCACGAAGACAGAGAGATGGAAGCAGAGGAGAGCGACGTTGACGAGTACATGGGGGACGAACTGTATCCTGCAAGCACCCCCGCTACGACGGAGCACCCAGTACCCGCACCGGAAGGAGGGGAGGGGGGAAGGGGGGGCTTCGAGGGGGGGATGGATGTCAGGGGTTCAGGAGCAGAGGGACAGGAAAGGGAGGAAGTAGAGACCGAGGGAGAGGAATCTGAGGGAGAAGTCAGCGAGGGTAGCCATCCGAGGTCTCTAAGTCTCTCCAGTGAATCAGAGGATTCACAGAAAGGGGCCCCAGTGGTCAGAGCCAGGGGGTTGCCAGAGGGAACACCCCAGGAAGGAGGGGCCAGAGGGGACTCAGAGAGCAGCAGCTGGAAATCGGGACCAGCTTCCCCACCGGAGAGCAGTAAGGGGGAGGAGTCCCAAACATCGGCAGCAGGCAGCCTTCCGTCAGCGGAAGGACAGGAGTCAGGGTTAGCCACGCCTGCATCAGAGAGCGAGGTAACGGTCAAAAGGAAGGTCAGGGGCAGCGCGCGCGCGCCAAGTTCAAATGTACAGGAGGGGGGGCGCAATGGGCAGTCCGGAGAGAGAGCCGGGTCCCAAAGCCCGCCGGAGAGAAGGGGAGGAGTCCGAAGGGTCCGCTTCCGAGGCGTCCAGGAAGGAAGGCACCCAGGGGGGTAGTAGGACCCAGAGGAGGAAGGAGAAACGTAGAAGGTGGAGTAAGGCTAGAGTCTTAAGCTGGTGTACAGGGGGCGGAGACTCAGACGAGGCTTCGCTGGTCTAGGGTCTAGACGTAGAGACGCACGCTAGTGCTTGAAAATGGAAGCTAAATGTCAATAAAGACTTTCGTACAGTTCTAATGGCTAGCGTTGGTCTTCTGTGAGCTGAGACCGGGAGGCAGTCTCTGACAATTATTATTATTATTATTATTCCCATCAATTGTCAAAGAGATAGGACTGTTAGAAGACATCTGAAGGCAACCCCGTATAGAGAAGTTTTTAAAGTTTGATGTTTTATTGTATTTTTATATTTTGCTAGAAGCCACCCAGAGTGGCTGTGCAGCCTAGTCAGATGGTCGGCATATAAATAATAAAATTATTATTATTATTATTATTATTATTAGTCAGAATTTCATCCTAGCAGGCAAAGATAGCTTTTCTTTTCAGCCATGGATGCAGGCTAGATAATATTACTAACATTTTTGGCTTTATTTGCAAAACTGTAGAAATGTATTCATTTATTTTAAAATGGGGCTTATGTTTGACTTCCCATTCTGAAGGTCTTTTGCAATGACAGATGACCAGTGGCAGGGAATACTGAAGTCCCTTTACGTTTTTTCCCCAGATGACCGGGAGATACAAGATGTATGCCGAGGAACTGGCTGCAGTTGTCCAGCCTGACTTTGTTCCCAATGTCATCAAAGAGTAGCTTGCCTCTGCTGCTGCTCAGGAAGGTTGGGAGAGAAACATATTGTCCTTCACATGCAACATGGCAGCTCCCCCCCCCCCCCCGATGTGGTGCCTCAAAACACATGGTCTGCCTTTTTAGGAGTACTTTGGATGGGATTCATATAACTCCTTTGGGCCTGCCCACTGGGACTTTGGGCTTTCTTTGAACCAGATTCATTCCTTCTCTGCCTCTCTTATAGCAGAAGTTGCTTGAGGAATGCACAACTGTTTGGCTCTGAGCCACTTAAATATATATATACCGTATTTTTTGCTCTATAAGACTCACTTTTTCCCTCCTAAAAAGTAAGGGGAAATGTGTGTGCGTCTTATGGGCAGATGCAGGCTGCGCAGCTATCCCAGAAGCCAGAACAGAAAGAGGGATCACTGCTTTTGCTGCGCAGCAATTCCTCTTGCTGTTCTGGCTTCTGGGATTCAGAATTATTTTTTTTCTTGTTTTCCTCCTCCAAAAACTAGGTGCGTCTTGTGGTCTGGTGCGTCTTATAGAGCGAAAAATACGGTATATATAGCTTCAACTACACACTGTGCACTTGACCTAGGCATCAGGAAATACTTTGATTCAGGACTATTTTAAGCCAGGTGTTTATGAGGGGTGTGTGTGTTTCATACAGGTGGACAGATATGCAACAAAATTATACACCTTTCCTGTAAACAAATCAGAGGAGTGAATCACAATGAAACCATGTTTTGTATTCCATGGCTGTAAAAAGGCCTGAGAGCCAAGACCACAAGAAGAGTCCTGAAGCTGGAGCAGGCCAGAGGACCATCTAGTCTAGCCTTCTGTTCTCACAGCAGCCCTGTTGCGTCAGTTGCAACAACAAAAAATCACCCCTTGTTTTCCCCTGCTAGAAACTAAGTTTACTCTTAAAAGAGAATTTTAGATTGTGAGGTCTTCTGGGCAGAGATCTGTGCTTTTCTGCTTTAAAGCGCCTGGCCCATTGATGGAGCTGCTGTAATAATAATAATAAATAAAAAACAGTAGATGGGGAAACCTTGAAAATGCGGTTTCTTGCTTTTCCTCGCCTCCAGATGCTTGGGGCTGAAGTGTGTGCTTCCAGTTCTCAGAGGTGAAACTGTAGTTACTTATTCAGCATTTCCTTTTCAAAAATTATCAGCTTGCAATGGTCAGCAAAGAAAGTTGGCGCACACTGTGCACTTGCATTAACCACTGAAAACCTTTATTGAGAGTGACTCAGTTACAAGCAAAATATATTTTGCATATAAAATTTCTCTGCAAGTAAAATATCCCTTTTGTTGTTATGGACAAGAATTGTGTAGGCTGTTCTTCTGGATCAAATGGGTGAACCAGAAGTGGATGAAATTTGGGCCCATTTACTTGAATGGACCTGTTTCTACCCATCTGTAGCTTCCGTGGTTCTCATGGATTTGGGCACCAAGAGAAAGGCTCCTTCCCTCTCACGCAGGGCCATGTGCCCTCTGCCAGCAGGGCTGCCTTGCATCACCTTTTCTCCGCTTGGGATGTTCAGCTGCTCAGCCACAGCCAACCACCATTCACATCTGCTCCAGAGGAAAAGCAGGTCTCTTAATGAAAGGGGAGTTGCCTGGGCTCTTCTGCTGTGGGAATCTGCAGAGAATCCATTGCTTGCTCTTTGCTTTGCTCTTTCTATTGCTCTGCACATGGGCAGGCACTCAGTGGGCTACAGAGATGCTGCACTGCAAGAGATTGTTTGCATCCCAGATAAATACAAGGCAAGCAGCTGCTTGCATGACACCTGCTAGCAACTGCCACATTCTTTGATTGCTTCACCCTCCTTTACAGTAGTTACCTGTAAGAATTTGTGAGGGCTTAATCTGAGACTCTTGAGAGTTCCATGGACTGCAAGAAGATCAAACCTATCCATTCTGAAGGAAATCAGCCCTGAGTGCTCGCTGGAAGGAAAGATCCTGAAGCTGAGACTCCAATACTTTGGCCACCTCATGAGAAGAGAAGACTCCCTGGAAAAGACCCTGATGTTGGGAAAGATGGAGGGCACAAGGAGAAGGGGACGACAGAGGACGAGATGGTTGGATAGTGTTCTTGAAGCTACCAGCATGAGTTTGACCAAACTGCGGGAGGCAGTGGAAGACAGGAGTGCCTGGCGTGCTCTGGTCCCTGGGGTCACGAAGAGTCGGACATGATTAAACGACTAAACAACAACAATCTGGGGGCAGGGACACAGCTCATCCATGTGCCAGCGCCACCATTCCTGGGCACGTGCCTGTGGAAAAGTCAGGGAGGATTGTGTGTTTGTGCCTGCCTCCTCTGCACTTTAAGCCCCTGTGCGTTCTTTTGAATGCTTGACTAGAGCGCCTGCCCCTGCACTCACACAGCCCTCACATCTCAAGCCCACCCACTACAGAGGTGATAGTTTTAACCCTGCAAATCCTCTGTCTAAAATCTGAATACGTTAAGAATCCACAGTAGCTGTACTGGCATATTTGGACAGGCGTATTTACCGTATTTTTTGCTCTATAAGACGCACCAGACCACAAGACGCACCTAGTTTTTGGAGGAGAAAAACAAGAAAAAAATATTCTGAATCTCAGAAGCCAGAATAGCAAGAGGGATTGCTGTGCAGTGAAAGCAGCAATCCCTCTTGCTGTTCTGGCTTCTGTGATAGCTGCGCAGCCTGCATTCGCTCCATAAGACGCACAAGCATTTCCCCTTACTTTTTAGGAGGGAAAAAGTGAGTCTTATAGAGCAAAAAATACGGTAAGTTCCTACAGCATTCCAATCCTGTGGCTTAAAATATTACAGTGCCCTTATTTCTGATACTAATATGCTTTTTTTTGCAGGATGGGCTTAGTTCACTTTATGATGACAGTTGTGACCTACAGGGCAGCATAGCTCTCAGCTGTCCCACTGCAAAAATGAGGAAGAGGGGGATCAGCTCTCCAAAGTCGGAATCACACAGTCATCTGTAATGGAGGTGCTGCACAAAGTCCCTAAGTAGCATAGAGAACTCTGGGTCCTGCCATAAGGAAAAGCCATTAATGCATGGACAGAAATGTCATGTTAATTTCTACTTCTGGTGCAACAGGATACTTGCGTTTGCAATAATTCAGAGCAGTTGTGGGGAGCCTGTGGCCCTCTAGATGTTGGACCACAGTCCCCAGAACATCTGGCCACAGTGGCTGGGCCTGATGGGAGCTGGAGGGCAACATCCGGAAGGCTGCAAGTCCTTTTGAGTGCTGCTCATCTCACCTTCAGCTACTATTTAATGTATTTTAATGTATCCTATTTTAATGTAACTTCACCAATACCTAACTCGACTCCTTTAAAATGTTCTTGCTGGAGTTGAGAAATGGCAGTCTCCCTCTCTGGCACATCTTTAACACATCACTCATAACTTTCTGCCCTGCAATAGGACCTCACGGTACTTTAAATGAAACACAAAGTGGATATTACAATATCAAAGTTTATTTTTGACCAGCAGGGAAGCCATGTACATCCCTGAGTTGAATCCAAAAACATGAGTGCAGTGTGATGAGGTAGAACAGTCTGGACTCCAGCTAGAATCGTCCTGAACTGCAGCCAAGAGAAATTTCCCTGCCTCCAATTATATAAACAGCAGTTCTGAGCCAAGCTGCTGGGTTGTCTTGGAAGTCCTCAAGCAATCTTCTTATCAACACAATCCCGGCCTCAAATTACAGCTTTCGAACATGTAACAAAGTTTCCCTTCCTACCCAGACTTTGGAGTCATGCTGCTGCCAGCTGCACTTGCTTTAGCAAGTAGTTCAGGTCTGCTTTCTAGGGCCAAATGGATCTGACCCAAACATAGGTTTTTATCTTAAAACACTAGCCTTAAGCCTGAAGCTGTGAAGAGCTGCCACCAGTTCTCACTAGAGCGCTGGTGGTGGAGGATACTCTGTGTTCAGAGCGTCTCCTGGCTGACAGCTGTTTGCAACTGATGTGTTAAACAAAGGTTAATTGTGCTGGATTTGGGGCCAAAGGTATCAAGAGATTCTAATCAATCTTGTATTTTAAAACCTTTAATTTCTTTAGAGAGGACCTAGTACAATCACGATTTGGCAGCCCCTCACTAAAAAAGAACGCTCAACATGACAGCAATTAAACTGAGATTATCTGAAAACAAACTGATGGTATGCAAAGAACTGATTCATCCAACCACTTTGGAGGGTCTGCAGTTACAACTGCAATGCCTTTTAATTCCCTGCTTTCAGAAAGAACCGCCTGACCTCATGAAAAAGGCCCTGGCTACCAGAAACCCTTTATGCATCAAAAGCAGCTGTGAGAATCCACATTGTGGTTTGCAGGTGATGCTGGCATACGTATGTGAACTACTTCCTCTTGTTGCTCCTTCCCCCAATATCCAATAATCCTAGGCTGTTTATGTTATTCTGTTCCCTGATTATTAGACACCCAAACTGGGTGAAAGATCAGCCCTTACAGTAAAGAAAGGAGGACTAACTCTTGTCCCTTTCTGTGTTGAGCTTTTTTTGGGCGGGGGGAATTCATGAATTTGGCGTGGAAGTGAATACTAAGACTTTTGTTCCTGTCAAAAGGGGCCAACAGGAAAAGAAGTCCAAGTCCGCATTTGAAAACTTCTCAAAATGTGCAAATTTTAAAAATACACACATACATTTAAATATTACAGTCGCTATACACAAGCTATTTTCATCTTCATCAAAACTAAAAAGATGGCAACAGGACCGCCATGCTGCTCTCTGTAGGTTTAGAGACAGGGCAGGGCAGATTTCACGCTTGCAGGATCTACTTTTTATTTCCAAATAGAGCTTGGAGGCCCACCAACTGGAGCCAGATGTAAAAACCCACTCCTGGCCTTTTGAGTCTTTCACATTGCTGCGATTACAAAATTGGGAGTCTGACATCCTTCTTGATCTACTGCAACACACCCAGAGATCTAGGAGTAGATCCCAATCTAAAATGTATTTATTTCAGCCAATTTAGAGCCTGCCTTTCTGGATACATCCCCCCCGCCCCCGCCAAGGTGGCTCATAACAAAACAATTTAATACCAGTTTAGATCCTAGTCTAAAGCATCCCTTCTTTGTGGTCCTGCTGCAGTGTGGGAGCAAAGTCTCTTGCAGCCCTGAGATAAGGCTGCTGCTGCTGCTGCTGCTGCTACTGCTGTTGCAAGCTGGCCAGTGATGGACGTGGAAGCCCTGGCAGCTCCAGGAGGTCAGCTGTCTCTGTAAACAAACAGGATGTCCTCATCGGTGCCATAACTGGTTCTGGCTTCCTCAAAGTTATTGATGCTGGTTCGGCATGTTCCTGTGGGGCAGGACCAAAATGAGCTCAGAGGGGGGCAAGGGGTTAAGGCTCTGTTGGAAGGAAGGCAGGGCCATTGACTCAACAGCCCCAACGCGCCCATCTCCCTCCTCCCACGCAGTCATGGCCTTGCTGCAGAGACAAAAGACAAGGCAGACCCACCTGGCATGGCTCATGTTCCTGAGGCACGAGCCAGGAAATGGTTAGGACAACATCAACCCAGAATATTGTACAATGTTGCAGAGAGGAATGAGCTAACATGCCAGAGTTGTCCGGTTACCACACTTCCCCTATTTGAAATGAAGGGTGGTGGCTACTCACGGTCAGCATAGGCAGGATTGTTGTAATAAATACTCCCTGAGGCTTTGCTGTAGCCACACAAGACAACGAAATGGCCCTGGTAGTCAGGACTTCTGCAGAAGCACTTCTGGCCGGTTGGGAGAAAGCAACAATATTTGACCGGGTTGGAGCAGAGGTCACAGAGCAGCAGGACGGCGTTGACCAGCACAATGGCCACATGGCCTTGGGCAAGGTGATCCTGGATGTCCCGGACAGTCACTGTGCTGTGGAGGAGAATAGATGGAGAAGTCAGTCCACTGGTGTCTCTTAGGAATATCTTAACAAGGAAGACACTATCAGGACTGGAGGTTTGGAACAGGTCACTAGGGCCACAGCCCATTTGGATAGGATGGCTGCTTGCAGCAGCCTTCCCCAACCTGCTGCTCTCCAGATGTGTTGGATCCCATCATCCTACGGCTGGGGCTGACGCAAGTTGTAGCCCAAAGCATCTGGACGAGACCCGGTTGGCGAAGGCCTCTGCATTAAAACAGCTGTGGCATCTGTAAAGAAGTCCATGGGATGGGGAGATAAACCTCGACCGAGAGAGAGAGAGCTCACCGTTTCTCTACCAGCACTTTACAGGCTTTGGATTGTGCAAACAGCTGGTTGACTCGGTTCTCTTCTGTGTCAAAGTGTTTCCTGTAGAACGACTGGAGGAGGAAGAGGACAAGCCTGGTCAGAACAGATTCCTCTCGGGATAAGAAACCTAAGAATATAAGAGCATAAGAAGAGGCCAGCTGGATCAGGCCAATGGCCCATCTGGTCCAGCATTCTGTTCTCACAGTGGCCAGCCAGATGTCTGTAGGAAACCCAGAAGCAGGGCCTGAACACAAGAGCACTCCTGTGATTTCTAGCAATGGATTCAGAGGAATGCTGCCTGCCACCCTGGAACAAAAGCATAGCCATCATGGCTAGTAGGCATGGATAACCCTGCTCCCTGAATTTGTCGAATCCTCTTCTAAAGCCATCTAGGTTAGCAGCCACCAGTTTAACTATATGCTGCATGGATAAGTTTTCTTTTTTCTTTTCTCGGTCCTGAATCTTCCAACATTGGATGTCCACAAATTCTAGTGTTAGAGAGGGGAGAACTTTTCTCCATGCTATGCATAATTTTATAAAACTTCCATGGTGTTGCCTCTTACTCGCCTCTTTTCTAAACTAAAATGCTCCCAAAATGGCAATGTTCCTTCACTGGGTGGGTGTCGCTCCACCTCATTGCTTGCCCTCTTCTGGACCTTTTCCAACTCTACAATATCCTTTTTGAGGTAAGTCGGCCAGAACTGTACACAGCAACCTAGAGAAAGGGCTGTCCAGGTCCCAGGTACAGCTTGCAAGAGAGTCCCCCTTGGACTGAGGAAGCAGGGCAAAGTTCACGGCCAGAGAGCAACGCAAAAGAACATTGGAAACATCATCTGGAAAATCAACATGGATCCTGTCCCATTTAATAAAAAATAAAAAAATCTAGCGCTTGCCTTTTCCAGACACGAACAAAGCACCAAATAAAAACGGTGAGTAAAAACAATTAAACAAAAATCACAATCTAATTAAAAGGCACAAGTTATCATAAAATGCCATTGGGTACCTTGAGAAGCCTGTATGTCAAGCTCCAAAAATCAAACATGCTGGAAAGGTTCACGAGTGCCAAAACACAAACCAATTATTATTATCATCATCATCCTTAGAGAAGGAAAGAATTCCTGCCCTCCAGACTTGGCCAAAGCACCAACATTTGAGTGAACCAGGAAGCTGACCTGGTTCTTGTAGCCCTTGTCCACCCCCAGGGTCTGTGTGCAGAAACGATGCTTCACCCCAAAATGACGCATCAGGTAGGCCAAATCGATGGTCCAGATGCTCTCCGTCATCTGGAGGTCCTGAATGGCTTTCTGGAACTCGTCGTCATTCAGGAGGTTCAGGTACCTGGGACGAAATCAGAGGAAGTGGTGATGGTGAAGAAGAGGGATCAGGAGAGAACAGAGCGCAGCTTATAACATGTCGCCTGACAGAAGGGAATCTGGACGCTACAGGGCCTGCCTGCACAATGGACAAACTTGAGAGCAAGATAAAGGGGTGGAGAATGTCCCCCCAGATTCTATTTCAAAGATGAAACAATGGTTTCCTTTTGTGAGTTGGCTCATATCAGCATATTGGGGGAAAGACCCTCTTCTAGCTGTTTCAAGCAGATTTGTGGTGGGGTCAGAGTTGATGCGAGCTGCAGTTAAGCAACCTCTGGAGGGCCACAGAATCCCCCTCCATCCCCATTTATGCAAATACAGCGGGTCCCACATAAGAAGGCATGGCATCTACAGTTTGAATGTTCTTGCAACAGGCCAGAATTTGAAAGGAAGAAGGGAAGAAGGAACTTGATAGGCATCCAATGGAAAGTCCCTTGGACACCAACAATGTGGTCTGGTCCAGGCATAAGGAGATAGGAGGGAAGGTTTTGTGGGCTTGCCTACTCTCTCCCACCACCCCCTTCCTAAGATTTGCTTTGCCCTTTACATCTGTTTTGGGACTAACTCCAACTTCAGGTAACTAAGACTGCATTGTAAAGTTAGTCTGAGGCTGTTCTGCAAACTCTGGGTCCTGGCAATCCTGGCTAGCTCTCAACACAGCTCTAATAAGGGTGTTCTACTAAGTTTTGGTTAAACAATGGAGGCATTCATGCACAACACAGGGAAAGGGAGAGGAGATGAGCTGACAGCACATTCCCAATCTCCAAACCAGGGTTATGCCTGAGCCAGACCTGTGCAGAGGCGGATAGCGCAGACACAGAAAAAGGAGGTGTTTTGGGGAGGGGGCAGCTCATTCATGGGATGATGGGAAAGGGCCACAATAGAGGAGAAATCACTGACATTCCATCATGAACAGGGGAGTGGGGGGGGGGGGGAGAAAGGCTTGGATCCACAGGGCAAGAAGTTCACTCTTGGAAATTCAGTTTGGTACAGGAAGGAGGGAGGGAGGGGGAGTTACAGTAGTCAAGAGGGGAAATTACCAGCGGGCAGGCTAGCGTCTTGGCAGAAGGGATGGAGAGAAATGAAAATCTTCTGCTTCATATCTACTAAGTGGCCCTCTAAAGAGGCATTTCACTCTCCTGCACCTAAAGCTCGTGTTCCTCTGTGGAAGGAAAGACGAGTTCAGCAGGAAAAGGGGGAAAAAAGACCGAGAGCCAGCAGGCAGCACAGCAGAGGCAGATGGAAAATCCTAGTGGCCGTTACTCATGGAACACAGGGTGGCTTCTACGGGAGTCACACAAGAGCACGGCAACAGACTCAAAACACCCAAAGAGGAAAAACCCGCCAGTTGCTGGCAATTACCATATTTTTCGCTCTATAAGACGCACCAGACCATAACACACACCTAGTTTCTGGAGGAGGAAAACAAGAAAAAAAATATTCTGAAGCCCAGAAGCCAGAACAACAAGAGGGATCACTGCGCAGCGAAAGCAGCAATCCCTCTTGCTGTTCTGGCTACTAGGATAGCTGTGCAGCCTGCATTCGCTCCATAAGACGCACACACATTTCCCCTTACTTTTTAGGAGGGGGAAAGTGAGTCTTATAGAGCAAAAAATACGGTACTTGAAAAGGAAGTCAGCTGAGTGGCCCAGTCAAGAGTGTCTTCTATTGGGTCAACCAGAGTTCTTACATTATGAATATAACAACCTTTGTACACATTCTTTGTCACAGTCAGACATAAATGCCATTTCCTCCACAGTTCCGTTTTCGTGCTTGAGAAGCTGCTGCTGTGGTCAGTTGTGCTGCACTCACTGGAGGGCCAAGGCACTTGGGTGAGGTCTAGGGACCTTCCCACCTTGGAAGCAACTTGTTGCAAATTGCCACCAGCCACCTCGCCTCCTTCCCCACCCCCAATAAGCCCCAACGAAAAATGGACTTACTGCAGAACCATCCTGGAGCAAGCCAGCCCACAGTCCCAGTGGTACAGCTGCTGAAGGATTGGCACATCCAGCTGCACATTGTCCACTGCAGGAAAAGAGGACACCACCGTCAGGAAGACAGTTTTTGGCACAACTAAGGTTCTTCTCTACATTCACACCCATCCTTTAACGGAAAAAAATATATTATTTTGTTCCATGCCAAAGACATCAGTTTGCAACATTTTAAAACAACTCCAGGGGGTCTAGTTTCATCTGTCCCAAGAACTTGGTCTCACAGTAATATACCATGGGATCATAACTGCCCCTGGATACATTGGACTAATTTATCAGTTTTGCATCCACACCATCTGCCAAAACCACCTCCCGGTGGTGTAAACCAAAGATGGGAAACGTGTGGCCTTGCAGATGTTTGTCGTACCTAGTCCTGAACTGGTACAAGCCATGGAGCTCTTGGGAGGATCAACCAGGCACCCCCACAGGATGAGGGCCTTGAGGAGCAGGCTGGGTGCCTGAAACCCAGTCTGAAGATCCCCATGAAGGGGCCCTTTGGGTTGATACATGATGAAGAACCCCAGGAAGGTGCCTGCCCCCCAGCCTTAGAGAGAGAGAGACAGCACCAAAAGCTTGACCTCTAGGCTGAAGAGGAACACCACAGTAAGCATCTATGGGCCCAGGATCTCCTTGTGAGTAGGCAATCCCTGATGCTCCTTCACTGGCAGCAGCTGGGGCCAGAGTAGATAAGGCTCCCCCTCTTGAGCCTTCCAGTTGCTGGAAACAACACAGGTCTCTGGCTCCTTTTTCCTATGTTGTACCTGGCCTGAACTTCTTGAGATACTGATCTTGGACTGCTGCCTAATTTCATATCTGGACTGCGTTTGCACCTAGGTTGATTCTCTATGAATGACCTTGGTTTGTTTGGATTGTGCTGTGCCTGAACTCACTGGGAGTGTTTTAGTGAAGGTTTGTGTCTTCGGTAACTGGGACCCCTTCCCCCAACCCACAGAACGCATCTCCTGGAAGTGACAGCGTTGTGGACTACACCTCCCATAATCCCTGGCCAGTGGCTATGCTGATTGAGATGGATGGGAGATGGAGTCTAAAAAAATATGGAGCGCCACAGCTAGTCACCCCTGATGACTAGGTTGGCTGCTCTGTTAGGGGAGAAATGCAGGGTATTGTGAACAGCAAAGGATGTCACAGAGGTGCTGATGAAAGACTTGGATGTTTCTGGTTTTTACAGAGGCCAATAGCTCAGCACCATAATTTCTAAATCTTCCTGGCAATGAGCCCATCATTTCCTGGGTAAAAAAGCATCAACAGAGCCACCCACTTTTTGTGTTTGCAAACTCCTTGCCAGTTATGCCCTTAGCAATGTCTAGTCATCGGGACTCTTGCTCAATTGAGTCCTTGCTCTTTGGGGACAAAAGTCTGTGTTGACAGGTTAGCAGGACTAAAGGTACAGGAAAGGCTAGAGCCCCAGGACAGGGAGGGGACTCAGCTGGCTTCCTTCCAAGCAACTGAGGCTGACTCAAGGGAGCCTGGAGGGAGGTCAGGACAGTTCTGGCCCTCTGGCTCTGGACATGCAGCGCATTCTTCAAGAGTAGGCTGGTGTATTTAGGAAATAATAATAATAAGTAAGGTAAAGGTAAAGGTACCCCTGCCCGTACGGGCCAGTCTTGACAGACTCTAGGGTTGTGCGCCCATCTCACTCAAGAGGCCAGGGGCCAGCGCTGTCCGGAGACACTTCCGGGTCACGTGGCCAGCGTGACAAAGCTGCATCTGGCGAGCCAGCGCAGCACACGGAAACGCCGTTTACCTTCCCACTGTAAAGCGGTACCTATTTATCTACTTGCACCTGGGGGTGCTTTCGAACTGCTAGGTTGGCAGGCGCTGGGACCAAGCAACGGGAGCGCACCCAGCCGCGGGGATTCGAACCGCCGACCTTTCGATCGGCAAGCCCTAGGCGCTGAGGCTTTTACCTACAGCGCCACCCGCGTCCCATATAATAATAATACTGTATTTCAAAAGGACCAGGGGCAACACAAAGACATTTCAGCTGATCCAGTTTGAACAAAGGCAGCTCTCTTGCAGAAGCCTCCCCAGCTTGCTTTGCCTGATCTTCAGCCAGACTCTGTTAGCAGCGAGAGACCAGTGACACTTGCCAGCCGGCGGGATCAAGGCCCAAACTGCTTTGAGGCTCTTTTTTTAAAAAAAACAGTCAAGTAGTGTATTAATTTAATGAAGCATATAGTAAGTAAATTGCAGCAGAGCCCAAAGCAATGGGGGGGGGGGGGGGTTGTTCAGGGGAAGATGTCATCGCTTGTCTCATGGTCCTATGGAGGAATCTTTAGCGCTTCTGTAACTCTGCTTCCGGTCATGCAAAACGTGCTGGAAAATAAGACAGCCGATGTGTGTTTCTAACGGAATGCTGCGATGGAGACAACTGGAATCCTGAACTCTTGAAAGTGGCCTAAACACCATAAAGATGTAAGTTTGCAGGAGCACTTCGGGCGGGGCCACTCCTCTCTGCCTGCAAGCCAAGTATGAGATCCTTGCTCTAAGGCCACTTTCCCACGGGGGTCCGCTGAGATTTCAGAAGCCCCGACAT
Source organism: Podarcis muralis (assembly GCF_964188315.1). Classification (NCBI taxonomy): domain Eukaryota; kingdom Metazoa; phylum Chordata; class Lepidosauria; order Squamata; family Lacertidae; genus Podarcis; species Podarcis muralis. Next base: position 26,997,720 of record NC_135670.1, read on the forward strand.
TAGCTGGAAATGGTCCAGAGAGCCACCAACACCAATAGCACGAGTAGCTGCTGCTGCTTTAGGGCGGCTGTCACCGTACCCGGTGCAGCCCGACCTGGGAGCGTCCGGCAGGGCGGTAAGCCAGCTCCGGACTGCGCAGCCCGACCCTAACCCCACACCCTGGATCAGGCTGCGCGGCGGCAGAGGGACCCCTTTCTACTGGGCTCCGACGTGTTTCCTCGGAAGCAAGCCAGCCAGCCTCCCCCCCCACTCCCTAGCGCTCTGCACATGCTCGGGCGCCCCTTCCCAAGGCGGCAGGGCCCCCACCCCACGACCTGACGGACCTGCGGGCGACTCGTGCGCGTCTTCCTTGGGGCTCTTCATGGCGGAGAGGCGGGCGACGGGGAGCCGCTCACGGGCCAAGGGCGGCCGCGGGGCTCGGCAGGGCGCGGGCCGGCATGGTTCCCCCGGCGGCGGCTCCTCTTCCTCCTCCTCCCGTCCCTCTCGGCCCGGCGGAGGCGGAGCCCGCAGCGGCGGCCTAGCGCCTGCCTCCCTCCGGGCCCACCTCGCTCCTTCTGCGGTGGTCGCCGAGGAGCCTTCCCGCCGGCTCCAGAGGGGCCAGGGCTGAGGCCCGACAGGCACCGGGGCGGGAGGACGTGCTGGGGGGGGGCTCCCTTTCCCACCCCCAATGAGCAACCAGGGGCGGTGGCGGCGGAGGCCGGGCCTGTCAGGGGCCGCTGGACTACAACTCCCGGCAGCCTCAGCCAGGCCGGCCAAGGCTCGGCGCTGATGGGAGTCGTAGTCACTGACAGGAACCCACAGAGGTGGCCCCCCTCCCGCCTCTCAGGAAGCGCCCAGGAAATGGGAAGGGAAGGGAGGGCGGCGACGAAGAGGCTTCAAGCGCGGCGGGGTGTCGCCTGTGGTGTACTCCCCCCCCCTCACGGGCAGGACAAGCGGAACTATCGAGCAGGGGTCTCGTTTCCCGGGCGACTCCTCAAGCGTGTAACACAAGAGGCCCAGATGGGCTTCCTTTATCCGAGGCGCGCTGCATGCTGGGACGCCGGCGGGCCAGGAAACGGAGGCACGCCGTTGCGGAGAGCGGGAGCGCCTGACGGTGAGTTGCAAGGGGAGGCAGGCCTGGCTCGGCCTAGCTTAGGCCAGCCCGCGAAGCGAGGCTCCCTCCTTCCCTCCCTCGCGGTTTGAACTGCCCTCGCTCGACCCGCGGAGCTCCCAGGCCCCACTTAGGACTGCTGCATTCCTACTCAGAGTAGACCCTTCCCCCTAATCTCCCGTTGGAATTTAGTCGCTCACGTCTGTTTCCGCGAGTTTAGTACGTGGGACTTAGTTGGATGCAGCCCAGTGGAGGCAGGTCACTGGAGTGCGTTGATTTCAGTGGCCTACTCCTGAGTAGTACCGACTAGAGAGCCACGTTGATTGGGCACTGGGTAGGGGAACGTATTCCCCACCCCCTAAGGAAGCGGGCTTAACGTGGGGCTGTCAATTCCCCCCCCCCCCCCAGAAATGCCTTCAACCGGAAGGGGGGGCGAGGGCACGATCCAAAAGCACCCCACTGATTTCACAGTGTTAGTGTATGGTGGGGAGGGGCGGGGATATTTTTGCGTGTGCTTAACCGAGACCCTTTGGTGCATTTCGTCGAAGGTACGGGCTCCTGGCTTGGCCAGGCCCAACAAGAACATAGGCCCGATTCATTCTTAGCCTTCCCTAGCCTGGTGTCATACAGCTGTATTGGACTACGACTTCCATCGGCCGCAGAATTAGCCTGGCATACCGGGCTGGGTCTGATGGGAGCTGTAGTCCTAGACACCTCGAGGTTGGGGGAGGATGTAATAACTGCTTTATGATCCCCCTGATCTCTGGAATGCTCCTCCATCTCAGATGAAGCTAGCACCAACATTTTCCCCCTTTGGATGGCAATTGAAGATGAGTCTTTTTGGCCAGACTCTGGGCAGTGGAGGGACGCGGGTGGCGTTGTGGGTTAAACCACAGAGCCTAGGACTTGCCGATTAGAAGGTCGGCGGTTCGAATCCCCGCGACGGGGTGAGCTCCCGTTGCTCGGTCCCTGCTCCTGCCAACCTAGCAGTTCAAAAGCATGTCAAAGTGCAAGTAGATAAATAGGTACCGCTCAGGCGGGAAGGTAAACGGCTTTTCCGTGTGCTGCTCTGGTTCGCCAGAAGCGGCTTAGTCATGCTGGCCACATGACCTGGAAGCTGTACGCCTACTCCCTCGGCCAATAAAGCGAGATGAGTGCCGCAACCCCAATGTCAGTCACGACTGGACCTAAAGGTCAGGGGTCCCTTTACCTTTACCTGCACGGTGGGTGAGCTGAGTTCCAGTGGCTTTGTTCTGAACACCAGCTGTTTGTTAATGTTATTGGTGTCTGTGTTAAAGTTTAGTTATCTTTAATGTTTTATATGCAGCTATATTATTAGTATTTAACCTGCCTTTGCATTGTATTGTGGACAGGATTGTAAACTGAATAAACAGCAGCAAGAACAACAACAACAACAACAACTGGTTCTTACATGAAGCATGCCTTGCTCTTCTGAGGAGCACAATATAGCCTGACATGCAGATTTGCACCTCATTCCCCCTGCTAAACTTCCCATTATACCTCTGGTTTTGGAAAAATTTACCACCAACTCCCTGCTGTGGGTTTGTTTTCTGCTTCAATCACACTGGATTTGACTCTATTCCGATGATCCTCAGTGTTGCTTGATGAGTTTTGTGATGCTTCCTCAGATGCCCTATAGATGTCATTACCCTTGTACCTTACCTGGGAGTACAAGACACTCTTAAGAAGGGGCAGCCATGGAACAAAAGCTGTTAACACGATGTTGCATTTCCCCCTTCCTCTCTCAGGTTTGAACACACCCAGCTTCAGTCATGTCTATCGGAGTGCCAATTAAAGTCCTGCATGAAGCAGAGGGTCATATTGTGACCTGTGAGACGAATACAGGAGAAGTATACCGCGGAAAGCTCATTGAGGCTGAGGACAACATGAATTGTCAGGTAGGTGGGCTTTGAAAATTGGTGGTGGGTGGCTAGGAGGATGTGGCCAGAACAAAATGTCCTGCTTTGGGTCTTCATCTGTTGTGGGAGGTCTTAGCTTTGTCTTTAAAAAATCAAGAAAACTGTAATTGTGGCTTCCCTGATAGAGAGAGAATGCAAAGACATGACTTGGCCACCAAAGTAATTGAGTGATTGGTCATTCCCCCTTCACCCTAAGTTCCCAGAGCAGGTTGTGACAATTAAAAATACATCATAAAAAAAGAAATTCTAAAAACCTACAATTACAAAAATATACGATCACAACAAATAGAGTTCGTCCTGAAAATATATACTTCAGGTGTTGAAGGCAAGGGTCAAGAGATGTGTCTTCAGCATTCACAGAAAACTGTATAATGAAGTTGCCAAGTGCACCTCTACAAGGAAGGAGTGTCACAGATTAAGGGCTAAGTTCATTTTCGTGAATTAGTCCTGTCTTCTTTCAAAGCCACCCAAGTTGGTGGTGATTGCTGCCTCCTGTGGTAGCTAGTGCTACAATTTAACTCTGTGCTGCATGGATAAGTCCTTCCTTTTTTCAGTCCTGAATCTCCCAACATTTGGCTTTGTTGGATGCCCCCAAAGTCTTGTGTTTTGAGAGGGAGAAACTTTCCTCTGCCCGCTTTCTCCATGGCATGCTAAATTTTATAAACTTCTATGAAGTTTTTTTTATAGAAAACCTCTTACCTTGCCCCCCCCATCCCAACAATTATTTAATTTTCCTGCATTGCAGAGGTAGGATTAGAGGACCATCGGGGGGTACCTTCCACAATTATGTGATTCTATGGCTGCCACAGATAATACTTTCTGTCACCTATCCCTGGGCTTATCTCTCCCTGGAGCTTCCCAGTGTTGCTGGACTACAGCTCCCATCACCTTTGACCATTGGCCATGCTGGCTGGGGCTGATGGGAGTCATAGTTTATCAACATCTTGGTGGACACCACATTGGCTACCTCTCCTTTTAAAGGGCTCCAGTTGCCCTCAACACCAGTAGAGTTGATGCAGAAGAGGTTTTAGGAGTGGGTGAGGACTCTCATCTGCTCAGGTGGGCACAAGCGCTCTTAAAAGGAAAGTCCTGAGCCTAGGTTGCTACTCCAGAAAAACTCCTTAAACAAAGCAGAGCTCTCCTGGTATATCCTCTTTGGCAGTCTTCACCAACCTGGTGCCCTCCAGCAGTTTTGGACCACAGCTGCCTTCAGCCCCAGCCAGCACCACCATATGATTCTGGCGCTGATGGGACTTGCAGTACAAAACAGCTGAAGGGCATTGGATTGTCAATGGCTGCTCTCCAGTATGATACTTTGGAACATCTGCTTCATTTACTCCACAGGCTGTTAAACATTGAGGATTTCTTAATGCTTTTTTAAAAAAAATAATTGCTGTGACTTCTTTGTCCTGTGCCATCACATTTGTATTTTAAGAAAACATTTCCGTAATTGCCCTAGGAATTTTGATTAGCTATTAAAGGGTGGGTATAAAATTTAAGAAATAAGGCTTGGATCAACATACAGATGCTGGGAACTTTGCTGCTTTGTCTGTTCCTGCACCTATCCTGCTGTTCTCAAGCTAATCTGAAAACAAGGGCTGTTCCTTGCTGCTTTAAAGACACATCCACAGAAATGGGAAAGCAAAATGCTTTTCACTTGTCTTAACTCGCCAATATGACGTACTTGGCCAGACAGCCTTTCCATTTTAGGAACCAGCTGGCCGTTTCTGCCGTTGAGCTTCTTTTCTCAAAGGCTCTGTCCGCTCATTCTCTCTTTCCAGATGTCCAACATCACAGTGACCTACAGAGATGGGCGCGTGGCGCAACTAGAGCAGGTGTACATTCGGGGGAGCAAAATCAGATTTCTCATCTTGCCCGATATGCTGAAAAATGCGCCAATGCTGAAAAGTATGAAGAACAAAAACCAGGGCTCTGGGGCCGGAAGGGGCAAAGCTGCTATCCTGAAAGCCCAGGGTAAGTAGTGGGGCAGGCACAGGCTGCGTGCTGCATAGGAAGCCAACTTTGGCTGTGTCAGATCATTGGGGTCCATCCTGCTCAGTATGGCCTACACTGGCAGCAGTGGGTCACCAGACCAGAATTTCTCTTGCCCATACTGAGAGATGCTTCCAAGGATTGAATCTGGGCCCTTCTGCTCTCCATTGCTGACTAGGGCTGGGTTTTCAACATCATGGTATATCACCAGCTAAACATCGTGTTATACCGAAACAGTCAAACCTTGGTTCCGGAATGGCTTAGTTGCTGAACAAATTGGCTCCTGAACGCCGCAAACCCAGAAGCGTTCCGGTTTGCAAACGTTTTTCAGAAGCCGAACTTCCGATGTGGCTTCCGCTTGAGCGCAGGAAGCTCCTGCAGCCAATTGGAAGCCATGCCTTGGTTTTCGAATGGTTTCGGGAGTCGAATGGACTCCTGGAACAGATTTAAGTTCGAGAACCAAGGTACCACTGTATATCACAATGTCTGAAATAAGGATGGAGCTATGCAGAGGCATAAGCTAGCTTTGCGGTTTTCCCCGCTTTATGATTTTTGCATAACGTGCACATCCATCATGATTCACAATATATTGCCAGGTCAAAAATTGTGAAGCTGCTATCTTGCTATGGACTTCAGCCAGTTTTGGAGAATATACCACCCAGCCCTAATGCTGACTAATGGCCCTTCTCAGAATGGAAGGCCTGACTCTTTGCAGCAGATGCTGCAGGCTGAGCTGACCCCTTTGGAAGGTTCCAAGTTGATTCAGGATAGTTGAAAGGTAGTATTCCATACAATGCACAAGCAGCTATGAAATGTGCTGCCACGGACGTGGCCCGTGGCTTAGATGCCTTTTAAAAGTGGGGTGGGTTTGTCAGTGGCTGCTGGTCCTGATGGCTGAAGGGAAACTGCATCTAGATCCTGTTTGTTTCGGAGAAGCAGCAGAGGTGTGTTTATGTGATGGCCATGTTTTTCTCCTTGAGATCTTCTCAGAAGCAGCAGTTTGCAGTCAATGGGCCTTTGGTCTGACTCAGCAGGGAATCTCTCTTGGGTGTTCTTACAGGGTTTGCGCTTCCCCTGTTCAGTTTATGGCATTGTTTGCTGTTGTTTCCCCTGCAGTGGCCGCCAGAGGAAGAGGGCGTGGCATGGGGCGTGGCAACATTTTCCAGAAGCGGCGGTAACTTCGGACGCAGCCTTTTCTCAATGAATTGAAAACTGTAGTTGTAAAATGTGGTGGTGATGGGCTTTTGTGTTATTCAATAAATGTGTTTCTTACAAAATGGAGGGACAGCTTCCGTTGTGTGGCATGAACTTTGTTGTGGGGGGTACCGCTTTGCTGTTACCACACCCACAAGGTGAATAAGCCTGGCCCAGGGGATGGGGGCAAGCAGACAGACAGAAAGGCTACCATCATGCTGTCCCTGTCACTCCTGTACCGGATGCAGACTGGCTTTCAGCAGTCAATGCTACTGGTCAGTTGAGACTTCTTTTTTTACCTTTGCCTGTGAGTCAGGTATGAGCCTGTTGATTTTCAGTTCAGATTTTTCACCCACCATTTAGAACAGCAACTTGGGAGATGGTGGTGTTTTCTCCCAGGGCCCAGCAGATGGGTTGTTCCAAGAACTGGATGGTAGATGATCTTAGTAAGAAATAAAACATTGGAAGGTGAAACCACACTTTACCTTGATTATTTATTTAGGTTTGAAGCGGCGTCCTTTGCAAAAAGCTTGCACACTTTCAGCGAGTACCGTTTGCATGAGCTTGCATCTCCAGACTGAATTTGGGCTGTTCATTTTGCCAGAACTTTATTCTGGGTGGGGTCTTTGGAGGGGATTTTTTCAGGCACAGAGGAGAGGTAGATGAGCAATAGCTTTGCCAGTGCAGATGAGGCCAGTGTGCTGCATATTTGATGTTAGAAGATCTCCCTTTAACCTGTAATGTGACCGCTGAGCATATTCATTGGCAGCCTTCTGAGTCATCCCAGTGGCCCAGCGAGGGAGGCAGCAGCTCTGGAAGTTCAAAAGCAGAGACCATTCCCAGCTAGGCTACCCGAGATCCTCTCCAAGGGAAATCACAGGCAACACATGCCTTCTACTAGTGCAATGCTACTTGCTAGAGGTGGGATCTTGGCTCCTGATAAAACCCAAAGATTTTTGGAGCAGATATTCTCTGCGAGCTGCCTGGAGGCTTTGCAGCATCATTATGTGGCTGGGGAATGCGCCAGTCATAATTCTGCCATCACACAGTGCCTGGAGAGGGATGGTGCTCCAGGAAGGGAAACGTGACTGGAGGGAAACCAGAGGACGAAAAATCTGCTGCTTTGGGAGAGAGAAACGTTGCAGCCCAACGTTGCTTGAGTTTGTTCAGATCAGGAAGTGGAATCCAGTCCCACCTCCCAGCCTGCCCCAAAATTGCCAGACCCTGTTCCTTGGGGGGCTTTTAAGGCACCTCCCAGCCCTGAGACAGTGCCATCACCACAGTAACATTCAGGGTGGGGGGTTGTTATTACTAATGTGGAAAGACACAAGGTGGGAGAGGGCATCTCCCAGTAAAAGTTCGCTTCAGGGCAACTGTTGCTGCTTCAAGTGGGTTAGCCTGCAGGTGTTTTATGTGCTGCAGATGTTGGGAGGACATCATTTTAAATCTCTTAATTTTTAGCAAAATTGCAAGTAGCTCAGAAAGCAAAACGCCTAGTAGGGACAAACATGGGGTTTGCTACTTAAATTGTAGCAGATGGAGTTCGGTTTTAGTGTAGCAAGCTTTTAAACTTTTCTGGTATATCTCCCTCTGCTTTTTCTTTCTTTCCCCCTCACTGCATCATACGGTTTGTGCGTGAGCCCTTTCATTTGTCTGCATGCAACCTCCCTCCTTCCCAACGCAACGCTTTTGCCTTGTTATTCCAAGAAGACCATTTATTATCATTCGCCACATACAGCAATGGTCAACACTGAAAAATGCACAGGGGAGGTTTTCCAACTCTCCCTTCAGTTTCCTTGCTGGCATCAGAAGCGGGGCCTCGTCAACACTGCTTCAAAAATTGTCAGGTGATCCTTTACAAGCAGCAAGCGATGCAGAACCTTTGCATGTTGTTTTTGTTTTTAAAAAAATACATGCACATTTCTATCTCCATCTCAAACAGCCCATGCAGCAGAGATGCTCCCATCAGACTCCTCCCCCTGCTCCAGTTTGGTCCATAACTGAATCTGCAAAGGGATATCCTCTCTGCCTTTGCTTCAACTCCCAGTCCCCTACCCCACATATTCCTAGCCTTGAAATATCCTGACGCTGCAACACAGTCACATGTCCTTGGCTTGCACACTCTGTAGAACGTTGCATTCCATTGCCCTTTTGTCTGGAGACTGGAACAAAAAAAACCAAAACAAAATACCAGGCTTGCAGCAGCTGCCACCGCCTCTCCTCTCTAAGGTCTGCAAGCCATGGCCGCTCAGCCTTTAGATGCAGCCTCTATCCCACCACCACTTGGGGGTATAGACCCCCACCTGCAAGCTGAGGGAGGAGGCAGGAGCTGCTGCTTTGTCCCAGCAACTTGTGGTGCTGCTCATTTTAAGTTCTCTACCTTGCCCACTGCCTCCTGATGGCTCGCTCTTCCTAGGTCTGCATTCATGGCCACGGTAAGTGACTAGTCCCTGTTGGGTGGGGGCGTGTCTGTGTAATGCAAACTGTGGTTAGGAGGAAGCTGCTCTGGGGAGCAGATGGCAGCAACGGGCCCTGGCTGGAAATCTTCCAAGCTGGGCAGGGTTGCTGGTAAAGGCAAGAGGACCTCTTGCGGTCGGGACTCTCGCTGCCAGGGCTTCAATCTTGCAGAGAAGGCTTCGCACGCCCAATCACCTTTCGCAGGACTGCGGGGGGAAGTCATGGGACTTGCTTCCAGGCGTCGCCCCTTCCTCTTCCTCCGTCTGGCTGGCCTCTGCTCCGCTGGAGAGTTCGGCCTCACAGTCGAGGACCTCGTAAATGGTGGGCAGCGTGGTGTGCTGGCCCAGGCGCTTCCGCAAGCCCACGAGCAGCGGCTGGGGCATGGATGAGATATCCACGTTGTTGCCGAGGTCGATCCACGCCAAGGAAGGGAACTTGCTCGCCTCCTTCATGGCGTCGGTGAGGTCCTTCACAGTGGCGCGGGTCAGGCGGTTCCCATTGAGGGAGAGGTGAGTGAGGTTGGGCAGTGGCCACAGGAAAGGCAACAATAGGTGCATCATTTCGTCCGTCAGGTCGGTGAAGCTCAGGTCCACAGTGCTCAAGTCCTCGCCTTTGTTTTGCAGGTAGTAAGCCAGGCGGTGGATGTCTCTCATGGAAAGGGGGATCCCTGACAGATCCATCGTGTCCGGGCTCAGCTTCTTTTGCAAACTGTTTTTCAGACTAAAAGAGAGAGAAAGAAAAAGACAGTTTTTTAGGAGGAGGCGAGCTTCAAAACAGAGTCTAAAGCAGCGGTTCTCAACCTGTGGGTCCCCAGATGTTGTTGGACTACAACTCCCATTGTCCCTGAGCTCTGGCCTTGCTAGCTAGACATGATGGGAATTGTAGTTCAACAACATCTGGGGACCCACAGGTTGAGAAAAGCTGGTCTAAAGACAATCACCTAATGGCAAATAGAAGGGGAAGAAATGGAGGCAGTGAGAGATTTTACTTTCTTGGGCTCCATGATCACTGCAGATGGTGACAGCAGCCACGAAATTAAAAGATGCCTGCTTCTTGGGAGAAAAGCAATGACAAACCTAGACAGCATCTTAAAAAGCAGAGGCATCACCTTGCCAACAAAGGTCCGTATAGTTAAAGCTATGGTTTTGCCAGTAGTGATTTATGGAAGTGAGAGCTGGACTATAAAGAAGGCTGATCGCTGAAGAATTGATGCTTTTGAATTATGGTGCTGGAGGAGACTCTTGAGAGTCCCATGGACTGCAAGAAGATCAAACCTATCCATTATTAAGGAAATCAGCCCTGAGTGCTCACTGGAAGGACAGATCCTGAAGCTGAGGCTCCAAGACTTTGGCCACCTCACGAGAAGGGAAGACTCCCTGGAAAAGACCCTGATGTTGGGAAAGATGGAGGACACAAGGAGAAGGGGACGACAGAGGACGAGATGGTTGGACAGTGTTCTCAAAGCTACCAGCATGAGTTTGACCAAACTGCGGGAGGCAGTGAGGACAGGAGTGCCTGGCGTGCTCTGGTCCAGGGGGTCACGAAGAGTCGGACACGACTAAACAACTAAACAACAAATACCTTCAAAACATGGGTTGGTCATGCAGTGCCTGACAAGTCTGGTCCTTAAGGGGACACTCCTTCCATGAGCAAACTTAGGGGATATTTGCAGACCAGGAATTCATGAGGGGTGAGGGACGCGGGTGGCGCTGTGGGTAAAAGCCTCAGCACCTAGGGCTTGCCGATCGAAAGGTCGGCGGTTCAAATCCCCACGGCGGGGTGCGCTCCCGCTGCTCGGTCCCAGCGCCTGCCAACCTAGCAGTTTGAAAGCACCCCCGGATGCAAGTAGATAAATAGGGACCGCTTACTGGCGGGAAGGTAAACAGCGTTTCCGTGTGCTGCGCTGGCTCGCCAGAGCAGCGATGTCATGCTGGCCACGTGACCCGGGAAGTGTCTCCGGACAGCGCTGGCCCCCGGCCTCTTGAGTGAGATGGGCGCACAACCCCAGAGTCTGTCAAGACTGGCCCGTATGGGCAGGGGTACCTTTACCTTTACCTTTAATTCATGAGGGATGGGAGTTCATGGGGTCATAGCTAAGTGGTGAGGCATCTGCTTGGCCTACAGAAGGTCCCAGGTTTAATCCCCAGAAGCATCTTCAGGAAGAGATTCCTTGCCTGAAATCTGCACCCAGACTCCCCACCCCCGGCTCTGGCCCAATCCTCATCCCTCACCTGGCCTGGGACCTCCGCCGGGGCAGGCCTTGCCGGTGCCACTTGGAATGAGGAGTCAAGTGGTAAATCAGCTGCCGGCAGATCCGGTCTGAGGACTTCCAGGGGTCGTATTCCTGAAAGCAGAAGACCTGAAGTCATTGGCAGGGACTCAGGCACTGGTCTCCTCCGTTTGTGCAGTGCCCACCCCCTCCTGCGCTGCAGCTCTAGAGTTTCCTGCAGACCAATGCAGATCCATTTCACGCAAAACATCCTGTCCTGGTGCTCAGGCGTCAGCAGAGCCAGCTCAAAGGGGAAGAGCCTGGCGGAATAAGACCGCTGTGAGATAATAAACAGCAAAAGCAGCCGTGTTGTTATTCTGCAAACCAGACCTCCAAAAGCCGCAGCTGGGCACTTTCTTTCCAAAAGTCCCAGAATTGTGGCAAGCTTTGCGTCCCTTCGCTCAATCCTTATTAAGACTGGGTTTTGGAGTCTTTTCATGGGCCTACATGGCTTCCTCGGCTTTTCATGTCCCTGGAAGAATACCGGATCTGGCCGTCCAGGGTAGACTCTGCAACCGCAGCTCACCATGTGAGGGCTGCTCTGAAGAGAGGAGAGCTGGAGCCCAGAGGAATTTTACGGATGCTGGTTTACCTCATCTTACCAGAGATGCTGGACCATCAGCCAGGCCAGAGAGGCTCACCTGGTGACATCCTTATGTGTATTTAGGCGCCAAGCAAAAACATCCCTTTTTACCCAGACCTTTGGCCAATAAACAATCTATGGCCTTATAAAATTGTGGCAAGCTGCTATTATGGTTTTTCTTCCCATGGTTGTTTTATTTTGTTATTATTATTAACGCTATGTAAATTATGTTTTAAATGTTGTACACCATGCTGGGATGTTCAGATAAAGGATGTAATAATAATACAGTGGTACCTCGGGTTAAGAACTTAATTTGTTCTGGAGGTCTATTCTTAATCTGAAACTGTTCTTAACCGGAGGTACCACTTTAGCTAATGAGGCCTCCTGCTGCTGCCGCACGATTTCTGTTCTCATCCTGAAGCAAAGTTCTTAACCCGAGGTACTATTTCTGGGTTAGTGGCGTCTGTAACCTGAAGCGTCTGTAACCCGAGGTACCACTGTAATAATAGTAGTAGTAATAATAATAATAATAATAATAATAATAATAATAATAATAATATCATGCCCATCTAGCTGGGTTGCTCCAACCACTCTGGACAGCTTCCAACACACATAAAAACATAATGAAACATCAAACATTAAAAACTTCCCGATAAATAAATAAATAAATAAATAAATAAATAAATAAAGGCACAAATCTGCAAAGGCCCTCAAGTGATGTTGAGGCAGAATAATCTCTGAGGCTGGCTCGCCTTTTCCTCTCCTGTTCCCCCACCCCCATGACAACAGCTTCTCCCTGCACAAGCCTAGCTCAGCTGCATCAGATGTGGCCCTGTTTGCTCTGAAAAGGCAAGAGAGTGGCTGCCTGCAACTTCAGAGTGCATACACTTTTTTTGTTTTTTGCAGGGGTGTGTTCTTGTTTTGCTGGCGTGATGTTCGTTCTTCTGCATTTTTGGGCATTCCAAAACCTCACCACCACCCTGCACTCAACACATTACATCCTGAGCTGATGCAAATACCCAGAGGAGACTCTCTGCCATGATAGCTTTTTTTTTTAAAGCCTCCAAGTTCAGGAGCAGTCTACCTCTGAGTAAGTAAAGGTAAAGGGACCCCTGACCATTAGGTCCAGTCGTGGCCAACTCTGGGGTTGTGGCGCTCATCTTGCTTTATTGGCCAAGGGAGCCGGCCTACAGCTTCTGGGTCATGTGGCCAGGATGACTAAGCCGCATCTGGCGAACCAGAGCAGCACACTGGAGCGGTACCTATTTATCTACTTGCATTTTGACGTGCTTTCGAACTGCTAGGTTGGCAGGAGCAGGGACCGAGCAACATCGCAGGGATTCGAACCGCCGACCTTCTGATTGGCAAGTCCTAGGCTCTGTGGTTTAACCCACAGTGCCACCCACATCCCTCCTCTGAGTACCAACTACAATAAGGACAGATCAGGAGGGGAGGGGCTACCAACATCTCCAAAGATACCTGGACAGCCACAGAATGATGGGCGGAGGCGGCCCCATTATGGGGCTTGAGCCAAAGAGCCATGGCATAGCATGTGGCTGCAGATACAGAGGCATCACGCCGCTTGTGAGTGAGGGAGCTCCTTGTGAGTAAGCAACCCAGAAACACCTTTATCACCAGCAGCTGTGGCCTATATAAAGCCTCCCTCTTCTTCCTCCCAGTTGCTGGAAACAACATGGGTCTTTGGCTCCTCGCTTCTTCCTTGCCTGAGCTTCTATGATATCAACCTCGGATGGCAGCCTGTCCTTGTTTGATTCCCTGCATTTGACCTTGGCTGGTTTAGACTGCGCTGCCCCGGAAACCCTGCCGACATCTGTGAGTGCTTTGGGGAGAGGCTTGTAGGATGGATGGCAGTTAACAGATTGAGGTTGAATCCTGACAAGACAGAAGTACTGTTTTGGGGGGACAGGGGGCGGGCGGGTGTGAGGGATTCCCTGGTCCTGAATGGGGTAACTGTGCCCCTGAAGGACCAGGTGCGCAGCCTGGAAGTCATTTTGGACTCACAGCTGTCCATGGAGGCACAGGTTAATTCTGTGTCCAGGGCAGCTGTCTACCAGCTCCACCTAGTACGCAGGCTAAGACCCTACCTGCCCGCAGACTGTCTCGCCAGAGTGGTGCATGCTCTAGTTATCTCCCGCTTGGACTACTGCAATGCACTCTACGTGGGGCTACCTTTGAAGGTGACCCGGAAACTGCAATTAATCCAGAATGCGGCAGCTAGACTGGTGACTGGGAATGGTCGCTGGGACCACATAACACCAGTTCGGAGAGATCTGCACTGACTCCCAGTATGTTTCCAAGCACAATTCAAAGTGTTGGTGCTGACCTTTAAAGCCCTAAACGGCCTTGGCCCAGTATACCTAAAGGAGTGTCTCCACCCCCATCGTTCAGCCCGGACACTGGGGTCTAGCTCCGAGGGCCTTCTGGCAGTTCCCTCATTGCGAGAAGTGAGGTTACAGGGAACCAGACAGAGGGCCTTCTCGGTAGTGGCGCCTGCCCCGTGGAACGCCCTCCCTTCAGATGTGAAGGAAATAAGCAGCTATCATTATTTTTAAAAGACATCTGAAGGCAGCCCTGTTCGGGGAAGTTTTTAATATTTAACGCTGTACTGTTTTTAACACTTGATTGGGAGCCGCCCAGAGTGGCTGGGGAAACTCAGCCAGATGGGCGGGGTATAAATAAATTATTGTTGTTGTTGTTGTTGTTGTTGTTGTTGTTGTTGTTGTTGTTGTTGCTGTTGTTGTATTTCCTGAGAGAGGGACCCTAGGAGAAGAAACTTCCAGGCACCTACTGCCCAACTAGCAAAACATGCACACCCCATAATGGGCTCACCTTTTTGGGGCACTGAAGGTCTCGGGCAAGGCTCATCAGAAGATCGTGGGAGATAGGATCCACAAGGTTGAGGAAGGCTGCGTTCTTGTAGAGAACTTCACTGAGGAATGTCCCTTCTAGACCAAGGTCCTGCAGGGGAAAGCCAGAAGATGGAATTGAGGGATCAGAATCTGGGCAAGGTTGTGGAGGGGGGTGAGATGCTGCAGCAGGGGGGGGGCTTCTATAGAGGAGAAGAGCAGAATCACAGCCTCCTTGGCTAAATACTCTGCTCCTTTCTCAAGGAAGGGTTTCCTGGCAAAATCAGTCCCTGACGGAGCACTTGAAGGATAGCTGGCGACTTCCCTTAAAAATAAACATGGGGACCCAAGACCAACAACTGAGACAGACAACCATCCATTAAAGAGGAATTTCCATATGAGGTGGGAATCAATTGGATGCTGAAAGGCAGGATAAAGCTCAAGCGCTGCAATGGGAAAGGAGCCTTAAGCCACCAAGTCAGGTGGGAGAAGGAAGCCCTCCATCTTTTGGTAGAACAACTCCCAGGTACCCAAACTCAGGGCATTTGCACCCCCACATTTTAGCCAGGATTGCTCACCCAAAGGTGCATGCAGAACCCAGCTGGAGCTACATCTCAGCCTGTCCTCCCCCCCCCCAAAAAAAAATGCTGGACGGACCTCTAAATTTGGACTAGTCTGACCCTTATGTTCCCCCACCCCTTTATGCTTTTGATCTATGGGCTACTTTTAAAACGAGGCTGCATTTTAAATTGCATTTTAACCTGTATTTTAATTTGGTTTTTTCCCCCTATTATGTTTTTACTGTAATTTTACTGGTGTTAGCAGCCCTGAGCCTGGCTCTGGCTGGGGAGGGCAGGGTATAAATTATTATTATTATTATTATTATTATTATTATTATTATTATTATTAACCTGCCTGCCCACTACTGATTGGCTGGCAGCCGGACGGGCCCCTAAACCTCCATCCAGAGGAATCCCCCCCCCAAAAAAACCCCTCCCCCAAATGCTTCTCTTTCAAACAGCAGGGAAGTCCACCAAACCTGGAAGGATCCCTCCCTCACATGTAAGAGGGGTGGGGAAAAGAGGGAAAAAATTCAGGCGAAAGATAAAGGATTCACAATTGAAGCATTGCCTTGATTTTACCACGAATAGGATAAAATTGTTGGCTATTTTACTTTTTTTATTCCTTTGCAAAGAGTTAAGCTGACATGTATGAAAGACTTACAGCTCCGCCTCTGCCTTTTTTTTTTTTTTTAAGGGATGATGGGTTCTTTCTTTCCCCTTGTCCTGTGTTTATGTTGCACAAGCTACTTGGGTTTACTTTGGAAGAAAGACATAAATCCATCCTTCATAGGCTAATGATAATTATCATCAGTAATAATTGACTTCTCTGGTCAAAGGAGTGCTGGGTTCAGGGCAAAGGGGTTCTGAGGGTGTTGCTGCAAATTGAGCTTGAGGTACTTGAAGTTTCTTCTGTTAAATATATGACCTTTCTCTTGTTATTTCCATGAGGTACAACAAGATGCTCTCGCTAGGTTTGCAAAGCGGACTTAACGGTCAGGGGTCCCTTTACCTGTAGAGCATTGGAGTTGGAGGAGGCAAGGAAGCCCAGATGAATTTGGGGTGGGGTGGGGGCTTCCTTCCAAGTATATAACTGGAACTGCAGTCTTGATCAACTACAATGATTTGCATATATTTAATGAAGTAATGGTGCTTTCATTTTTAAAAGATTGTATATTTTATTGTTTGCTGGCCAGGGGTTTATTGGGAAGAGGAGGAGGGAATATATCGTATTTTTCCGTGTATAAGACTAGGTTTTTCCCCTAAAAAATAATGTCAAAAATTAGGGGGCATCTTATACATAGGGCCCATCTCCCCCATTTTCTTAAATCTGAGTCCCCCAAAATAGGGGGTGTCTTATACATGGGGGCATCTTATAGACGGAAGAATACGGTAAACTTAATACTGATGAGGATTATGACGATAGTATGGGCAATTCCCTATTTACGTGTGTTCGAAGTACACACAACCATGCGAGCATGCAACTGAGAACCGAGCAGTGGCACGGAAAGGAGAAAAAACGGCCCTAAAAAGCACAAAAATGGCATGAAAATAGTGTCTAGCAATCCCACGAGCCTTTGCATTGACCTTTGAGGCCTGTGCAGAGTTGGAGTTTGAGCAAGGAGATTTGGAGGGAGCGATTTCGGTTGTGTTTTTTTAGGGTTTCCAGAGAGGGTGTTGCAGACTTTTTTAACAGTGTTCCCAATATATGCATTTTCCCTTAAACACGCGGTGCCTCGGAATGTAACCCTGTGTAAATGGAGAGAGGAGTGCGAAAATACCAAGCATCCTCTTAGGATCTCTTGCTCTCCTCAAATGAAGCGCTTTCTTGCAACTCACCGTGGGTATCGGATCTAAAACACTTATTCCCCAAAACCTGGTGCCTTCCAGGACTTTTGGAGTACAACTCATTCAGGGCCCAACCAGAACTACTCTGAGATTGCTGCTTGGTTATTTCCCACTTTTAAAAAATCTGTTTTATTTCAAAACGTCCTTAGTTTCAGCCGAGAGCGTACATCTTCCTGCAGCGCCAGCCAGCTATGAAAGAATCATCAAGGGGCGGGCGGGGCTCGGAGATGACTCGCGGCAGCGACGTTACACCGCCCGGAATCCCCGACGGCGTCGCGCACCCTCCTCGCCTCCCGCCACCGAGGACCCTCGGGCGACCTCGGAGGCCGCGGCAAGGGCAGGAGGCACCTCGGGCAACTTGCGCCTGCGCCGATGCCCGCTGGGCAAGGCTTCTGCCCCGCGCCGGGCACCAGCTCGGGGGCTCGGACGCGCCGTCGGATCCTGGCCAGGGGACACCCGGCGGGGCGTCGCGTCCCTGCGGGGCTCGCCTGGCCCCAAGCCCGGCACGCCCCCTTGCCAGCCACGCCCTGAGCAGGGAACAAAGCCTTGCACGTCGGTGCGGCCGCCGCCCAGCCCCAAGTCCGTCGAGCTCCCCCGGTCCGGCCCGGTGCCCCTCGAGCAGCCGTCTGCCGGCAAGTCTCGCGGCTTGAAAAGAGCAAAGGGCGGCCCCGGGGGCTCCGTCGAGGACGCGGTCCCGTCCCGCCGTGTTTACCTTGCGGAGAAGGCTGAGGGCGCGCGTCGCCTGGTCGCGGCGGCGCTGGCGGAGGGCCGCCTGGATGTCGCGGATCCAGCCCACCCGGCGCACGTAGGGGGGCGCCGGGCTGCTCTTCCGCAGCACCCCCGGCAGCTTCTCGGAGCTCAGCAGCCGCGAGGCCAGCGGGAAGCCCGGGCGGCGCCGCGGCGGGAGCGGGGGCTCCTTCGGGCCCCGGCAGCCCTGCTTCTTCTTCTTCTTGGGCCGGGGCGGCTCCCCTGCAGCAGCAGCCGCCTCTTCCTCCAGGCTGCTCTGCCGCCCCAGCCGCGAGCCCATCGCCGGCCGGGGCTCGGCTCTGCGGGCAGGGCCTGGCCGAGCGGAGTCCCGGCGTGATCGAGGGGTGCCTGCTGGTTTTGGGGGGGGGGTCTCTTTACATTCCGGCTGCTGATGCCGGCGCCGCAGTGCCGGGCGGGCGGGCGGCGGCGTCTCTCCAGCCCGGCGCGGTCTCTCTGGAGCTCCGGCGCGCTCCCGCCCCGCCCGCGAGATGCGGCTCTCTTTCGGCGGCACGTGCGCGCGGCGGGGAGGGAGCCCAGCCTAAGTGGCGTCCGGCGAGCGGGGGGAGCCTCTGTTCGGGGCACCCCCTTCCTTCCTTCCCTCCCCGTCGGGCTCCGGGCGTTTGCTATCTTCCCGGTCCCCCTGCTTGTTCCGTCGGGACTTTGCCGTCCGCTTCTGCCTAGTCTTTTGGAACCCCCTTCTGAGGGGGGGGGGGGGGGAAACATTCCTTTTCCCACCGCCGTTTCTCGGTCTGCTTCTCCAGCGCATATAACGCGCCCTCCCACCCGCCTGAAACCTTGCCAGGCCCCGATCCCAAGGCGATCATCATCGCCCCTTCCTTTTTTTCCATGCCTGATTTGGGAACTTTTCACGTAGCAAAACAACAACAACAACACTGTGTGATGATGGATTTTTTTTGGAGCTAACCGACCTAACCGGAAGAGTCTGCGACCAGAAGGAGGACGAGTACCAGGAAGAATGGACAAAATTTAACGATTACTTAGCTAAATCTGTTAAGTTAAACGAATTGGAAATAGCTTGCAGGCGACAGATTGGCTTAGGAATTTATATAAGTGATGTTTAACATGTACAATCTCGAGTTGAAAAGATATAAGGATGTTAATGGACTAAGTTAAGTTTATAAGAATTATGATTTCATAGAATCATAGAGTTGGAATAGACCACAAGGGCCATCGAGTCCAACCCCCTGCCAAAGCCGTTATAAGGATATGCATGGAAATTCAACCAAGGGGAAGCGAGGAAGTCACTTAACAATGTCAATAAGTGTAATTTTAATAAGGATATGATTTATGTTTGTTTGTGTGTGTGTTTTGTTTGTGTATAATTCTGTGAAACTTAATAAAAAAAAATGAAAAACAGCAACAACACTGTGTTAAAGCGGAAGTCAACGCACCGTTTCCCACCTGATCCTGGAGGGCTTCCAGAAGGGGGATTGATGTTGTCAACAGTTGCAAACATATCGCAAACAAGCCTGCTGTTGTTTTCAATATTGGGTCCTCTCGCTTCCCCAGAGTAAAGTAAAGGGGCAGGGAAATGGGGCTGGCCTCTTGATACCAACATGTGAACTCTGCAAAAGAGGTGTGAGCACTCAGACCCTGATAAATACTTGGGAAGCAACGATATTTTGCACTTCCTTCTTTCTTACAGAATTGTAGAGTTGGAAGGGGTCCCACCGGTCATCTAGACCAACCCCCTTGCAAGGCAGGAATCACAACTAAATATACCCTGGCGGATGGCCATCCCATCTCTGCTTAACAGGACATCCAATGAAGGAGAGAGTCAGTCCACTACATTCTGAGGTAGTCTGTTCCTCGGTTAAACAGATCTTACTGTCAGAAAGTTCCTCCTAACGTTTTAGTTGGAATCTCCTTTCGTGTAACTTGATTCTGTCGGTTTTGGTCCTACCCTCCGGAGCAGTAGGAAACAAGTTTGCTCCATCTTCCATGTGACAGCCCTTTGGATATTAACATCAAAAGAGCCTTCTGGATGAGGCCAAAAGGTTCCCTATATAGTTCAGCATCCTGCACTCTCCCTTCCAGTGGTTTCCAAGAAATAGTATTCCGAAAAATTGCTACCTCTAGCTCCCTCGTAGTATTGAAATGCATTTGCCGTTTTTTTAATACCCATTCAGCCAGTTTGGAGAGATGCTTTTCCGGGGATCTTCGCGTCTTTTCTCTTTTCGCCACCCTGAACGTTTGGGCTTCGTTTGCAAACTTGCCCAGCTCATTCCGAACTCCAGGACACTTCTGAACAAGTTAGCATGCACCAGGTCTGCTCCCAACGCAGTTTTGTGGGGGACCATTGCTTCTCAAATCTCTCTATTTTGACAATGGTCCAGCTTTCATTGAGACACGGGTGGCGCTGTGGGTTAAACCACAGAGCCTAGGACTTGCCGATCAGAAGGTCGGCAGTTTGCATCCCCATGACGGGGTGAGCTCCCGTTGCTCGGTCCCTGTTCCTGCCAACCTAGCAAGTGCAAGTAGATAAATAGGTACCACTCCGGCGGGAAGGTAAACGGTGTTTCTGTGCGCTGCTCTGGTTCGCCAGAAGTGGCTTAGTCATGCTAGCCACATTACCCGGAAGCTGTACACCGACTCCCTCGGCCAATAAAGTGAGATGAGCGCCGCAACCCCAGAGTCGGCTACGACTGGACCTAACGGTCAGGGGTCCCTTTACCTTACCAGCTTTCATTTGCTGCCTAGGGTGCTCTGAGCCCCTCCTCCCAACAACAGTTTTTAGCTTTGAGGCTTCAAAGAAGAAGAAAAGAGCTGGCGGGGAGCAGTCTAAGAAAGCTGAGCTGCCTGCTAAGGCTAAGCACACACTCTGCTTCTGAGCCCTCTAATTGCACCAAGCCCTGGAGGCCAGAGGGTGTCTCCACATGCTCAAGAAACCTGCGCTGGCTTTGGTTTCCTTCCTGACTGACTGCTTCTCCCCTGCAGCGGAGTCAGGGCTGCAGTTCTGCTATTGTTGTGTAGGAGGATCTAGCCAGAGACGCTTACTTCTCCTGTTAGTGGTGCTAGTCCACATGGAACTTGCCTGTGATGCTATTAAGAAGCACCTTCAAGGGTTCTGCTGCTGCAAATGCCTTCAATTCAGGCCACACCCTGTAGGTTTTGAATCAACCTCCAGTTGCAAAGAGTCATGAGGCAAAAGAGCTCCAGTTTTTTTGCTCGGCTGCTGTCTGGCACTACCGGAAGGTGCAGAGGTGTCACCTGTTCTGCAAAAGCAGATCACGAAGTCGTATTGCCAGTGAGAGGGCTGTGGCGGCAGAGGAGGGCTGAGGCGATGGCGCCAGGGCCGTTGGAAGCAGCAATGCTCCTGTATATCAGCTTCAGGAAACTGCAGGAAGGCAGAGGGCTGTTGGGCGTGAATCCTGCCTGAAGCTTTCCCTGCCTGATGTCCCCCTTTTTGGGCCTGATCTGGTTTCAGGCTATTCTGTTTTTAGTCAGGTGTGGGTGGGTGGAAAAACACCTTCATATGCCGTGAAAGAGCCGAAGTGTGTCATTCAGGGGGCCGCGTCAGTGATGGGTTGTGGTGGTGGTCAATTTGGAGGGCCATAGGAACCAACTCCAAGAAGAAGAAGAAGGAGGAGGAGGAGGAGGAGGAGGAGTTTGGAATTGATATCCCGCTTTATCACTACCCGAAGGAGTCTCAAAGTGGCTAACATTCTCCGTTCCCTTCCTTCCCCACAGCAAACACTCTGTGAGGTGAGTGGGGCTGAGAGACTTCAGAGAAGTGTGACTAGCCCAAGGTCACCCAGCAGCTGCATGTGGAAGAGCGGAGACGCAAACCCGGTTCCCCAGATTACGAGACTACCGCTTCACCAGATTACAAGTCTACCGGTTCACCAGATTACAAGTCTACACTGGCCACTGCCCCAATAAAATATTTGAGGAGAAAGGGGTGGGGTAGGGGGGAAATACCATAGAAAATGGCGTGGGAAGTCAATAGAACAAAGAAAAAAATTACGATGTATTGGAATTTTATGTGAAATTTGGAAATTGACAGGAACTTGCCCCGTGGTTTACTTTTGAAAGAAAAGATGGGGCATTAAGACAGAAAATAAGAACTGGTTGATACTTATCCTCTGATCTGAATAAATGCATAAGCATTAAAGCAATGGTAAAGGGCATCACCCAGCTCTCAATTGCAGCGCTCTGAGACCTTTCGATGAAGGGTGGTACAGTGGTACATCGGGTTAAGAACATAATTCGTTCTGGAGGTCTGTTCTTAACCTGAAACTGTTCTTAACCTGAGGTACCACTTTAGCTAATGGGGCCTCCTGCTGCTGCCACGCCGCCAGAGCACGATTTCTGTTCTCATCCTAGAATCATAGAATCATAGAGTTGGAAGAGACCACAAGGGCCATCGAGTCCAACCCCCTGCCAAGCAGGAAAAGCAATGTTCTTAACCTGAAGCACTATTTTTGGGTTAGCGGAGTCAGTAACCTGAAGCATCTGTAACCTGTAGCATCTGTAACCTGAGGTACCACTGTATATAAATAAAAAATAAATAATAACAGTGGCCAGCCAGGCTGCAGGGGAAAGGGGTCTGTGAAGCTGGGAAGGGGTGTGTGTGTTTTTCCACTAACCTACTTTTGAGTTTTAAGTTGCCTTTAGTTTTTGCTCCTTGGTTTTTTCCTCTTGGGAGAAAGAAAGGGGTGGGGTCTGAACATAATTGGTGAAACTGGTTCATGGTGCAAGCTGCCCATCCTTCATCCCTGGCACGTGGGCGGCCCTGCCCTTGAAAGCATTTCTTGCAGCCCCCTCTGCGTCCTTGAAGGAGTGCTCATCAAGAGGCACTTTGAGGAAAAGGAACCGGACATCTCATCCTAATAACAGGATGCCATGCAAACAGCCAGCTGGTGAGTCTTGGCTGTCCAAGTGTCGGCCTTGCCTTAGAGGCGAATGCCAGCTCCGGCAAGCTCCACAGTGTCTTCACATTCTGTCCTAGTACCAGCTTCAGAGGAATGTTGCATCCCCTCCGTAATGATAACGTTGCGCTGGCATGACTGTAATTAGTGGTTGAGAAAAACACTAATAAGTCACTTAATTGGCTCTTCCTACAGAAGAGGCTTCCTGAAAAGGAAAACTGTAATTAATGCTCCCCACTGGAGCAAAAGCCAGAAGTGGGATGCATTTCTGGGACACGTGAGATGAAGGCATTTACACACACGACACGGAATTGACGCCGGTTTGTTCAAAGAGCTTGACACTGAAGCTTGACATCCTGGTTCACATCTCAGGAAGTTTTGTGTTGAGGATGCCTTGCAGAGCAAGCAAACTGTACCAACGTGTCTGGAGACCAAAGTTTCATGGACACATTCATTGCTTCTGACAAAGAATTTGGATGTCGTCTGACATTCTTAAGGTGGAGACCACCACAAATGGGAGCAACTTAAGCTGGTGAGCAGGTGAGTCACAGACACATTGCATTTTTATCATGTTGGTCGCCAGATTATTATTATTTGTCTAACCACCTTGTTTCGATGCAGGTGGAGCTTAGATGGTGATTCATGCTTTCGTTGTTTTTTCTTCCCACCACATAGACAGCTGCATCATTTTAAAGGTGTTTCAGCCTGGGCAGCTTTCTTCCCAGCACTTTAGAAAGTTTCCCCATTTCCTTGCCTAGTCCAGAGTTTCTCTTCCCACACATTCTTGAGGACTGGGGAACCGCGACAGGCAGGCAGGCAGACAGACAGGTCTATCCCCACTCACCCAGCAAATGAAATGGGAGATGCCTTTTAGCCCTGTGCTTGTTTGCTGTTTTTCAGAGAGTGGTTGCTTTCCAAAGTACGGTAAAGGTAAAGGGACCCCTGACCATTAGGTCCAGTCATAGCCGACTCTGGGGTTGCGGCGCTCATCTCGCTTTACTGGCCGAGGGAGCCGGCGTACAGCTTCCGGGTTATGTGGCCAGCATGACTAAGCTGCTTCTGGCAAACCAGAGTAGCGCACGGAAACGCCGTTTACCTTCCCACCAGAGTGGTACCTATTTATCTACTTGCACTTTGACGTGCTTTTGAACTGCTAGGTTGGCAGGAGCAGGGACTGAGCAATGGGAGCTCACCCCGTCTTGGGGATTCGAACTGCCAGCCTTCTGATCAGCAAGTCCTAGGCTCTGTGGTTTAACCCAGAGCGCCACCCACGTCCCTACTCTTCCCAAAGTAGCTCACATCAATTAAAAGAGGAGAGAGAGAATTGCAAACCAAAGAAAGCCACAAGGCGTTGGGTGGGGGGAGGGCAGGGCAGAGGGGTGGGGTTTTAAGGAGAAGGGAGGAGGAGATCATGTCTTCAAGGCCAGACCAGAAGTGGTGAGCAGGTGATTTTTAACCAGTGAAAGCCAGGCTGATTGTGCCTTGCTGGAATTCTTGGCTGAACAAGGGCTGGTGGTGTGGGTCGATGGAGGGGGTAGGCAGCCCCCCCACTTGCTCCTGCATTCCCTAGGACAGCTGGCTGTTGGAGTCGGCCTTCTTTCTGGTGGGACAGCGGAGGAGAGGGAGGAGGGAAGAGAAGCTCCTCCTCCAGCCAGGCTGGACTTCCCCTTCTGCCATGTTGGTTGGCAGGAAGGCAAGTGTAATCTACACATGCCTGTGGCCAGTCAGTGGCAGGTACCCTTCAGCTCTGCCATCATGAAACCCTCTGGCCACTGGCATGTGGCATTTGACAGCAATGAGTCAGTACCAGGGATGGACTTTGGTAATCGTTGGCAGTCTGGAACCATGAGCGAGCCCCAAATTTGGCGCCCCAAATGAATCTTCTCAGTTATGGATCTTCTCAATTCTGTGCCCCCTTGGCTCAGCGCCCCATGCAGGGGAACTGCCCTAAATCCGACACTGGATAGCACTCTGGGTAGGGCACTCTGCACGCTACTGGGAGCACTCTCGCCTCACAGCAGTTCCCTTTCTTAAAGATGTGAAATCAGAGACTTAAGTTTAGAAGTCTTCGCCAGTCCCCATCTCCAACGCAGATTTTGGCTGCCAAATGTTGGCTGGCTTAGCTCAAACACTAGCCTGACTCTTGCTTGGGCGCTCTCTCCAAAATGGAGTAGCCAACGTCAATATATTAAGGATTTTAAAGGTGGGGGAAGTTTTCAACAGAAGAGTTTCATGTTCTCCCCCGCCCACCGATTTTATTTTTCATTGTGTTGATAAAACCACACTATGTTGATTCGGATCCCATGGTGACAAAAAAGAAGAGTGGTATAAAATGTTGCTGGGGAGAATGAAACAATAGCCTGTTAATCAGATCAAAAAGCCAAGAAGCTGCCATTGCCCAAATACACTTAGGCGTCTCCTGCAAAGGCTAGCGGAAAGAGATGGTGCTTTGCTTGCCCTTTAAAAGACAAAAGGGACACCCAAGCCAGCAGAATTCAGGGGCCACAGTGGAGAGGGCCGCATCCTGGCTCACTGCACAATGAGCCATGCCCATTTACAGGACCATCACAAGGGTTCCCGTCAGCAGTTCTCAAGACTCTGGGCTGTCGTCATAAAAACAAAACTACAAGCAATTATGTTTTGACATCTGTTGAAAACCTGTTTATTCAACCCACCACTTGCTGATTTTTAACACCTACCTTTAAGTGATAATGATTTTTTTATTGAAATGTTTCCTGCTATGGATTGCTGTGCTTATGGCTTTAATTTATTCTTTTAGCTCTTCTTGGTGGGCTGGAACAGGACATGCTCATAACTGGTGGATGCACATTGCTCAAATGCAGGTGGGAAGATGAGAGATCAAAGTCAAGTTATCCAGTGGGAAGTGGGCTATCAGTCTTTCAGACTGTGCCTTGTGACTCCTTCAGAAGGATGACTCTGCTGCTCAACAGCATCACCTTGAACCTGCCCCATCCCCAGTAGCAACATGTGGGCAGCCCAGGGTAAATCCTTAGGCTTTGGTGGGGGGGCTGCTTTGTCCAGCAACGGAGCCCCTGAGCCCTGGTCAGCCTTGAAGGAAGCTCATGCAGAGCACATGGTAGTACAGTGGTACCTCGGGTTACATACACATCAGGTTACATACACTTCAGGTTACAGACTCTGCTAACCCAGAAATAGTACCTTGGGTTAAGAACTTTGCTTCAGGATGAGAACAGAAATCTTGCTCCGGCGGCAGCAGGAGGCCCCATTAGCTAAAGTGGTGCTTCAGGTTAAGAACAGTTTCAGGTTAAGAACGGACCTCCGGAACGAATTGAGTACTTAACCCGAGGTACCACTGTAATCCAATCTCAAGGGTGATCCGATGTGTGAGTCATTTGTTGTGGCAAATGTGTATCCGTGTCCTGGAATGGCCGGAGCAACCATCTAGCAACAGTGGCCTCTTGGGCCATCAGTAACAACAGTTCAAGAATGGTCCTTGGATGTTTGTGGGTTAGGGTTAGGCCTCCTCCAGAATAATCTGCCTAATTCCTCGGGCTATGAACCACCCGCCCACAGAACCTCAAGCTCGCCAGGGTTCAGACTTGGCTTATTAACTTCCAGGATGTGCACATCCAGCCCTGAGTCGGACGCCGCAGAGAAACAGAGCTTGGGATCCTCTGTGTTGTGTTGCCACTGTGCTCCGAAATCCCTTCAGGGCTGCCCCCAAACGGCTTCGCACAGTTGTCAAACAGCACCAGGGAGAAGATGGCACAAGCCGCAGCAGGTCAAGTTACCTCTGCCCGACGCCACTCTCTGAAACTGGCCCTGCAGACAGGAGGGGAACCACTTAAACATGGCGCCTCCCACTCCCAGCCTTCGAAGATGGACTGGGGAGACGCTTTCAGCCGATACGTTTTCTGCAAAGGATTGCTGTGCTTCATTTGCTATTTCCGTTTGTTTGTTTTAAAAAGAAAATGGTGGATGTTGGCGCCACCGTCTCAAGCGGGCTTGTGTTCTGCTGAAGGGAAGGGCCTCCCCATCCCCCATTCCTGTGACCTTTGATTCTGCTCTGGGAGGAATCAGTCACCCATCAACTGGCCTGGTGAGCTTTCTATTAAACTCCGGTTCCCTTTGGTGGTTTCTGTATTTTGGTCTTTTGAAAGCAATGTGTCTGGGTACCCAATGGGCAGATCGTTTCTCCCCATCGCATTTTACACCATCATCTGATTAGAAACCTGTCAGGAGAAGGAGCAAGGAGGGGAAATGGACTCCTCACCCTGGTAGGGAGGTCCCTATATTCCAGCACACAGCCAGAGGTTTTAAAACAGATCCTTCTCAGCATGGCCCCAATGGGAACATCAGGAGAACCATATTGTAGCAGAAGAAGCAAGTTAAGGGGGACGAGACCCTTTGGAGTTCAGCTGTCCTGATTGGCCAACTCTTCTGCTTCTGGGGCAGAATAGGTGAAAAGAAAAAGCTAAAATCAACTTTAAAAACAAAACAGAACAAAACTTCCAGAAAACGTTAGAAGAGTCTGAAAGATCACTACTCTTGCATTGTTGTTCTTCTATCTTTTAAAATTAGCCCTACAGATTTCTTACAAGAAATAATAATAATGTAGCCCCAAGGCAACTTACAAAGTTCAGAAGGTTACCAAAGCACATAAAACACAAACCGTAGCAACAGTATAAACAAATGTAAGATTAAAAAATATATCATAAGCCCCTAAAAGAAAAAGATGGCCATCGGTCATGGATGCTTTAGTTGAGATTCCTCCATTGGAGGGGGTTGGACTAGATGACCCCACGGGGTCCCTTCCGACTCTACAATACTATGATTCTATGACATCACTCTATAAAAACCCACCATAAAACCTATTTGGCCTTCTCAGCCCAAACAGAAGAGAGCTGGCCAGTAAGCCACCATCAAATGCCTGGAAATGAAGGTGGGCATTAGCCTGGCACCCCAAAGATGGTCCTTCGGGTGACCTTCGTGCTTCCCTGGCCTGCTAACTGTTGGGGCAGATTCTCTTGGTGCATCTTGCTTCCTGGCACACCTGCTTCCCCTCCTCCTCCTGCACTTTCCTAAACACGTAAGCAGACCAGGTGTTCTGGCAACCTGGGCACTTTAGAAATGGAACAGGAGAGACATTTAATTCCATTTGCAGTGCGCCTAATTAACACAAACAGAAACAGAACCAGCCTTTAAAATTTGCACTTCTCTGAATTTTGTAGTGTAGGTCTCCATCCCAGTTTAATAATAATAATAATAATAATAATAATAATAATAATAATAATAATAATTTATTATTTATACCCTGCCCATCTGGCTGGGTTTCCCCAGCCACTCTGGGTGGCTTCCAATAGAACGCTAAAATACAATAACCTATTAAACATTAAAAGTTTCCCTAAAGAGGCTGCCTTCAGATGTTTTCTAAAAGTTTGGTAGTTATTTTTCTCTTTGACATCTGGTGGGAGGGCGTTCCACAGGGCGGGTGCCACTACCGAGAAGGCCCTCTGCCTGGGTCCCTGTACCTTGGCTTCTCGCAGCGAGGGAACCGCCAGAAGGCCCTCGGCGCTGGAACCTCAGTGTCCGGGCAGAATGATGGGGATGGAGACGCTCCTTCAGGTATACTGGACTGAGGTCGTTTAGGGCTTTAAAGGTCAGCACCAACACTTTGAATTGTGCTCGGAAATGTACTGGGAGCCAGGGTAGGTTTTTCAAGATCGGTGTTATATGATCTCGGCAGCCGCTCCCAGTCACCAGTCTAGCTGGCACATTCTGGATTAGTTGTAGTTTCCGGGTCACCTTCAAAGGGTGTCCCACATAGAGCACATTGCAGTAGTCCAAGCAAGAGATAACTAGAGCATGCACCACTCTGGGGAGACAGTCTGCAGGCAGGTAGGGTCTCAGCCTGCGTACCAGATGGAGCTGATAAACAGCTGCCCTGGACACAGAATTGACCTACGCCTCCATGGGCAGCTGTGAGTCCAGAATGACTCCTAGGCTGTGCACCTGGTCCTTCAGGGGCACAGTTACCCCATTCAGGACCAGGCAGCCCTCCAAACCCGCATGTTCAAATATGTGGGTTCTAAGGTAAGGGATGTATAAAAAGGTATCAATTCATTTTTTTAAAAAAACAGAAATGTATTACTAGGGGGAATGTAGCTTTGCAAAAAATAATATATATTTTGGGGGGAAATGCTCTAAATGGCTGATGAATTTTCATGAGGACTAGAAACAGTGTACTCATTTTTTAAAAAAAAACTGATGTGGAAATGTGGAGAACTGAACTTAAAAACGAGAAACCGATGCTGCCAGTTTCACCTATCTCTCATCAGGAAAGCCTTTCTTGATGCCCGGTGCCCCAGGCAAGCAGGGATGGTGCAGGAAGTCATCCTAAAAAAATGGAAATGAGAACAGAAACCCCACAGAACAAAACCTTACAGGTCAGTGAAAGCAAGAGCAAAAAGATTTGTCTTTCCAAGGTGTCTGAAGCAAAGAACTGGTGATGGATGCTTCACGTTTGGCAGCCAGCGTGCCAGGGCAACAACAGAAAATGCCCATTTTGGGGTCACTGCCGTGAGCAAAATTTCTCCAGGTGACCTTACAGGGGCCTTGACAAGGGCAGGTGGTACTTCAGGTAATGTGGTCCTGGGTTGTTCCTTGAGGTTGTGTGGCCATTCTCCCTTTTAAATGTAAGATTCTAGTCTTCATGGTTCTGAACTGAACAAGCGGGTCCAATACCCTCTTCTTGAAGCCCCGAAGGAAAACCCGGAAGCAGGATCTAAACGCACGGGCCCTCTCACCTCCTGGCACTCAGAAGCGTCGTCGTTTCTGGTCAGAAAGGGAACAGCTTAGCCATTTGTGGCCAGGAGCCATTGAGAGCCCTCTGTTCCTCCCTGAATTTCTCTCGTCCTCTTTTAAAACCACATTTTAAAGCCATTTAGAGCAGGAGGCCCTCCCTTTCTTTTGCCTATTTGCTTGAGGTGTCTCCCTGCACGGATGACACCGGATTCCCCACAAACCAAGATTCCTGCATCACAAGGGGTTGGACTAGATGACCCTTGGGGTCCCTTTCGAATCTATGATAAGAATCTAGAAAGCTGCCTTATCCCAAGTCAGAACATTGGCCCTTCTAGCTCAGGTTTCTCTCCTCTGGCTGGCAGTGGCTGTCCAGGGTTTCAAAGCAAGCATCTTTCTTGGCCAGCTGTTAACTGGAGATGACAAGGATTGAACCTAGGGCTATTCTGCATGCAGGCTTCGGTCCTTAACCAGAGTAGTTGGGCTACCTTTAAAGCCCTAAACGGCCTCAGCCCAGTATACCTGAAGGAGCGTCTCCACCCCTATCGTTCTGCCAGGACACTGAGGTCCAGCGCCGAGGGCCTTCTGGCAGTTCCCTCACTGCGAGAAGCCAAGTTACAGGGAACCAGGCAGAGAGGGCCTTCTCGGTAGTGGCACCCGCCCTGTGGAACGCCCTCCCACCAGATGTCAAAGAGAAGAACAACTACCAGACATTTAGAAGACATCTGAAGGCAGCCCTGTTTAGGGAAGCTTTTAATGTTTAATAGGTTATTGTATTTTAGTGTTCTGTTGGAAGCCGCCCAGAGTGGCTGGGGAAACCCAGCCAGATAGGCGGGGTATAAATAATAAATTATTATTATTATTATTATTATTATTATTATTATTATTATTATTATTATTTATTATCAGCCTAAGTGGATAATGGGCCAGCTTTGCCACAGGGCTTACCACCAGTGACAGAGATGGAGGTGGGATCATCTCCAAACTGCATCCCTGTTCTTCCAGAGAGAGTGTAGCCCCCCTCCAGAAGTAAACTCCCCAGCCTGGGAAGAGCTCACCCACGAATTCTCCATCTCACCTGGATTCGGTCTCAGTTTGTCCACCCTCCATCCAGCTCTCCACTACATCCAGGTTCCTGTCTGGAACAGTTGCAGCCTCCCCTGGTTAAGAAACAGAAGGACAGAGGAAGAGATCCATTTGCAATTCTAATGAGCAATTTAACAGAGGAAGAATGCAGTGGAGCGATTTGTGAGCACAAAGAAAGGAAGAGAGGGCAGCCCTTCCAAATGCAGCCCTGGGCACCCTGGCAGGATCTCACCCCCACCCCAGCCATTGGCTCCCTGTCTGGCTCTCTCTCTCTGGCCACTCCCCTTTATAAAGTCCACCTGCTGTTGCTCAGCCTCACCTAACGGACCGAAATCCCTGCAGGAGAAGATCCGAAGAGCAGGCAAACATCCCTCTGCGGATTCCAAAGCCAGCCCCAGCTAGTGCCTCAGTTTCCCCAAAGGTATGTAACACGACTGCCTCGTTGGCCAGGGGAAAGAGTGGCTTAGGCGGCCTCCGTCTCTCCCTTGAGCAGAGAGAGACCTGTCTCCCTTTCAGGTACATAAAACTTGCTTTATTTAATGACGCTGAAATATCCTGATAAGCAGGCTCAGGGACACTGCCTTCTCTGGTTCCTTCAAAGCCAGGTCATTATTTATCCGCGCACACTAGGATTTCTTCTAGGGAGCCAAAGGATCTGCATAAACATTTCTCGTTTCGTATGCGAAGTTCCTCTTGGCTGGGCTCCAGGGCTCCACACCAAGGGTGTTCTTGTGTGTCCTGAGGACTTTGAGCTTGTCTTTCTCAAGCAGTCATCCGATGGCACCTTTTGCAAGGGTGGGGTGAGGAGGTTCTGCCTCTCCAAGGAGCTGGGGGAGGTTCCCAGTCTGCCTGGCCAGGTCCTTGAGAGTGCTGAAAGAGTCACTGTTTGGACCTTGGGCAGTTGAAAACAAAGGCTGCTTCTGAGATCAGGGGGAGTCTTTGCCCTTTCTAGGGCTCTGGGTGCCACAAGCATGCCAGTTCTTCCCTGTGTTCAGAAAGGATGAGGGAGGATGGAGCAATTTGACCCCCTCAGGTGGCCCTACCTAGGCAGGTAGTCCTCGTCTTCTTGACAGCCAGCCAGACACCCAAACATGCTGATGATGGCTCCAGTGGGGCGAAGATGATGTCTGAGCTGCTCCCAGGATCCCTGAGTCATAATTGCTGCCTTGCCTGTCTTCCCTGAATGATCAACACCTTTAATGTAAATCTCAGAAATGCCTTCCTGTCAGTCAGGTTCAGGAGGGGCCATGCATGCTCTGAAACCAAACCCCATGAGTATTCCAGGGGTCCTGCGAGCCCCTTCAGAAGAAGATTCCCTTTTCAACGTCCTCCTCAAAGCCGTGCAGCCCGTGTAGGGTATATGACTTGGGGAGGGGGACAAAGTGTTACCCTACTTGCAGGGTGCCTTCATCCTCACTGCTTTTGTTGGGAGACAAGAAGAAGAAGAAGAGTTTGGATTTGATATCCCGCTTTATCACTACCCGAAGGAGTCTCAAAGCGGCTAACATTCTCCTATCCCTTCCTCGCCCACAACAAACACTCTGTGGGGTGAGTGGGGCTGAGAGACTTCAAAGAAGTGTGACTGGCCCAAGGTCACCCAGCAGCTGCATGTGGAGGAGCAGGGAATCGAACCCGGTTCACCAGATTACGAATCCACCACTCTTAACCACTACACCACACTGGCTCACAAGGGGTCCTGGTTTTCTCAGCCTCCTGGGAAGGTCTCTCGGCTTGCAAAGGGGTCCCACAGAAAGAAAGAGTACTGCATCTGAGATCAGAGTTGAGGGTTAGTGCCCTGCAGGCATCTGACGCCCACAGAGTCAAGGCTTGCACTTGTGCCCGCACGTCAGGTGAAGGCAGGTGGGGTACTCTGTCCCTTCCCAGGACTTCTGTCCTCTGACAGCCTCTTCACTGGGAAGCCAGGTTTACTGGCAGGAAACGCTTTAAATCTTCCCCTTTACCTTGTCCGCTGTGCAAGCGTCCGGTTTGGAGGGTGCTGGTTAAGCCAGGATTAGCTGCTGTGATCGCAGGCTCTGATGCCAAACTGAGTCACTGGATCATGCCAATCACTGTGTCATGCCAAAAAGCATTAGTTCCCCAAGACAGACAGACAATGGCATTTGGAACCGAAACCCACCTGTGGCTCCTCCTGATTCTTGGATGCTTGCGAGCCGCAGCAGATGATGTGATTTCTCCTCCACTGTTTGCAGAAAGGGAGATGCCCCTCTGACAAACACACAGAGGCTGCCCAACCAGTGTGGAGCCAGACTGGGGCCCAAACTCTTGCATTCGTCTCCGTGTGAAGGGAGCAAGCTTTTTGCAAGGCCTGCCTTGAGGTAAAAAAGGTAAAGGTAAAGGGACCCCTGACCATTAGGTCCAGTCGTGGCCGACTCTGGGGTTGCGGCGCTCATCTCGCTTTATTGGCTGAGGGAGCCGGTGTACAGTTTCCGGGTCATGTGGTCAGCATGACTAAGCCGCTTCTGGCGAATCAGAGCAGCGCACAGAAACGCCGTTTACCTTCCCGCCAGAGTGATACCTATTTATCTACTTGCACTGGTATGCTTTCGAACTGCTAGGTTGGCAGGAGCAGGGACCGAGCAACAGGAGCTCACCCCGTCACAGGGATTCAAACCGCCGACCTTCTGATCGGCAAGTCCTAGGCTCTGTGGTTTAGTCGCCAGGAAAGAGCTTCCCTTGGCATGGGTGGGTCAAACTCTGCCCAGAAGAAGCCTTGGATTGCCACTGCCACCACCACCACTGGACTCAGATGGCCTGGCCAGCATCGGGAGGAAGCTCCAGAAGAGATCAAACCACCCATTATGCAGAGTGTGGTGCCATGACGAACAAGGTGCCCCAAGACCTTTGCAATCCTCTGGAGCCCCAGGCATATTGCAGGCCAAAGGGGGGAACCCTGCAGCCCTCCAGGAATAACTGGACTTCAGCTCCCATCTTTCCTGACCATTGGCCGTCCTGGCTGGGGCTGATGGGAGCTGGAGTCCAACAACATATTGGCGAATTGGGCTAAGAAGCTTGAAGCACTGGCTTCCTTCACAGGCAGGCACAGTTCCCGATGCAACCTCTGGCTGTGGCATCCCATTAGAAAGGAGAATTGCACGGCGTAGCTGAGACCTAACCCTGTGCAAGCCCCAACAGAACAAGCCAAGGCTGCACAAGAGTAAGAGACATCTGCTCAGTCCCACTGGAGATCTAGACCTGTGTTAGGCAGACAGAATAGGGCCTAAGCTGGGCAGGCAGGTGCTGGCTTAGAGTCGGGCGCGCCTCAGGCGCAGGCCAATCTCACCCCAGCAATGGCATAATGGAACTCCAGCATGAGAGTCCCACCAGAGCAGTCAAGGGAGAACACAGGATATCACCCTCTCAGGCAAGAATGAGAGCCAGCTGTTTCTCACCACCAGCAGCCTGGAAGTCTCAGGCAAGGAACCCCACATCCCAGAGAACCATGAGTGCATCTTGGAGCATGCAAAGTGATGGAGACTCTGGTGCTAGAATTAAGTCCATCAAATGTTCATCACCACCACCACAAGCTACGAGCACCACCATGCTGACAGGCGCATTTTAGCCCTGGTCGCCCCCCAGCACCATGGACTATGGTTACCAGATTTTTTTCAATGAATCCGGGGACACTTATTTTTTTTTTTTTTTTTTGAAGCTGAGTAGCAACAGGGAGTCAGTATTGGGGATGGTGAGGCAAAAGACCCTGAGCCCAAGCACACATGCACATTGTATAAAGGTACAAAGCTCTTCTTTCATACCTTGTGAAACATAAATGTGCAGAGTTTTTAAAAAATGGTCAATGGCCGGCCAGCCACAACTCCCAAGCCTCCCCCGATCAGTCAAAACAAAGGAAGAGGGCAGGAGATCTGTACCACCGGACGTCCCCAGTTCCCCTCTGGCAGTGGCAGAGGCAGTCAGCAGCCTGGAGCCAACCTGGTAGCGCAGTTGGCTTTGGCTGACTTCAGGAGCTGGTTGATGGTCGCTGCCGTGGCGCCCGCCATTTTTCCTCTTGGAAGTCCTCATATGATGTGTCCTGTGCACAACACATCATATGGGGACTTCCAAGAGGAAAAATGGCGGGTGCCATGGCAGCGAGCAGCTCCTGAAGCCAGCCAGAGCCAACTGCGCTACCAGGCTGGCTCTGGGCTGCTGAGACTGCCGCTGCCACATTTCCCGGGGACAGATTTGCAAATCTGGGGACATTCCGGGGACGGAATTTGTCCAGGGACAGATTTGCAAATCCGGGGGCTGTCCCCAGGAACCAGGGACGTCTGGTAACCCTACCGTGGACCCTGTTTTATTTATTATTACAGTGGTACCTCGGGCTA
This sequence comes from Podarcis muralis, assembly GCF_964188315.1. Taxonomy (NCBI): domain Eukaryota; kingdom Metazoa; phylum Chordata; class Lepidosauria; order Squamata; family Lacertidae; genus Podarcis; species Podarcis muralis. Next base: position 27,032,371 of record NC_135670.1, read on the forward strand.
AGTATTTAATTCGTTCTGGAGGTCCGTTCTTAACCTGAAACTGTTCTTAACCTGAAGCACCATTTTAGCTAATGGGGCCTCTTGCTGCTGCCGTGTCACTGTTGCACAATTTCTGTTCTCATCCTGAAGCAAAGTTCTTAACCTGAAGCACTATTTCTGGGTTAGCGGAGTCTGTAACCTGAAGTGTATGTAACCTGAAGCGTATGTAACCCGAGGTACCACTGTACTTTGTTTATTGCATTTATCTCCCACCTCTCCCTCCAAGAAGCTCCATACATGCTTCTCCTCTCAACACCACCCCACATCCTATTTAAGCCCCACAACAACCCCGTGAGGTAGGTTAGGCTGAGAGGCGGTGACTGGCCCAAGGTCACCCAGTGAGCTTCTTCACGGCTGAGTGGGGATTTGAACCCTGGTCTCCCAGGTCCTAGTCCAGCACTCTAACCACACTGGCCCTGTCTTTCGTGTGTGTTATGTTTTTGTCCGATCCGCTTGTCTGCTAGAGCAAGCCTAATTAAAAACCTCATATGTGATATATTTACACTCACCAATAAGTAACAGATTTTCTTTGTTACTGTTCGGGGGCCGGGGGGGGGGGGATAGCTGCATGAAGAAGCTCTTTCCAAAGCCTTCTGGTGGGGTTGTTAAGGAGCAAGATCACCTGCCATCACACCTTGGCCACAAATGCATATAAGCAACCCTTTCCAGGTATTCCATCTCCCCTCTAAAGATGCCCTTTGCACGTGGTCAAATGGCAAACAGCCTCTCTGCCCCTCTCCCTGCATGGTTTTCTGTTTATCTCCCCACAGTTGCTGCTCCACGGCCAAGGAAACTTATTTATATTATTTAAGAGTTTTCTGACCCTAACCTTTCGCCACAAGGTCCTGGGGTGTGTGCAGTGGAGGGTTACAAACATATGATTGTACAACATAAAAAATCTAATAGAACAATTTAAAACAAACCAAAGAACACACGCAAACAAATGTGGATTGTCTGCTTGACAAGGCTCTTTGTTCCGGGTCGGCTGGGTTATTTGCCAACAGATCGAGTGCAGAGATGGGCAGGAAACCGCAGTCAAGGAAGGCAGGTTTAATTCCTGGTGTGTGCCAAAGGTTGGCTTTGTCTGCTTTCAAGGGTCCTTGTGCTCTGCCCAGTTGCCCGAGAGCAGAAGAACTTTACTTGCCAGGGAGTGAAAGGATCTGCTCAGGTTACCCGCAAGTCTGGGCACAGAAGCGGAGGCTCTCTGCTCCTTCGGACTGCGTGCATATTTCAGAAATAATTCTGGAAATACCAGTTTGGGGGCAGGGGGTGGAGGAAGCTGCCTTGTCCCAAGTCAGACCATTGGTCCATTGTTTACACTGACTGGTGACGACTTTCCAGGGTTTCAGACAGGTGTTTCTCCCAGCTCTACCTAGAGATGCCACTGGGAACTGAACTTGGGACCTTCTGATGTGGAGCTATGCCACTTCCCCCAATTAATGCAATTAATTGGCTCCATTCCACAGTCTGGAAGAGACTGCAGCTGGCAAAGAGTGGCTTGTGGTATCCAGCATCCGTAAGATCATCCCTGAGTCCTGCAGAACAGATTCCAACTGGTTTGCAGCAACCCTGCAGTGTTGTCAGACACCTAATGTGGGTTGGGAGTTGGGCTGAAGCAGAGAAAGAGAACAGATTACAACAATCTGTAGTCCACTGTTAATATTTCAGGCAAGAGGGAGGCTGAAGATGGTTTGGACTCCCTGTCGGAAAATAAGTTCTAGTCTGATGAGAGAAGGAGAACAAAAAATTCTCTAGCCACTTTCTCCATGCTGGGCATAACTTGATGAACTTCTGCCATGTTGCCTCTTACTCATCTATTCTCTAATATTTTTCCTTATACGGTTCAGGACCACAATACCTAAAGGACCGCCTCTCCCAATATAAACCAACCTGGACTCTGTGTTCATCTTCTGAGACCCTTCTTCCTGTGCCTCCTCCATGAGAGCCTGGAGGGTGGCAACATGAGAGCGTGGCCTTTTCTGCAGTGGCTCCCCCTTTTTGAAATGCTCTCCCCAGGGAGACTTGCCTGTCACCTTCATTATACACCTTTAGTTAGGCACCAGGTGGAAACTTTCCTCTTCAACCAGGCCTTGGACTGATTGGCACCCAATGCCCTTTTAAATGTGTTTGTGGAAGGGAGGGTTATTGGTTTCTTTCTACTGTGTTATATATTTTGTGTTTTTATATTGTAATTTTATGTTGTGAGCTGCCCCTAAATCTACAGGTATAGGGGCAGCATACAAACCTAATAGTTAATAAGATGGAGTCGCTCCATCCCCTTGGCAATTCTGCTTGCCCTATTCTGAGCTCCTCTCGTTTTCTCCTCAGAAACGGCCAAAATGAAGATGCTGGTGCTGAACTCGAAACGCCTGCAGATCGGGGCCCTGACTGGGCTGCTCCTCCTCCTCGCGGCTCTTGTTGGCCTTTTCTTTGGGCTCCGCTCTAAGCCATCCTTTGCTCCCCTAGAAGACGGCCACATCTACAAGAGTGCCGCCGTGGCCACAGACGCAGGGCCCTGCTCTGTCGTGGGCAGGTAGGCAGGTCCATCCCTTCCCCCCCCCCCAAGGTGGCAGGAAGCCTAGTGAGGAGGAACGCTGCCCCTGCCTGCTGGGCTGTGACAAGGCTTTGTCTTCCACAGCGATATCCTTCAAAAGGGCGGCTCAGCCGTGGATTCTGCCATTGCGGCTCTCCTCTGCGTGGGCCTGATGAACCCCCACAGCATGGGCATCGGAGGGGGGCTCGTCTTCACCATTTCTACAGCGGACGGTAAGTGTTATGTACTGAAGTTCTCACCCTGGGCCAGCAGGGGGATACTGTAGATAGTTATGCAAATAAGGGATCGAAAGTGACGTTCAGTGATTGGATAGTTTTAGAAAATTGTTACAGTTACGTTGTACTGGAGCTCTATATAAGCAGGCTGACTGAACCCTTCAGTTCAGTTGTGTTCTGGCCTGTGAATAAACAAGAGCTGTTAGAAGAATCGCTGTGTCGTCTGATATGTTCACCCACAACTTAATAGTAAGGATGGGCAGAGGGAGCTCTTTCTGCCGCAGGGGGGTGGCAAGACATGCCTGCCTGCCTGGGGCAGCTGCTAAGGCTGCCTTTTCCAACTGGGTGCCCCCAGATGTTTTGGACTACAATTCCCATCAGCCCCAGGCAGCTGGTTGGGGTTGATGGGGATTGTAGTCTGGAACCTGAAGGGGCACCAGTTCTGGTGGAAGCCACCAGAGACCCCTCAGGCTTCGGTATGTTTTTCTTGAAAATAGTGTTGCACACCACCCAAATCTCTGAGATTCCAGGGGTTCTAGGTGTGCTCACCTAAGGTCTGAGTTTCCTTCTGGGAATGAGGCACAGGGGAGACTGCGGTGTCTTTATGGTATATGGTTTATTTACATATCTATACAACCTGAGCTTATGATGGAGGGATTTGTGGCATTCATGCTCCAAGAGGTTCTGGCTTCTCCTATAACCACAGCAGCCTTGGACATAAGTAGACGCCAGCCAATCAAATGCTGCTCTTCGACTGTCACTCCAGCCTGCTGCTTATTATGTCCATTTTATAACTCCTAACTGCAATCCTAAAACACTTTAAAGCTAACTCTCATTAGAGGAAAGGGGGGAGGGAACCCATTCATTTGCAAATGAAATTTCCTCTTGATCTTTTGTTGTTCTAATCGCTCCTTATCCCCAGGCTATCACCTCCTGCAGAAGGGTAAAGGTAAAGGTAAAGGTACCCCTGACCGTTAGGTCCAGTCGCGGATGACTCTGGGGTTGCGCTCTCATCTCGCTCTATAGACTGAGGGAGCTGGTGTTTGTCTGCAGACAGCTTCCAGATCATGTGGCCAGCATGACTAGGCTGCTTCTGGCAAACCAGAGCAGCGCACGGAAACACTGTTTACCTTCCTGCCGGAGCAGTACCTATTTATCTACTTGCACTTTGATGTGATTTTGAACTGCTAGGTTGGCAGGAGCAGGGACCAAGCAACAGGAGCTCACCCCGTTGCGGGGATTCGAGCCGCCGACCTTCCGATTGACAAGCCCTAGGCTCAGTGGTTTAGACCACAGCGCCACCCACACCCCGCCACCCGCAGAAGGCTAGTCCTGGCTTAATTCGCTTTTGACACATCACAGGAAGCACTAGGTTGGCTTAATTAGCTATTGACACATGTTGATTCCATAGGGTTAGAAGCCCTTAGAACACAGCTCAAATACACACACGGGTCTAGCAGCCAGTTTTAACACACAAACCTTAATTAAATTCTAACACTAGCTTGATCCGGAATTTAGGGTGTCTTGCACCCACCCTGATTACAAAGTAAATATAGCTGTACCAAGCAGTCCTAATAATGAGGAATGGGATAACAAAGCTTGCTGAGTGTGGGTTACTCTAGATATAAGGTAACATTAGGTAAACGTAAAGGGACCCCTGACCATTAGGTCCAGTCGTGGCCGACTCTGTGGTTGCAGCGCTCATCTCGCTTTATTGGCCGAGGGAGCCGGTGTACAGCTTCTGGGTTATGTGGCCGGCATGACTAAGCCGCTTCTGGCGAACCAGAGCAGTGCACAGAAACACCGTTTACCTTCCCGCTGGAGCAGTACCTATTTATCTACTTGCACTGGTGTGCTTTCGAACTGCTAGGTTGGCAGGAGCAGGGACCGAGCAATGGGAGCTCACCCCGTCGCACGGATTCAAACCGCCGACCTTCTGATTGGCAAGCCTTAGGCTCTGTGGTTTAGACCACAGCGCCACCCGTGTTCCTAAGGTAACATTACCAAAGTATAATACCAGTGGTAGGCAGCTTTCAACACAAAGAGCTGAGTTGTCCACTCCTGCTGTTGAATTGTTCACCTGCAAAGTTCAACTAGTGTATCGTCAGTGCGTACGCAATGATTGAGCTGTACAAATCAGCAACTGGGCACTTCCACACCGACTCTTGTACATGCTTGGAGAAACAGCTTGCCCCTCCCTGTGTTTCAATGTAATGTGCGAACCAGCCAGCAGCACTGCAGAGATGTGATCCTAGAGCATGCCAATTTCTGACTTGGCCAGATTCATCACTGTGTTGACTCCCTGACAATCTGTGGACAAATGCTGAGACAGATTTTTTGCCTCTCGACAGGGAAAGTGGAAGTCATCAATGCCAGGGAGACGGCGCCAAGAAGTGCATCCCGGGATATGTTTGGCAATGACACACAGCTGTCCAAGAAAGGTAAAGGGATGGGAAATCCTTCATTGGTGTTATTGGCAGGCTGGGATCCAGGTAGGTTGGCACGTCTAGAGTATTGTGGTATAGGTAAAGGTGTCCCTGAAGTTGTCCTAAATGCTCCTCATCTACCTCCATTCCTGAGTCCGAAAAATGGACCTTCCTGCTCAGGCTGTGCCATGTCTTTTAAATATATATATATATAATTTTTATTAAATTTTCTCTTTTACAATTTCATATAAACATTTTACAGCCTTAAGATGTCAATGACTTCCCTTCTCTTTCCAAGATTCGTTTTACGTATCTTAAATCACTGCGTATTTTACAAAAACTATACCAATCTGTTTTCCACTATTGCATCCACCCAAACTTATTTACACTGTTGAATTTATCTTAAGGCTTCCAGCGTTTTCAGCTGTACACAATTCTTTTCCAGATATTCAGTGAACGTTTTCCAATCTTCTTTAAAGATGTGTTCTTCTTGTTCTCTTACTCCATATGTTTTTCTGCAAGTTGTGCATATTCTGTCAACTTAAGCTGCCATCCTTCTTTAGTTGGGAACTCGCTCGCTTTCCATTTTGGGGCTAACAAAACACAGGCCACAGTTGTATAAATAAATAAGTTTTTCTGTCACCTGGGAATTTCAGTCTGAATTATCTGGGCTGTGCCATGTTTTTTTCTCCAATGAAGAGTATGAGGAAGAAGCTCCATCTTACAGTTATTTTAAAAAATCTCCCACTAATCTACTGAATCATAGAATCATAAAATTTGTAGAGCTGGAAGGGATCCCATAGGTCATCTAGTCCAATCCCCTGCAGTACAGCAATCTCGACTAAAGCATCCATGACAGATGGCCATCCCGTCTCTGCTTAGAAACCTCCAATGAAGCAGAGTCCACAACCTCCTGAAATCACGACCTTGCCCAGGAAACTTGTGCAAAGCACGATGGCACCAAGGGCAAGAAATCAATCTGTTTGTTTGTTTGTTTGTTTGTTTAGAGTATTTGTGCCCCACTCTTCATCCTGAAAGGCTCTCAGAGTGGCTTGCATGCGATCAAAACAAGACAGTCCTTACAATTGGGGGGGGGGGGGAGACACCACACGCAAGGAAAAGGTGACAGGAAGGGAAGAGGAAAACCAAAACTCAAGAGCCTATTTCTAAAAGTTGTTCCTATAATGACCAGTTGGCAGGAGGTGCCTGATGAACCTAAGACTGTACACACTTAGCATTTTGCTAGCCTTGATTTAAATTGGTTCATGGGGTGCCCTTGTCTGGTTTGCATCCCGCCAGGCCTTACTCAGTTGCCTGGGCTCTAACCTAATTAAGACACCCCAAGCACTTTCTAGACTGGTGACTGGGAGCAGCCGCCGAGACCACATAACACCGGTCTTGGCTCCCAGTACGTTTCCGAGCACAATTCAAAGTGTTGGTGCTGACCTTTAAAGCCCTAAATGGCCTCGGCCCAGTAGACCTGAAGGAGCGTCTCCACCCCCATTGTTCTGCCCGGACACTGAGGTCCAGCTCCGAGGGCCTTCTGGTGGTTCCCTTGCTGTGAAAAGCAAAGTTGCAGTGAACCAGGCAGAGGGCCTTCTCGGTAGTGGCACCTGCCCTGTGGAACGCCCTCCCACCAGATGTCAAGGAAATAAACAACTATCTGACGTTTAGAAGGCAGCCCTGTTTAGGGAAGTTTCTAATGACTGATGTCTTAATGTATTTTTAATCTCTTGTTGGAAGCCGCCCACAGTGGCTGGGGAAAACCAGCCAGATGGGTAGGGTAAAAATAGTGTATTATTATTATTATTATTATTTATTTTATTTTGGCCACTTTCAAGAGGTCTGCAGAAGTACCCTCCAAGTCCTTTCATGAAGGCTAAACTTTACCAGCCCCCTGAATGCCACTCACAAGTTTGCTGGGGTCCCCAGCACTGACCCAAGGGCCCTGACTGCCTTCTTCTTCTCCTCTTATGAGCCAGCAATTGAGGGGAGTCCATCTTGGCCCACAGGTGCCCCTCTCCTCACCTCACCTCCTTCTCCATGAGGTGCAAAGAGGGAGTTGTGCGCAGCCCTTTGAATGTGGGCTGTCCTGAGGCAAAGCTTCCCCAAAGCTCCCTGCCCCTCAGATACTGGAATTTTGATCTGCTTGCTCTCTGCTCTCTGATTGTGGTGTATTGATCTGCTTGCTCTCTCTCTTTTTTCCCCCCAATTTTTTTTTATTGGTTTTCACAACATTATAAACAAACAAACAAACACATAAGACAAACAAACCTAAATCATAGCCTTATTAAAAATTACACTTATTAACATTGTTAAGTGACTTCCTCGCATCCCCTTGGTTGAATTTCATTGCATATCCTTTTAATGGTTTTCCAAATCACAGTTCTTATAAAATTTAACTTAAACATTAACATCTTTAAATCTTCACATTATGAAATTAAACATATTAATTCATCACTTAACATAAATAAAATCCTAAGCCGATTAAGTATCTGCAAGCTGTTTTCAGTTAATTTAACTTAACATATTTAACTATGTAATCATTAAATTTAATCCACTCTTCCTGATACTCCTCCTCTTTCTGGTCACAGACTCTTCCGGTTAGGTTGGCTAGCTCTGAAAAATCATCTTCATCTGCCATTCTTCTATCGTTGGTAATTCTTGGGTTTTCCACTTTTTAGCCAACAAAATACAAGTAGCAGTTGTGGCATACAAAAATAATTTAACATCTTGATCTCCTTGCTCTCTCTGCCTGTTCCAGGAGGGTTGTCCATTGCAATTCCGGGAGAGATCCGTGGCTACGAAATGGCTCACAAACGGCACGGCAAGCTGGCATGGAAGGAGCTGTTTCTGCCCAGCATCGAACTGGCACGGAAGGGTTTCCCGGTTGGGAAAGGCCTGGCAGGAGCCCTGGCGTATAGAAAGGAAGCGGTTGAGAGCAACCCGTCCATGTGGTAGGTTTTGGGGGTAAGGCACTCTGTGGCACAGGGAGGTCAAAAGCGCAGTGGGAGCTCAACTGAGGGAGCGGTGATGGGGTTGGCTCCCTCACAGGGAGATCAGAGCCAAAGGAGGCCACCAAACCTTCAGCAAACCTTTTGGCCGTACCTTGGCTGGAATTTGGCACGGCTGCCAAGTGCCTGATGAAATGGATTCAGGGGCCAAATCTGCTCCACAGGCTGCCAGCTCTCTCTGTTTCCCATTTAGGTCATGACAGTTGTTCATTCCAGTTTAATAAATCCCACAGAAAACAACCCTTGAAGAGATGTAGCATCTCAACAAAGCATGTCTCATGTTTTAGGCTCAAAGGCCTTTCTATGGAAGTCTGACTGACCAGACATTTTGCTGCCTCAGGCAGATCAGCAAGTGGCGCCATCGCTCGCCCCACCTACCCCCAAGTCAACGTGCAGAGTTCACCTGAACATGTGCAGAGTTGGGCCCTCTTCAGGTGTTCAGTATCCACATTGAAGAAAGGGTGAAGGTACACCAGCCTTTCCCAGCCTGATGCATTCCAAATATTTTGGACTACAAGTCCCATCAGTCCCAGCATAATATGGCTGCCCTGGTTGGGGCGGATAGAAGTTTTAGTTCAAAACATCTGAAGGCTGCCAGGTTGGGGGAGGATGTCCTGCAAGCCTTCCCATCCACTGTAGACCCTGGAAGGTGACCCATGGTGCTGTCTTCTGCCTCAACATGCTGCCATTGACAGGGTTCCCCAAACCTGAGTCTCTAGCTGGTTTTGGACTACAATTCCCATCATCTGTGACCATGGCCCCACTAGCCAGGGATGATGGGAATTGTAGTCCAAAGACATCTGGAGACCGAGGTTTGAGAAACTCTGATCTAGGAGGTTACAGTGCTGCCATGTGAGCTAGCATGCAAGCACCCAGTTGGCCAACTCTCCTTTTTTAAAAAAGTTTTTTATTTTTACTTTTCAAATTTATATATTTCATTCATTTTACAATCCATTTAACATTTCAAAATTTGTCTACCTTCCCCTGCTTTCTGCGGTTCATTAAATTTATTTTTAAAATCTTCTGCATATCCAAATTAACTTAATTTGCTCATTTATTTATGTACTGTAAATACCATATTTTTCGCTCTATAAGACGCACCAGACCACCAGACGCACCTAGTTTTTGGAGGAGGAAAACAAGAAAAAAAATATTATGAATCTCAGAAGCCAGAACAGCAAGAGGGATCGCTGCGCAGTGAAAGCAGCAATCCCTCTTGCTGTTCTGGCTTCTGGGATAGCTGCGCAGCCTGCATCCGCTCCATAAGACGCACACACATTTCCCCTTACTTTTTAGGAGGGAAAAAGTGAGTCTTATAGAGCAAAAAATACGGTATATACGGTACTCTTATAAAACGGCAGGTTATTACAATAATCTTGCTAATGTTTTTATCTGTTTACAATTTATCTTGAAATACTCAATAAACCATTTCCATTCTTTTATTAAAAAGTTTGTTATCTTGATTTCTTATTCTTCCGGTAAGTTTCGCCATTTTTGCATATTCTGTAATTTTTTTGTATCCATTCTTCCTTTCCTGCGACTTCTGCTTCTTTCCACTTTTGGGCAAGTAACATTCTGGCTGCTGTAGTAGCATACATGAATAAATTTCTATACAACTTAGGTAGTTCTGTCCCTATAACTCCCAAAAGAAAAGCTTCTGGGTTTTTTGTTTTTTTATAAACGTTATTTTGAACATCCTTTTCAATTCATTATATATCATTTCTCAGTAAGCTTTAACCTTACTACAAGACCACCATGTGGCCAACTCTCCTTGTCTTTCCTCTCCCTCTCCCCCACCAGTGCGGTCTTCTGCAAAGACGGGAAAGTTCTCCAGGAGAATGAGATTCTCACCCTACCCAACTTGGCCCGCACCTACGAGATCTTAGCCGATGAGGGTCCAGATGCCTTTTATACCGGGAGCTTAGCTCAGCAAATTATAGCCGACATCACAGCAGCAGGTAAGAAATCTGGATGTGGCAGAGGGCTTATATAGGAAAGGTCCACTGCCATTTCTAAACCCCATGAAAAGGCCACTGGCAGCTTGACAGTCTTATGGACTAGCCACCTCTCCGATTGTTTTTGCCACCCATGGCAGGGGTGTAGCCTTTAAAACCCATGCCAAGGCGTCCTGGGAGCTCTGGTTCAGTCCAGATCGCAGGAGCCAACTCCAAGGGTCTGAGATTCCTTCGCCCCACCCAAAAGTTGATGGGCATTGCCGTTCAAATGGCGTGCGTGCCCCATGTCCAGTGGTCAATTATGTGGAGCGGGGCTTATCTGGCTGGGGCCCCCAAATATTTTATTCAATTGGGACCCCTGTCCCCATCTTCTCTTCCAGGAGGGAACATGACTCTGGACGACTTGAGAGACTACACACCGATTCTAGATGAAAATCCTTTAAAGGTCCACATAGGAGAGCTCACCATGTTTGCACCCAATGCCCCCTTTAGTGGTGCTGTGCTGGCCCTGGCGCTCAACATCATGAAAGGTAAGCTTTCTCCTTATTGTTGTTTAGTCGTTTAGTCGTGTCCGACTCTTCGTGACCCCATGGACCAGAGCACGCCAGGCACTCCTGTCTTCCACTGCCTCCTGCAGTTTGGTCAGACTCATGTTTGTAGCTTCGAGAACACTGTCCAACCATCTCGTCCTCTGTCATCCCCTTCTCCTTGTGCCCTCCATCTTTCCCAGCATCAGGGTCTTTTCCAGGGAGTCTTCTCTTCTCATGAGGTGGCCAAAGTATTGGAGCCTCAGCTTCAGGATCTGTCCTTCCAGTGAGCACTCGGGGCTGATTTCCTTAAGAATGGATAGGTTTGATCTTCTTGCAGTCCATGGGACTCTCAAGAGTCTCCTCCAGCACCATAATTCAAAAGCATCAATTCTTCGGCGATCAGCCTTCTTTATGGTCCAGCTCTCACTTCCATACATCACTACTGGGAAAACCATAGCTTTTACTATACGGACCTTTGTTGGCAAGGTGATGTCTCTGCTTTTTAAGATGCTGTCTAGGTTTGCCATCGCCTTTCTCCCAAGGAGCTTTAAGCTTTCTCCTTTTTAAGGAGCTTAAGCTTTCTCCTTAAAGAGGCTTAAAAATGCCTACTTGTTTGTTGGATTTATATCCCATCTTTCCTCCCTAAGGAGCTGAAGGTGGCATACATGCTTCTCCCACCCACCCCATCTCAAATTAATCTCCTCAACAACCCTGCGAGGTAGGCTAGTGTCAGATGCTGATGGTGGTTGCTCATGAGTAACCAGGCAGGACTCCAACCTGTCTTTTACAGGTTTTATTGTGCAAACTATTTACAGTGCAGATCTGCAAAGTTCATGTCTGTCTCAGTCACTTGCAGAATCCGGGAGTGGCCCCTTCCAGCTTCTCCCCCAACATAAGAACTTCGGCACCCCAAGCCTCCTCCTCCCCTCCTTGCGTTTCACCCCTCTGCACAAGCTGGGTGATGGAAGTGGCGTGCGTCCCTCCTGGCCAGGTGAGGCGCTGGGGCTCTCAGCAGCATCCTCAAGCCTTTTCCTCGCTTGGCTGGCCCCTTCCCTCTCTTCTCCACTGGAGGTATGGCTTTTCCCACCGCTGGAAGAGGAACTGCTCCTCAGGAGTTTCGGAGGCTCTCTGTATTGCAACGGCCCCCCTACTTCTCTCCCCTGTTCCGATGGCAGTCCCCTGACAGCTAGGTTTGCCCAAGATCACCCAGCGAACTACATGTGGCCAAGTGAGGATATGCTGACTGGCTGCCATGCCCCCTCCCGCAAGGACTCTCTCCCCAACACCCCAACTGTTAGGTTGTGGGTGAACATATCGGACGACACAGCGATTCTTCAAACAGCTCTTGTTTATTCACAGGCCAGAACAGAACTGAACTGAAGAGCTCAGTCAGCTTGCTTATACAGTGGTACCTCGCAAGACGAATGCCTCGCAAGACAAAAAACCCGCAAGACGAAAGGGTTTTTTGTTTTTTGAGCTGCTTCACAAGACGATTTTCCCTATGGGCTTGCTTTGCAAGACGGAAACGTCTTGCAAGTTTATTTCCTTTTTCTTAACACCGTTAATACAGTTGCGACTTGACTTCGAGGAGCAACTCATAGCACGCGGTGTGGTAGCCTTTTTTGAGGTTTTTGAAGACTTTGTTGATTTTTGAAGCTTTTCCGAAACTTTTCCGACACTGTGCTTCGCAAGACGAAAAAAATCGCAAGACGACAAAACTCGCGGAACGAATTAATTTCGTCTTGCAAGGCACCACTGTATATAGCTCCAGTACAACGTTACTGTAACAATTTTCTAAAACTATCCAATCACTGAACGTCACTTTCGATCCCTTATTTGCATAACTATCTACAGTATCCCCCTGCTGGCCCAGGGTGCGAACTTCAGTACATAACACCAACACTCCCAGTTTGGCTCAAATTGCACCCTTGCCAGCTTCAGCTGTGGCAGGGGCTCTGCTCACCTGTCTGATGCCCAACCTTTGATTCTCTCTGGCAGAATTTAATTTCGCCCGCAGCGACGTGGAGACTCTGGAGAAAAAGGTCTTGACTTACCACCGCATCGTTGAGGCCTTCCGCTTTGCTTACGCCAAGAGGACTTTACTGGGGGACCCTGCGTTTGTCAACATTGCCGGGGTAAGTCCATCGCTGTTCTGTAATATCTGAGATATAAAAGGGCTTATTTAGCTCAGTGGCAGAGGGCTAGCTTCAATCGTTTTGCCTGTTGGGATGTTAATCGAAGCTAGGAGAGGATATATTTATGAGCTGTTATTCTTCCTTCCTCACGTTTGTGAGTTCAGCAACGTGCTATCCCTTTACAGCTTAAAGCGGAAAGCTTAGATAGTTTCAGCCAATACAGGTTGCTTTGAGGCAGACTGGTTTCTCCTGTTATTTCCCTCTTTCCTCACCCTTAAAACAATAACCACACAAACAAGTCTTGTTAAAAAGCAACAACATTTACTCACTCAGAATACTTGCTGAAAAGTAACTGGCACAGCAGCTTTGTTCAGGAGGGCTTAAAGCGGTTATTTGATTACAAAGACATACTTAAGTCTAGCTCATGGGTAGGCAAACTAAGGCTTGGGGGCCGGATCCGGCCCAATTGCCTTCTAAATCCAGTCTGTGGACGGTCCGGGAATCAGTGTGTTTTTACATGAGTAGAATGTGTGTTTTCATTTAAAATGCATCTCTGGGTTATTTGTGGGGCATAGGAATTTGTTCATTTCCCCCTAAAATATAGTCCGGCCCCCACAAGGTCCGAGGGACAGTGGACTGGCCCCCTGCTGAAAAAGTTTGCTGTTCCCTGGTCTAGCTTAAAACGTGGTCTGAGTTTGGAGCTCTGACTAAGTGGGCATTCTCACATTGCTGGCATGGTGGGGAAAGATGGAAAGAGCGGTTGTGCCCAGGCGGGTAGGAGAAAAAGCTATGCCCTCCCCATGTCAGGGGGGGACAGTGGGAGTGTCTCTCACAGAGTTCTCTCCAGAGAACTTACAGGAAAACTGTGCGAGCTTCAGCTCCTATCATGTGCCCATCTAGCAAAACATGAATGGTTGGTTTGACTGCATTTTAAATATCCCACAATGCCAAGTCAGGTTCCTGACACGGCGATAACCACCACTACCTTTGCTTTCTCTCCTTCCATCCAGATCATCGAAAACATAACCTCGGAGCACTTTTCGAAGAAGCTGTGGGCCAAAATCACCGATGAGACCCATGAAGTCAGCTACTACGAGCCAGAATATTACAGTCCGGACGACTCTGGGACATCCCACCTCTCTGTGGTGTCCGCAGACGGGAGCGCTGTGGCTGCCACCAGCACCATCAACCAATAGTAGGAGCTCTGAGCATTGCTTCCTGTGCAGGGGACTCTGCCAAGGGTGGCTGGGATGGGAACTTGCAGTGGAGAATTGGCTTCTGCTGAAACGGGCTGTGGGGGAAGGATTAATTCAGAGGAGCCTGGATAGCTCAGTTGGGTAGACCATGGTGCTGATGATGCCAAGGTTGCAGGTTCGATTCCCGTATGGGACAGCTGAATATTCCTGCATTGCAAGGGGGTTGGACTAGATGATTCTCTAGGTCCCTTCCAACTCTATAATTCTGTGATTCTATGACAGTCTTTGATGGATTACACTGCTTTCCCAGGGTACGCACAGACGCTCACCACAGGATCCAAGGGGAACAAAGTTGTTTATGTCTGGATATGGACTGAACTAGATCCAAATCAGTGGTTCCCAAATTCCCCCTGATCCCCAAAAACCACTTAGCATTGCTGAGGGCCTTGGCGGACCACATAATGATTTTTCTGCCTGCTATTGCAATAATAGAATCATAGAATTGTAGAGCTGGAAGAGTCATCTACGAATGACAGCTAAAGATTCCCTAGCAGATGGGCCACCCAACCTTTGTTTCAACCTCTGTTTAAAAACAATGTGTTGCCCTAGATACTGCACAATTTAAAATGGCACCTTAATTGCTTCTTTTATTTCTCGCACAGTGTATTTTGTTGTATTCCGCATAATACAGTAAGATAAGCAATTAAAACACTGTTAAAAAATCAATATAAATATTTAGTGCAATGGGTTCAGGGCCATCTCCTGCCTTCATCCACAAATCCACAGACAACTTGAATGAAGCTTGTGGACTCCTGGAAACCCCTGATCTAGTTAACCCACATTATCCAGAAAAACCTCAATCTGAGATGTGCCTTATGATACAGTATGGAGATTGGCCCTATATTGTCCTGGAGAAGGTTTTTTTCCCTCAGCAAAGAGTTGTCCACTGCCTCCTTTAGGCTAGAATTGGCTGTCACTGCAGCCAGGGCCGGATTTGATGAGGCCCTAAGCTACTGAAGGTAATGGGACCCTTTATACGTCCAGCTGTCCTTTGTCAACAACAAATTGCTGCTTTTTGTGTTGAATATATGCTACATGGTAATTTATGGACCTAATAGGTCCAAACACAACACAAAACACTGTTGCTGCATGTAGGTTTTATTTTATTTGTTTTTTATCTTATATTTTGGAAATGTACATCCAATTTTTTCCCTTTAATTTTTTGGGGGGCTCCCAAGAGAGTGGGGCCCTAAGCTATAGTTTGTTTAGGTTATACGTAAATCCGGCACTGACTGCAGCTCCATGTCTGGGAGAAAATACTTCACCTGGAAGAATTCTGATCTTCACAGAATTGTCAAAGACGCAGGAGCTCTCTTTGGGTCAGGAGCATTGAGGAGGAGAACTGATCCTCTTACTGGGACCAGAAGACCCTTTGGGTCCCACCCTTTCCAACTGTTACAATTCTACGATTCTATGGTTTTGGAGGAAAATCTTGGCCGTTACATCTTCCACCAACAGCAGTTGCAGATGGAACATTTTCCACATGGTGTCAGCACTGGGTTACATTGGTGGTGGAGCAAACCCAACCCAACACAACCTAACAAACACAAACCATTTGTACTTTCCTGAAGAATCAGACCCCCAGGTCCTCAGTCCAAAGCCAGGTTTCCCTCCCCTCTCTGCAAACCTGCTTCCAAGGACAGAGGCGCTTCATCTGTTCATTTTGTAAAACTTGTCATGGGCTCTTGAGTGTTTGCAGGTGCACATGGGAGCATGGGAGCCTCTTTTTCTAAGCATCCAATCCTTTTCCATGCAGGAGGAATGTTTGTAGCACACAAAACAGGAAGCAATGATGTAAAGAAGAAGAAGAAGGAATAGTTTATCTTAGAGATGCTGGAAAGGATGAATGTTTACAGACTCTCAAAGTGTCTCTATTTTCCAGGGACAGTCCCAGATTTACAAAAACCATTCCGGTTTTTGGTTTAATCCCAGAATGTCCCGCTTTCCCTTAGGCCATCCCTAATTTTAATCAGAGAAATGTTGTTGGGTATGGCAGACCATCCCTATTTTCATTGGTCATGGAGTTATGTGACCCCCAAGCTAAGGAGCTAAGTAACTACACAACCTTTAGAAGACCTCTGAAGGCAGCCCTGTACAGGGGTACCTTGGTTTACGAACTAAATCCGTTCTTAAACCAAAGCGTTCTTAAACTAAGGCGTGCTTTCCCATAGCAGCAGGGGACTCAATTTACAAATGGAACACACTCAACAGGAAGCAGAACATGTTCTGCTTCCAAGGCAAAGTGCACAAACCTAAACACCTACTTCCAGGTTTGCAGCGTTCTTAATCCAAGTTGTTCATAAACTAAGATGTTCTTAAACCAAGGTACCACTGTATAGTGAAGTTTTAAAAAATATTTTATGTTTTATTATGTTTTATATGTGTTGGAGGCTGCCCAGTGTGGCTGGGGCAACCCAGTCAGATAAGCAGGGTATAAATAATAAAATTCTTATTATGGAATAAAGGTACCCCTGCCCGTACGGGCCAGTCATGCCCAACTCTAGGGTTGTGCGCCCATCTCACTTAAGAGGCCAGGGGCCAGTGCTGTCCGGAGACACTTCCGGGTCACGTGGCCAGCGTGACGAAGCTGCTCTGGCGAGCCGGCACCAGCGCAGCACACGGAAATGCCGTTACCTTCCCGCTAGAAAGCGGTACCTATTTATCTACTTGCACTTTAGGGGTGCTTTCGAACTGCTAGGTGGGCAGGACCTGGGACCGCAGACGGGAGCTCACCCCGCCACTCGGATTCGAACCGCTGACCATGCGATCTGCAAGCCCTAGGCGCTGAGGATTTACCCACAGCGCCACCCGTGTCCCTTATTATGGAATAGGACGTCCCTATTTTCATTGGAGGAATGTGTTTATGTCAGCTCAGCATAACCTGATAATGAACGTTAAACTTTTCCAGCATTTCTGAGATACTAATCTCTTCCTTTTAAAAAAAAATAATACCGTAATTAAAAGTGTCTTAGCTTTGGACTTACATTCGTAACTACAAAAGGATGGGAGCAAGAGCCGTTTTTAAGACCCAGGCATGAACGGTAGCTAACCCCTTGCCATGGGCTGTTCCTCCATCTTCTAGAGCAGCGGTTCCCAAATTGTGTAGTGCTGCTCCCTGGGGTGGGGGGTGAATACCTGGGGAGAGGGGCTATGAGGCAAGAGGGCGGCAGTGGAGTGCCGGAGGGTAGGGGGCATTGGGGATGAGTTTATGGAACCAAGGGGGAGGGGTCTGAAAAGGTTTGGGAAGCACCATCCTACAGGTTTGGTGACTCTGCCAAAGAGCCCAGAGGAGGGACCAGACCATAGCTGTCAACTTTTCCCTTTTCTTGAGAGGAATCCTATTCAGAATAAGGGAATTTCCCTTTAAAAAAAGGGAAACGTTGACAGCTATGGACCAGAAGCAGGCCCAGTTCCCTGGCACATGGACCTCTTTGGCTCATGGGCTGCTCAGAAGCACACATTTTGTGCGCAGGTGTCCCAAACTGCTGTGAGGTGGTGATGCTAGTAAGGTAAAAAGGACCCCTGGGCTGTTAAGTCCAGTCACAGGCGACTATGGGGTTGCGGCACTCATGTCGCTTTTAGGCCAAGGGAGCCGGCGTTTGTCCACAGAGAGCTTTCCGGGTCATGTGGCCAGCAAGACTAAACCGCTTCTGGTGCAACGGAACACCGTGACGGAAACCAGAGCGCACGAAAATGCCATTTACCTTCCCGCCACAGTGGTACCTATTTAACTACTTGTACTGGCATGCTTTTGAGCTGCTAGGTTGGCAAAAGCTGGGTCAGAGCAACATGAGCTCACCCCGTTGCGCAGATTCGAACCGCCGAACTTCTGATCGGCAAGCCCAAGAGGCTCAGTGGTTTAGACCACATGTGTCTCTTTAGGCTCTCCTTGGCCACAAGCTTGTGTCTGAGGCAGCTCTCTTTCTGGAGCCCACGTTTCCTGCTTCCACCACCAGTGGACCTGACATTGTCTTTCTTGTCCGGCTCAGCTTTGGCTCAGACGTCCTTTCTCCAGTGAGCGGCATCCTGTTCAATGACGAGATGGATGACTTCAGCTCCCCACACATCGTCAACGGCTTTGGGGTCCACCCGTCTGTGGCGAACTTCATTGCCCCAGGTAAGGCCTCTGGGGTGTCTCTCTTGGGGGCTTTGCATTCTGGCCAACTCTCTGGGCAAGAGCTTGGCTGGTGGTCCTGCCCAAAGGGCAGGCCGCTTCTTCTCTGCCTCCCTTCTTCCTTGGCCAAAGGACACTGCGAACCCCCTCTGGCCCACACCAGCCCCGAGTCTCCTCCACCTCTGGATTTCCTGCTAAGGTGTGGTGGGTAAGCGGGCTTTTTAGCAAGGTCGAGGCCTGGGAATGCCCATCTAACTGCTCTCCTCCCTGACAGGGAAGCGTCCTTTTTCTTCCATGTGTCCGTCTATCTTAGTGGATAAGGAGAACAAGGTCCGGATGGTGGTCGGTGCTTCTGGAGGAACAAAGATCACCACAGCAACAGCAATGGTAGGTTGTTGGTGGGCTGAGGAGAAGCCAAACAGGTTTAGGAGCAAGGGGAGGACCCTGGGCAGTCCATCGCAGCCACAAGGCCTGCAGCAGAGGAGACCCTGCTGCCCCAGAACTATGGGTGAGAGGAAGAAGAGGCCTAGTCTGGAAGCCAAGGGGATTGAGACATGGGGTGGTGGTGGGGTCATGTCTCTCATGGTGGTGCAAGGCATTAGCGATTAAAATCACCTCTTTGGGAGGGCTCTGGGAAGGCTCAATTGCCTTAGGGTAGAGTCAGCATGATTAGGACGTCAGGCTAGGAGGTGGTTGAGGTCCCAGTTCCAGCCCCCAGCTGGCCATGAAGTTCTCTGAGTGGCTTGGGGGGCCATTCCCCCTCAAGGGAGAAGGTGGTGTGCCATTTTGAGCTCTTTGGAGTAAAACAAAATGGAGGGTGGGAAAGGAAATAGCCTGGTTGGCCTGGTTGGGGCCATCTTGAAGTGCCTTTGCTGGGCGTGTTGTGGAGGTGGATGAGGGGAGGGTCTCCCACACTCGGAGGGGCCTCACACAGGGCAGAGAGCTGCTTTGAGTCCACATTCTAGGAACGGTTGTGCGTTTGCGTGTCTTCGTGCTCTACACGGGGTGCCTTGTTTTTCTCCTCATCCAGACCATTCTCCGCTCCCTCTGGTTCGGCTACAACATTAAGGAGGCGGTGGAGGAGCCTCGCATCCACAACCAGCTCTTCCCTTCCCTCACCGTCCTGGAGAATGAGGTGGAGCAGGTCGGTCTGCTTCGAAGAGGGGAAGGGTGGGAATGAAGAACTGAGAACATCAGGTCTGCTCAGGGAGCTGCCTTGGGCCATTGAGTCCAGCCATTGGGGTTCATCCCGCTCAGCACTGTACACACTGATAGACAGCACCGGTTTCAGACAGGAGATAGTCTCAGACCTTATCTGGACATGCTGCGACGGCAGATTGAAATTGGAACCTTCTGCATTCAAAGCAGCTGCTCCACCATGAAGCTGCTACGACAGCCCTTGCCTGCCTCTGCTTTCAGGGCTGACCAGATATTGCTCACTTTAAGAAAATTCACAGACTATAGCAGTGTAGTTGCAGGTTTAAGGTAGGAGGTAAAGGTTGCCATTCAACACCCCAATTCTGGCCTGCCCATTTGCCGGCGTGCATTTGCTCACACCATGCACAGTGAATGAACAGTATAGATCTGGAGGTGGCCACCATCTTAGATGATTCTAGGTCTTTTTGAGAGGCTATCAAACCTCCACAGGCCAAGGCAATCTACCTTTACCAGATGCCCAGGAAGATGAGTGCAGGGGAGGAGGCTATTTCACATGCACAAATATACAATTTTACTATGCATCAATATCTACGGTATATTGCTGGTTTTATTTTGATACATTTTGTGTCAAAAACGTATTGACAGAAAAGGTATCAAAATAAAATCAGCAATATATATATAGTCTGGTTTTATTGATATTTTAATTAATATTTCATTGTGTATTATTATTATTATTATTATTATTATTATTATTATTATTATTAATGTCTATTACTGTCCTAAAGCAGACAACAGTATTAAAGACAATATTTAAAACAATTTAAAACAGCTTGCAACCATAAAAACAAGGAAGGGCCTAAAAACACACACCTCAAGTGTCAAGAGCTTTATGTGTGAACCACTTAGAGGTTTTTGTTGATTAAATATATAAATTATTATCATTATTATTATACAAAATATATTGAATTACATTATAGTTTGTCAAATAAATAAATGACGTATGTGCATTGCACAGAAGTCAAAAAGTGCCAGCCCAGCACTGCCTGGCTGGCTGGTGCTCTCCAAGGTCCTAAGCAGACCACCCCTTGCCCCTGCCCCCCCCCACACTTGAGACCCTCTTGACTGGAGCTGAGGGAGATCCTCTTGCACACCTAGGATGAGAGTGAGGGCTCCCTGACCACAGAGGCACCTGCTAGCCTTGCATTCCGCAACCTGGTGCCCTTCAGGTGTTCCTGACTACAACTCCCATCATCCCCTGCTGGCCAGCATGGCCTTGTGATTCCGAGTTGTAGTCCAGAACATCTGGAGGTTGCCGTCTTGAGGAAGGCAAGGCTCAGCCACAGAGAGAGCTGCTGGGCGGGGAAGGGGGAGAGGTGTCAAATCAGATTCTGGGTGAGTGTGTTTATCTGCTTTCTGTGTCCAGGAAATAGAAGATGGATTGAAGAAGAGAGGACATGAGATTCAGAGGACCAGCAGGGGAGCTGTGGTCCAGGCCATCCTGCGGACAGAAGAAGGCTGGTCGGCTGCCTCAGACTCTCGGAAGGGGGGAGTCCCTGCAGGATACTAAACTGGCTCCAAGTGTGGATGGATCACGGACATAATTGCAGATCGATCAGTTTCTTCTGGTGACCCACTGAAACAAGTCCACCTGTATTGTGCTGTGGTGGATCACACATCAGCAGCAAATCCCATGCCTCTGAGATGTTTCAGAAACCAGGAAGCAACCTCCAACCATTGATCTATACTGCCCCAGTCATCATGGCATTAGAGGAAATTCATATATTGGTTATGACGAATGGAGAAAGCCACCACGAAAGGGCCTGCTTGCATGAGGATGATGTTCTGAGAATTGCCCTGGTCTGAAATGGTTCACTTGAGGAAATATCTATGAGAGGCAGCGAGGGTTATCTCCTTCCTCCTTCTCATCACCACAATGAAACTCTTTTCTAGCCTGTCAGATATCGTCACCAAATAAATAGGATGGATTTGAGGGTCTTCCTGATTAACTTAGGAGCAAAGGGGCGAAAGGATTGCAATGAGAACAGTCACCTCAGCTACAACATCTCCCATCTTACAAGAGACAGCATTTATACTGGTCTGCCTGAGTTGACTGAGCGGTCGTTGAACAGTGGTGGATTTTGATGCGTCCAGAAACTGAAAGGCATTAACAGAAGTGGAGAGAATCTTCAGCTGCTAGTCCAGGAAGTAAACACTCTGCCAAACATCAGGGTTTTTTTTAAAATTAGGGTAATTTAAAAATTTTTAACTGGTTCTCAGGTATAATCTTAGTCCACCACATTTAGTAAAATGTTGTTTTGTTCTTAGTGTTGGACGGTTACAGCTTTCAGACCAAAATGCCTTTATATGTGGATTTTTCCCCAGTGGGAATATCTGGGGATGTTGACAATGCCAAAGGGTTAGATCCTGCCCCCTTGCAAAGTCATCTGGAGGAGGATGACAAGTTGTCTTTGGCCAAACTTCTAACAATAAAAATGAATATTTTACTTGGAATTTTCTTTTCTTTTCTTTTCTTTAGTCCCAAGCGTCTGTTCTCCTTCTACTGTTCTATAAAAAAATAAGACTGCAGAAACAGCAACAGCTGTTTCATTTGGGAAAACCTAAAGAGGCCCATCAAAGCCAAGAGCGTTGTGAAGATGGTTTTTGTTTTTAGTGGGACTGGGACTGTCAACTAGAGAGCTGGAACACTGTGGGCAACTCAGCTGAAAACCATTTTTTGACTTTAATAATGTGTAAAGATGGCGAAAGCTTTTAAGGTTAGCCGGGTCTCAGTTTAACGCCTGAAGAAAGAATGGTCTCACTACACCTGGGGTGGCTTCACAGTTAATGGTAGCCTCCCCTCCCCACCAATGTTTTTGTACATATTTTGCTGCATCGGAAGGTGTATGCCAGAAGAAATGGCCTGTGATGCCCCGCTTCAAGTTTGAGAAACGCCCCTCTCTCCATCCTTGTCAGGGACCGTGTGGGTCTGAGGAGAAATGGTGGGAGCCTCTCCCTCCCCCTGCTCCTAATCAGGATCCTGAATCTTCCCAGGAGCAGTGGAACAGTATAGATTTGGAGCAGTGGTTTGCAGAGGGACATAGTTCAGAAGACAGAAGTTGGGAAGAACTGGGGTGTGAACAGTTAGGAGAGGAAGAACTGGGAGAGAGAGAGTTAACAGACCCAATGTTGCTGGAAAGCGTCCATCCAATCAGTCCAAGGTCAAGGAGGGCAGATAAGGTGGCTGCACATAAGGCACAGTGGTTGCGAGATCAGGTTGCAGGACGCGGAAGTGACATGGATGACCAGGGGAGAAGTGGGTGAAAACCTTAATTGGGAGCACCTTCATTCCGAAGAATAGATGCATTGTTCTCTCGCTGTGTTCATTAAAATCTCTTAACTGGTAAGAGACTCCTTTCTATTTGTTCTGCTTATCTACTGCCAAAGGAGAGGGAGCCGAGTCCCTGAAGCCTGTCACCTTATCAGCGGCAGTTTCAGAAACAGCAAAATTGAACCCAAGCGAGGAGGGTGCTCTCTCACTCCAGTCCCTCTTGGTCTACAGTAAGTCCGGATGTGGGGGTGGTAAAATTGGGGCAGGGGGCAGGTAAGAGCTTGAGCGAGGAACCCAGAGATTTGGACTGTATATAAAAGGAGACAATTCATTTATTAAAAAATATAGAACTCTGCACGTCAAACTTGCACAAAGAAGAAAACACAAATCCTGCGCAGCTGTCCTTTTGCTGAATGAAGCTCCTGGCTTGACATCAACAATGCCCTCTGCACACACACACTCCTAAACACAAACACAATATGGAGCTGCTGATCTTGCCTGCACTACCTGTTGCATCAAGCAGCTCTCTCTTCACTCGGCGCACTTGTGATCCCACGCAGGGAAAGACACCAAGTGTCTGCTCTTGGGAGTTTGCTGCCAAAGGGTCAAAGAGGCGTTTTTCATTTTCTGGCTGTGGGCCGATGAGGCAAGCTTCGTCCCCAGCACTTTGCAGCCTCCGGCATCATGAAATCTGCAGGCTGGCTCTCCTCTGCGGAGCCAGAACCATCGCATTATCCGGGGAGGAGACTCACTGCCTGCCTGCCTGCCTGCCTGCAGAAAATATCCTCAGGCAGGTCCTTTGCCACCAGCTGCTGCTGCTGCCACCACAACCCAGATCTTTCACAGAGCGGCAAATGCTGGCAAATGGTTTTCTCTTGTCTGCCACACACTCATGCCAGCTTCTCTTCCTTGCGAGGCTGCCCATCTTCCTTGGATCTCGACGCATAGCCTGGACAGAAAGTGCTAGGAGCTGGTGAGAGAGGCGAAGGTCCGTCCTGCACTCTCAGGCTGCAGCAAAAGCAAGGGCTGGTTTTTGGCTCAGTTCTTCCACAGTATAGCATTGCTCTTGTAAACACATCTCACTCTCTGTCCGTCCGTCTGTCTCTCTCTCTGAGAAAAAGAAATATGTGATGGAGGGATCCAGCTGCAACAAGTTCATGTTTTTTCAGACCCAGAAGTGGCTGCAGAGCTGCACTGAGAGAGTGCAGAGGGGCAGGCAGGCAGGCAGACGGGTCCTCCAGGCCCTCTGGCTTTGCCTCAGGCCAAATAGCCGCTGGGCTACTAATAGCCAGAGGCTTGGCCATTTTTCCTTTGATCCGAGTAGGGGAAGAGGCAGGGGCCGTCCTTAGAAACAGCTTGCACCACGTTCAGGCTCCATGGTATCGTCTTCACCGCGTGGCCCTTTTGCTTCAGTGCCGCCTCAACACTCTGCAAGGAAAAGAAGAGGAGGAGGGTAGAGGAAATACAGGCATCACTCTGAACATAGGAAGCTTCCTTAGGCAAAGTTGAATTAGTGGTCTGTCTGTCAGGAGCTCGTCCTACACTCAAGTAGGACCCTGGCAGAGACACATGCCAGACTGGCATGTTCTCTCCCTCCTGGTTGATCGTTTGGGAGCTTCAAAAGCTTTCTTCAGCCCGAACATCACAGCGACCGATGCTAACAGACATCGGCACACTTAGGGATCCGCAGAGTCTTCGCAGCTTGCGTGACAGACCTCAGCAACTCAGCATTTTGGCTAATCCACTTTATTTACATATAAACACACACGGAGCACTGCAACATGGCTCCCTCTCTCTCTAGCATCAGACAGCAAAGAGAAAGAGCAAAGGACAAGAGTCCCACTTCACGGAACACAGTAACACAAACATCCTGTCTCTGTCACTTCCCACTCTGTGGAGTCAAAACATATACCGGCATGTCATGGACAACAATCCCATGACTGCTATCATGGAGCAGGAATTCTAACACCGTCTAGCTCAGTATTGTTGCTGCCAACTGGAAGCAGTGACTCTCCCAAGATTTCATGCCCAGGAGCCATTCCCAACCTTTCCTGGAGATGCTGCCATCAGGGATTGAACCCATACAGCAGGCTCCCCCAGGAGCTAGAACTCCCATCAGCCCCAGCCAGACTGGTCATATGACACAGGAGGTGATGAGAGCCTAGTTGTGCTTGCTGGGGCTGATGGGAGTTGTAGTCCACAGCGCAGAGCTAAAAACTGGCACAGGGCTGTCGCTTTATGTTTTGCACGCTGCAGGACTTCTGGCAATCACTGACATACCCCTCAACTGTCCCGATTTAATAGGGATGCCCCATTTTGGAGGGGGGGTGCTGTCTTGTGAGATCACAGCCCCCAGAGACCTGTGTGCCAGTTTTCTTCTGGGACATGTTGGAGGTATGCCTCTGTCTCATGGCTCCCCTTGCGACCCCAGAGAGCTGCTCACACGTCTCACCTTGTCAAAGGATTTCTCTACTTCGATGCCGTAGCTGCTCTCCACGCAGAGAATCGGTGCCTTGATAGCTTTGTCCACATCATACCCAAAAAACAGCTTGTTAGTGATGGTCTGCAAGAGAAGGAGCAGCCTGGCTTTAGACATGGTCATGGAAGAGAAGTCTCGCAGCAGGCAGACAGTGTGGTGTAGTGGTGTAGTTATCTCCCACTTGGACTACTGCAACGCGCTCTACATGGGGCTACCTTTGAAGGTGACCCGGAAACTGCAATTAATCCAGAATGCAGCAGCTAGACTGGTGACTGGGAGTGGCCGCCGGGACCACATAACACCGGTTCTAAGAGATCTGCATTGGCTCCCAGTACGTTTCCGAGCACAATTCAAAGTGTTGGATGTTGACCTTTAAAGCCCTAAACGGCCTCGGTCCAGTATACCTGAAGGAGCGTCTCCACCCCCATCGTTCAGCCCGGACACTGAAATCCAGCGCCGAGGGCCTTCTGGCGGTTCCCTCATTGCGAGAAGTGAGGTTACAGGGAACCAGGCAGAGGGCCTTCTCGGTAGTGGCGCCCACCCTGTGGAACACCCTCCCTTCAGATGTGAAGGAAATAAGTAGCTATGCTATCTTTAAAAGACATCTGAAGGCGGCCCTGTTCAGGGAAGTTTTTAATATTTAACACTGTATTGTTTTTAATACTTGATGGGGAGCCGCCCAGAGTGGCTTGGGAAACAGCCGGATGGGTGAGGTATAAATAATAAATAATAAATTAATAATAATAATAATAATAATAATAATAATAATAATAATATTAAAGTGTGGCACCAGCACCTGGGAGAGACCAGGTTTCAAATCCCGACTCGGCCATGAAGCTCACTAGGGTGACCTTGGGACAGTAACTGCCCCTCTCAGCCCATCCTACCTCACTGGGTTGTTGTGAAGATAAAATGGCGGGGGGGGGGAGGTGAACCATATATGCCACCTTCAGCTCCTTGGAGAAAAGGGTGTGTTATAAATGCAATAAACAAACAAGTGAACAAATAAATAGCAACAGATGCTGACCACGAGAGTTCAATCAAGCCTCCAAGTCCAGAGGCAGTCTACCTTTTCAAAACAAAACTTAAGCCATTTCCCCCAGGACAAATCAGAAAGCAAAAGGACCTATTTCACAGGTGTTAACTGTGCAGCTTCAGCTCTCCATGCTAAAGCCAGGAATCCAGTGTTTTTGTCAACTTACCAACGCGACAGCAGGGATAATGAGTTGCCCGCCTGACCCTCCGACCACCAGCTTCGACTGCCCATCGCGGGAAATGAGGATGGATGGTGTCATGGAAGAAGGGGGCATCTCTCCTATAGGTGGGGGCACCAAGAAATGGGAGGGTGAGCAACCTATACAGTCACTTTTAAAACGGAGAGGAAAAACCTCACCTTGTGCATTTGGATATTATTATTTCTCTCTCTCTCTCTCTAAATTTTATTTATGCTTTTCAGATATATACATTTCACTGATTTTACAATCATTTTAACATTCCAAAACTTGACTTCCTTCCCCCGCTTTCTGCAGTTCCTTAAATTTATTTTTAATATCTTCTGCATATCCAAATTAAGTTAACTTATTTATTTATCTTCTTTAAATATACAGTGGTACCTCAGGTTACATACGCTTCAGGTTACAGACTCCGCTAACCCAGAAATAGTACCTCAGGTTAAGAACTTCATTTCAGGATGAGAACAGAAATTGTGCTCCGGTGGCGCGGCAGTAGCAGGAGGCCCCATTAGCTAAAGTGGTGCTTCAGGTTAAGAACAGTTTCGGGTTAAGATCGGACCTCCGGAACGAATTAAGTACTTAACCTGAGGTACCACTGTATACTCTTACGTAACGGCAGGTTATTACAATAACCCTGCCAGTGTTTTTATCTGTTTACAATTTATCTGTAAATATTCAACAAACCATTTCCATTCTTTTATTTTAAAAAGTTTGCTATCTTGATTTATTATTCTCCTGGTAAGTTTCACCATTTCTGCATATTCCATAAGTTTTTGTATCCATTCTTCCTTTGCTGGGACTTCTTCTTCTTTCCATTTTTGGGCAAGTAGCAAGTAGCATACATGAATAAATTTCTATACAATTTAGGTAGTTCTGTCCCTATAATTCTCAATAATTATTTTTCTCTCTCTCTCCTTATTGTTGGAGAGAAATCTTTGCGCCTTTAGGTTAATGAGCCGAAAGAAGACCCACAGACAATTTGATCTCCTTTTTCTTCGGGGTGTGGATGAGGTGTCCTGGAATCCAATCAACCCCCATTGGGACTCTTCTATCATCCATTCATCTATCCATCCTGCAATTAATCCAGAATGCGGCAGCTAGACTCGTGACTGGGAGTGGCCGCCAGGACCACATAACACCGGTCCTGAGAGATCTGCATTGGCTCCCAGTACGCACAATTCAAAGTGTTGGTGCTGACTTTTAAAGTCCTAAACGGCCTCAGTCCTGTATACCTAAAGGAGCGTCTCCACCCCCTTTGTTCAGCCCGGACACCGAGATCCAGCACCGAGGGCCTTCTGGCGGTTCCCTTATTGTGAGAAGTGAGGTTACAGGGAACCAGACAGAGGGCCTTCTTGGTAGTGGCGCCCGCCCTGTGGAACGCCCTCCTTTCAGATGTGAAGGAAATAAGCAGCTATCCTATTTTTAAAAGACATCTGAAGGCAGCCCTGTTTAGTGAAGTTTTTATTATTTAATGCTGTATTGTTTTTAACACTCGATTGGGAGCCACCCAGAGTGGCTGGGGAAACTCAGCCAGATGGGCGGGGTATAAATAATAAATAATAAATTATTATTATTATTATTATTATTATTATTATTATCCATGCATTCCCTCCTGCCCAGCATTTGTGCTTGCGATGGGCTTTCCCAGCAGAGGTGGAGCTCACCTGGCGAGATCCTGTCACTTGACTTCTTCATGCAAAAGTCAGCGAGTTCATTGTTTAGGATGATCCCAGTCTGTGGCGAATACACCATGGAGCCAAACCTGAGCATGGGGAGAGAAGAGGGACACAGTTCTCAGTGGCAAGAAAAATTGATGAGTTATGCAGAACTGGCTAAATTGACATACAAACTGCGGGACAACTGTGACTTTAAGGAAGAACGGGAGCCTTTTACAAATTATCTAAAAAGACAACAAAATGAACTGGACTCCTTGGCAGATTTTGAATAAACATACACAAATTTATTGGTTGATAACATGACAGATAGATATAATTTTATAACATGCAGAGAACAATATGTGCTGAGAAATCAGAGAGAGGAGCTGAGGGAAGTCGGGGGGGGGGTGGAGGGTTTGAAACATAACTGTCAACTTTTCCCTTTTCTTGTGAGGAATCCTATTTGGAATAAAGGAATTTCCCTTAAGAAAAGGGTAACGTTGACAGCTATGGTTTGAAGGGGGGAGGGAAAAAATAATAATGAATATGATATGTTTTGATAGTTTGTATGTTGAAATTGTTAATAAAAATATTTTCTTATCCTTCGGTAAGAATTAAAACAGGAAGATTGCCAGACCTCTGTCCCTGCAAGAGGGCCAGGAACCATGGAGAAGGCATCCCGCTCTCTGCCTCCCACAGCCCAGCAGTTGGAACGGTGCCTTATTTTGAGTCAGACCATTGGTCCATCTAACTCCATATCCCCAACACTGACCGGCAGCAATGGTTATTCAGCATTCCAGACAGGGGGTCTCTCCCCAGCCCTGCCTGGAAATATGGCTGGGGATTGGATCTCAGGGCCTTTCTGTGCAAATGCTCTGCCGCTGAGCTATGGCCCTTCCCCTAAAATTAAAACAAGATTCTAGTCCTCAGGGCACACGGAGAGCTTGGCTGAAGGAACAAGCCAAAGGCCCATCTAGTCCAGCATGGGCATAAGCAGGGGGGGCGCTGCCCCCTATATCAATCAAAATCAATACAAATTTAAGGGTCTGCCCCCTTAAAAAATCCTGCCCCCCCCCAAAAAAAAATCCTGGCTACGCTCATGTATAGCATCTTCTTACAGTGGCCACCCAGGTGGTTCTGAATTAAGGTCTGATTTAAATAGGAAGCACAGAGTTAAATCGTTGGTCCATCTGGCTCCATGTTTTCTGCACTGACTGATAGCAATGGATCTCCAGAGTTTCAGACGGGGAAACTTCTAGCGCATGAAATTATTGCAATAAAGGGGGCTGCCTGGAGGCCCTGCTTTGGCATAGCTGTCAACTTACAGATTTGAAAATAAGGGACCAGCAGCCCCGAAAATAAGGGATCAGCAGCGAAAATAAGAGATTTTCGGAGCACAGGTATGTTCAACCTCTGTGCCCCTCCGAGCCAAAGGCAGAAAGCCCAGCCAGCAGCCAAACGAAG
Organism: Podarcis muralis; assembly: GCF_964188315.1. NCBI lineage: Eukaryota > Metazoa > Chordata > Lepidosauria > Squamata > Lacertidae > Podarcis > Podarcis muralis. Next base: position 27,061,925 of record NC_135670.1, read on the forward strand.
CCTCAAGCAGTGGTTCCCACAGCGCAGCAACCCAGCAAAGGGGATGCAGCAAGGAAAACCACCGTCACCTCTCCGCTGGGAAGTGCTGAGCAAAGGCGAGTCCTCAGGCAACGCGGCCGATTTGATCAGCACAAGGCATGCAAGCTCCACCCCCCCAGTCATTCTTAGACTCTTTATTGGGTGAGCAACGCAGCCAAGCAACACAGTTGGAGCCTTCCTCCTCCCTAGCCAGCAGGGAGGGAGGGAGAGTAGCTGCTTCCTTTGAAACGCAGGAAATTTAAGGGACATCATCAATAAGGGACAGCAGCGGGACACAGCACTGGGATAAGGGACTTTCCCGCCAAATAAGGGACGGTTGACAGCTATGTGCTTTGGGAGAAAGCACAGAAGAAGCTTCTGTCCCACCTTTGCCCTTGGGGCTCATCTGCTCCTACTTACGGGTAGTTAATGGTGCTGGTGGCTGACACAGCACTCCCATCTTCAGCCAGGACGGAAACGTGGGAGGTGCCAAATGAGGTCTTTCCCACCTGGACAGCGTCGTAGTGGGATGCTGGGTGGTCTCCCCGCTCATCGATCCGCTGCCTGACTTGGCTAGCAAAGGAGTCCGAGATCAGCTCGCTCAAGACACCCTAAAAAACACAGCGCATCTCAGTGAGGCAGGTTCCGATAACCTCAGCCGCAAAGGAGGAATGGTGCCCTCTGGAAAAGTCAAAGCTGGGCTCAGTGGAATAGGGAATGTAAACTGCAGGACGCAATGTCTTGCAGTGCTTATCTTCAGTTGCAGAGGGCAACTATTTACCTGTCTCGCCCGCTGGCTCCCAAACTTTTTCAAACCATTGCCCCCCATCTTCCATAAACTCATCCCCAGCACCCTATGCCAGGGGTCAGCAAACTTTTTCAGCAGGGGGCCAGTCCACTGTCCCTCAGACCTTGTGGGGGGCCGGACTATATTTTGGGGGGAAATATGAACAAATTCCTATGCCTCACAAATAACCATGAGATGCATTTTTTTTTTTAAAGTACACATTCTACTCATGTAAAAACATGCTGATTCCCGGACGGTCCACGGGCCGGATTTAGAAGGTGAATGGGCCGGATTTGGCCCCTAGGCCTTAGTTTGCCGACCCATGCCCTATGCCCTACCCCATAGGTTTTCAACCTTTTTGAGTCCACGGCTCCCTTGACCAACTACATTATTTCTGCAGCACCCCTGTGGGGCTCAGGAGCCCAGTTATGTGACCCCTCGCCTGCAGAGTTGGCAGCCTCTCACCCTTTTTCAAATACCCTCCCTTGTGGAGTGTTCCCTCAGCCTCCTCTCCCCTCTCCATGGGAGTCCTCCTGGTAGCTACTGCTGCAAGAAACAGCTATGCAAGCCTTTGGGAGACAGAGATGCGATGGGACAGGGCTGTCCAACAGGTGGATTGCGATCTACAGGTCAATTGTGGGGTGTCCCTGACCACTATTAATGATAATAATAAAGCTCAACAACTCTTGCTCCCTAAAAAAAGCTCAACACCTTTGGTCAATCTAATGGGTAGATCACTGCCAGTTTATTTATAGTGCGAGTAGATCACAGTTAAAGCTATGGTTTTCCCAGTAGTGATGTATGGAAGTGAGAGCTGGACCATAAAGAAGGCTGAAGAATTGATGCTTTTGAATTATGTGCTGGAGGAGACTCTTGAGAGTCCCATGGACTGCAAGAAGATCAAACCTATCCATTCTGAAGGAAATCAGCCCTGAGTGCTCCCTGGAAGGACAGATCCTGAAGCTGAGGCTCCAATACTTTGGCCACCTCATGAGAAGAGAAGACTCCCTGGAAAAGACCCTGATGTTGGGAAAGAATGAGGGCACAGGAGTAGGGAACGAGATGGTTGGACAGTGTTCTGGAAGCTACCAGCATGAGTTTGACCAAACTGCGGGAGGCAGTGGAAGACAGGAGTGCCTGGTGTGCTCTGGTCCATGGGGTCACGAAGAGTCGGACATGACTAAACGACTAAACAACAAGGTCACAATCTCCTGGAAGTTGGACACCCCTGCGATAGGGCATCAGAGGAAGGAGGGAAGGAGAGAGCAACAGAGGCCAGTGTTGCCCGTGGCACCCCTGACCATCATTCAAGGCACCCCAGGGTGCTATGACACTCTGGTTGAAAACCTATAAAAAGCATTATTCAGGATAGCGGCTTGCATGACCCACTAAGGAAGGTGAACTTCTTAACAGGAACAGTTAATTGCACATTAGTTCAAAACAAAACTGATTAACTTGATTCACTGATATCAGCTTTTCAAAATCTGATAGTCATTTACACCTCCAGCACCCCACTGCCACCCCCTTCCCTCTTAGCCCCCCCCAGGTAATCCCACTGCCCCACCCAAGGGATGCTACCATCCACATTGGGACCCAACTGGTCTGACCAAAAGCATCCTCACCCTGTTTGGAAACAAGTGTAAGCCCTGAAAGTAAAAAAAAATAAAATCTTAAATTGCTGTCACTTGGCTATTCCATCAGATTGTGAAATTGAATTGCTAATAAGGAAAATGTCTTGATTCTATTATTTTATACACACACACGCCGCTTGATTGTAAAAACCAACCAACCAACCAACCAACCAACCAACCAACCAACCAACCCAAAGCAGTTTACAAAAAGATAAAACCATAAAATCAAGGAACATGCAAAAGTTAAAATGCTGAAACAGGTTAACATTACCTCAACTTTCCAAGCCTCTGGGTAGGCTCACCTGAACAAGAACGTTGTTAGGTAAAGGTAAAGGTAAAGGGACCCCTGACCATTAGGTCCAGTCGTGGCCGACTCTGGGGTTGCGGCACTCATCTGGCTTTATTGGCCGAGGGAGCCGGCGTACAGCTTCCGGGTCATGTGGCCAGCATGACTTAGCCGCTTCTGGAGAACCAGAGCAGCGCATGGAAAGGCCGTTTACCTTCCCGCCAGAGTGGTACCTATTTATCTACTTGCACTTTGACGTGCTTTCGAACTGCTAGGTTGGCAGGAGCTGGAACCGAACAATGGGAGCTCACCCCGTCACGGAGATTCGAACCGCCGACCTTCTGATCGGCAAGTCCTAGGCTCTGAGGTTTAACCCACAGCATCACCCGCATCCCAAGAACGTTGTTAGCAGGTGCTAGAAAGAGTACAGTGAAGGCACCTGCTTGATCTCAATTTTATGATAACTAGAATATTTGGTCTTCATGATGACAGAATGCTGAGGCGTCAGCTGCCTGCACAGCTCTGCAATTATGAGCAAAGAAGAGAGTTCCCCCTCTTGTCTTCTCTCCACAGCGGCTGCCCCTCAACTCTGTCCAAATTTGCAAAACTCCCTCCCCTTGCGGTCCAGATGTCACGGCTAAAATGGCCGCTGTTTCTTTAATGCGAATATGGCTGGGTCAACATGACTCAGCGGCCTGCAGCAGGTTGTATATATAAGTGAGAAATGTTAGTTTGTGCTGAGGCTGGTGTTTGGGTTGGTTGGTTGATTGGTGCTGGTGTGTATAGTTGTTCAGTCGTGTTTTGCACAAAGACTTTTAAGAATAAAACTCTGCAAGGATATTCTCGTGGACTCTTTTGTGCCGACAAGGGTGCGAGGACCAGGCTGAGGAGACAAAGGGAGGTCAGAACCCTTTCCTTCTTTTTTCTTTCTTTTTTTTTGCTTTTTACAAACACTGATACCAGACAAAACCAAAGCCCCAAACCTTGTCTTTTGGAAGCATCAAGACACTCATTTATCCATGCTAAATGAGGGTGGCATGAAGCTCCAGAGTTCCTTACATTCTTATCCAGTGCTTTGTTCTAGAAGAAAGATGTGCCAGGACACACCACGAACTCTTTCCTTGTTCTCTTACAATGGCAATGGAGCCCACCTGAGAGGTGTCGTAACTGAGTTCTGGTAAATTCCAGCTGAAAAATATCCCTGTTCTTATCTGATTCCTTTCAGACTACAACCCTCATCAACCATCAGCAGATGGGAGTTTTAGTCCAAAACATCTGGGGGCACCAGGTTGACCAAGGCTGCTCTAGATGTACATATATATATATTAATGATTATCTGGAACCATTGGAAGGGGGGCACTATAGATTCACCCCCCCAAAAAAAATAAGGCAACAAAGCTTTTAAAAAGGATGAAGACCGACAGGCTCCCAGATCACCCACCTCTCCAGTTCGGGAAAAAAGTGGGTCGTCTAGTTTTACTCTCTGGCCGTTGGCAAACTTCAGAGTTTCTGCGATATAGTGGTAAGTCTCAGCATTCTGGCTAGGTGTGCTCATGGACTCTTTGGTGAAGTTGAAACCTGGAAGACAGGAATATAATAATAATAATAATAATAATAATAATAATAATAATAATAATAATAATATCTTTATTGTCATTGCCCCCTCTCGGGGACAACGAAATTACTTGGCTGCTCCATCCACCCAGGTAGGACACTCCACACAAAATCAAAACAACTATAAAAACACTAATTAAAACAATACAGTATAATACAGCAAGGAAGATTAGATGACTTTCAAAGTCCAGGCTTTCCATTCAGGGCCGAGATCGCTCTGGAGAAGAAGCTGCTCTTAAGACGGCTCATTCTTGTCTTCATCGTCCTGTATCTCCGTCCCGACGTCAGGAGCTCGAAGAGACAGTGACCAGGATGCGATGGATCTTTTACTATGTCCAGTGCCTTCCTATGGCACCTTGTGGCATAAATCTGCTCTAAGGTGGAGAGTGGGCAGCCAACAATGCTCTCTGCTGCCTTAACAACTCTGCACAACCCCATCCTGTCCTGGGTAGTACAGCTTCCGTACCACACACATAAGCCATAAGTGAGCACGCTCTCAAGAGCTAGCTGTGAGCACCCAGGCCTAAGGAAGAGCAGAAAGGACTCTGCGGCGCTCTTCTGAGACCCAGGGAATGACCCTCGGCTGTGTTAGAAACTCAGATAGGCACCAAATGGCTTCTTAAACCAAGGCTACAATTGCCAGAACAGAATGTCTACTTGCCATTTTGGGGCAAGTCTTATTTTTTCAAAGGAATGAGTGACTGTGATTGTTTTACATATTCAGTGGTCTGTGTTTGCCTGAGCTTGAGTCTGGACTAGGGATTCTGAGCTCCTGTGTTCCGATTCGATACACAGAACATTTCAGGATTTGGGCCTCTGCCATTGGCCCTTGAACTCTGAGTCGGGATTCACAGTTTGGAAGTTTAGACAGCCAATCATGTTGGGAGTGGGAGTGGCCCAGGCTTTCAGAAATGTTATATAAGCAGTTGCTTTGCCTCTGTTTCCCAGTTACGTTGTTCAACAAAGGTTTTTGCTGTTATCACTGTGTCTTGCCTCGTAGGAACCCACCTACACTTCACATTGATTCTTGGTTAAACGTCTGGCTAGTTCAGGTGACAACTTTGAGCCAGGTTAAGAGCTCTTGAGAACTTAAAGAAGAAAAGGCACTTGGTCCAGGGAACAGTCCACATATCTATTGGCCTGTTCCGACCTCTTTTTCTTAATGGTGACACAGACCATTCATAACAAGATTCTTCACACAGCCGTGGGGGTCATAGCTGTCAACTTACAGATTTGAAAACAAGGGACCAGCATCCTCAAAAATAAGGGACCAGCAGCCAAAATAAGGGATTTTCGGAGCACAGGTATGTTCGACTTCTGAGCCCCTCTGAGCCAAAGGCAGAAAGCCCAGCCAGCAGCCAAACAAAGCCTCAAGCGGTGGTTCCCACAGCGCAGCAACCCAGCAAAGGGGATGCAGCAAGGAAAAGCACCGTCACCTCTCCGCTGGGAAGCGCTGAGCAAAGGCGAGTCCCCAGGCAACGCGGCCGATTTGATCGGCACAAGGCATGCAAGCTCCACCCCCCAGTCATTCTTAGACTCCTTATTGGGTGAGCAACGCAGCCAAGCAACACAGTTGGAGCCTCCCTCCTCCCTGGCCAGCAGAGAGGGAGGGAGAGGAGCTGCTTCCTTTGAAACCCGGGAAATTTAAGGGACATCAATAAGGGACAGCAGCGGGACACAGCGCTGAGATAAGGGACTTTCCCATCAAATAAGGGACGGTTGCCAGCTATGGTGGGGGTTGGGGTAAGTGAAGACAAGTTACGACAAGCAAATATAATGTCATTCACTGCTCAGGCTGCACAGAAAAGGCATTTTGGTTCCTGAAATTCAGATTGTGAAGATAAAGTATAACTGATGGATCATTGCCCAAGGCTAAAGGAGGTTGAAAGGGCATCAGATTGAAGCTACTGAAGGAAGTGGCCCTCTTCTCCTGGTCTGCAGTGTTTGGGGGGGGGGTCTCTGCCACTCTCCCCTTCTCCACCCACACAGCAGCACCGCAGAGCCAGAATCTCCCCATCCCTGATATGCAGTGAACCAAATGGACCCCTCATTTACCTTTGAGGACATTGAGGATAAATAGGAGAATGGGCCCCGCTGCAGGACGCGGGGCAGAGTACACAGTATATTCACCCAGGGAGATGTTCACAGGGCTCATCACTTCTACTCGGTAATCCCTGAGGTCTCTCAGGGACAAGGTGCTGCCTGGAAAACAAGAGGAAGATGCGTCAGGCCTTATCTGAGCTGCAGCAGGGGCAGAAAATAGCTCAAATCCTGAGCGCAAATGAGAGGAACTGCTTGCAGGAAGTCTCAGTGACCCCTGACGCTAAGGAGGGAATGTGGTTCCTTCTCAAGGAGTGGGGAGGGGGGGCTTACACACCAAAGGGAGCTGGGACTCCTTCCCTGGCAGCTGCCATCCCAGGAGAGGAAGGGGACAATGGAAGGAAGGAGTGGGGAGGGGGAAACAGCCTACAAGTGTCACTTGCAAGAGCGAGGCGGCAAAGCGAGGGCTGGGACGGATCTGGAAAAGGGAACGGGGTGCCAAATTCTGATTAGACTGCTGCGGAATCAGTAATGTTTTCCAAGGTATTGGAAAATCTGCTTGCACCCTTCTCAGCAGGGCAGACAAAGGAAAGCAAAAACCAGAGTCCTTTCTGTCGGGGATATTTCAGACTGAAATTCCCAGGTGTAAAAAAAAAAAAAAAGGTTATTTATGTATGCTAACACTGCGGCCCGTGTTCTGTTAGCCCCCAAATGGAAAACGAGCAAGGTCCCAACTGAAGAAATGGTTTGTTGAATATTTGCAAATAAACTGTAAACAGATACGAATATTGGCAGAATTGCTGTAATAACCTGCAGTTTTATAAAAGTATATATATATTTAAAGTAGTTGAATAAATGAACAAATTAAGTTAATTTGGATATGCAGAAGATTTTAAAAATATATTTAATGAACCGCAGAAAGAGGGGGAAGGAGGTCGAGTTTTGAAATGTTAAAATGATTATAAAATTATTGAAATGTATAAAACTGAAAATCATAAATAAAATAATAACAATAGCAATAATAATAACAATACCAATAATAATAATAATAATAATAAGAAGAAGAAGACTGGTCACCTTCTTTCGCTATGTCCTGCACCAACTTCTCTGCTGTGGTTCCCCGATAAAACTCATTGGCTCCTTTTTCTGCCACAGCCCTCAGGGTCTCCACCAGGGCTGGCCATCGAAGGAGGTCTCCACCTCCCAGGGCGGCCCCCTGATTGTTGTAAAAGAGTTTTCTGGAAGAGAGAGTGACCACCATCAGTTTCTGACCCTGGATTCTAAGAGCAGAGGCTGCAGCAGGAATGGCTCCTAAGACCCAAATATAACCAGCTGTGAAGGGGGGGGGTGCTCCATAGCCCTTCCCCAAAGCCTTAAGCCTGGGCAATTTAACTTCCAATTTAGCTTTCTTGCCCTGCCAATTTCCTGACCACCATCTCAAAGGCCACATTTGTACTGTTCTACACTGCAGGGGTCCTAAGGATGCGGGTGGCACTGTGGGTTAAACCACAGAGCCTAGGACTTGCTGATCACAAGGTTGGCGGTTTGAATCCCCACGACGGGGTGAGCTCCTGTTGCTCGATCCCAGCTCCTGCCAACCTAGCAGTTCAAAAGCACGTCAAAGTGCAAGTAGATAAATAGGTACCACTCCAGTGGGAAGGTAAACGGTGTTTCCGTGTGCTGCTCTGGTTCGCCAGAAGCGGCTTAGTCATGCTGGCCACATGACCCGGGAGCTGTATGCCGGCTCCCTCGGCCAATAAAGCGAGATGAGCGTCGCAACCCCAGAGTCGGCCATGACTGGACCTAATGGTCAGGGGTCCCTTTACCTTTACCTTACACTGCAGGGGTATCCATGCAGATTGTCAGTCTCAATGCAACTTGCATATTCAGTTCAGTAGGGCACTAGGACTAACTTTTGATGGTCTCTCTCTCTCTCTCTCCCCCTCTCTCTCTCTCTCTCTCTCCCTCTCCCTCTTCCTGGTCTAACATGAGGTGTGTTTCGAAGGGCACAGAGGCTGCTAGAGTCACCCTCAGCATTGGCTTCCCCCACTGCCTGCCCTCCACCACAACACCCAAAACTTTTGCCAAGGCCTCTCCTGGGGCCTTCTTCCCACTAGGAGCCACCAAAGAAGCTTTGGGCTGCTGTGCCCTTTGACCTCCTTCCCTCCTTTTGGAATCAAGGACCCCAGTGAGAAAAGCCCTTACAGCAGGGATAGTATGGAGCCCAGGGCTGCTGTCCTTTGTGCTGAAGACTTTGCCAGCAAGAGACTCTCATTGTCCCCATTTGCCAACAGTTCTGAAACCAAGGATCCAGGGGGAGACGGCTGGCTCCTGATGGGGGAAGGGGCTACCCAGAGGCACTGTAAGAACAGAATGCTGGACTAGATGGCTTTGATCTTACGCATTTCTATCCCACAGGTGTGATCTGACTTTGTGCAGGTTTCTTGTACCTTAAGGACGTTTTGTTCAGATGTGGCTGTATGAAGGGGTGGCTGAGAAACCGACCCAGCACCTCAGGGATCCGGATTCCAGGGTCGAGGAACTTGATGGTGGGCTCAAACAGGGTCTTCCAGGGTAATTTGCCATACCGTCTGTGGGCTTCTTCATAACCACGCAGTTCCCCGGGGACAGCGATCCACCGAGGCCCTACTTTGAAGCAAATCGGACGCGTCATTTTACAGCTTCCCCACAAAGGTTCCCTTTCTAGGCGCCTTCCTCCTCACTGCAGTTACCAAATGGGAGCTCTGAGACAATTCTCTTCCTCCAAATAAGACTGTGGCTCAACTCCTTGCCAGCCTGTAAGGAAAACCTGGGGATCTCAGTTGTACTTCAGAGCAGGAGGAGCTAGTCCTGATGACAGCTTGGCATCCTAGAATCATAGAACTGTAGAACTGGAAGGGACCCTAAGCATCATCATGGGTAGGCAAATCAAGGCCTGAGGCCTGGATCCAGCCCAATCACCTTCTAAATCCGGCCTGCAGACAGTCCGGGAAATCAGCATGTTTTTACATGAGTAGAATGTGTGTTTTTATTTAAAATGCATCTCTGGGTTATTTGTGGGGCATAGGAATTTGTTCTTTTCTTTCCCCCAAAAAATATAGTCCAGCCCCCCACAAGGTCTGAGGGACAGTGGACCGGCCCCTGAATATTGCGTAGGTCATGAGTAGGCAAACTAAGGCCCGGGGGCCGGATCCGGCCCAATTGCCTTCTAAATCCGCCCCACGGGCGAGTCCTGGAATCAGTGTGTTTTTACATGAGCAGAATGTGTGCTTTTATTTAAAATGCATCTCTGTGTTATTTGTGGGGAATAGGAATTCGTTCATATTTTTTCCCCAAAATATAGTCCGGCCCCCCCACAAGGTCTGAGGGACAGTGGACTGGCCCCCTGCTGAAAAGGTTTGCTGACCCCTTTTCGAGTCCAACCCCCTGCAATGCAGGAATATTTTGCCCACTGTGGGGCTCAAACCCACAACCTTGAGATTAAGAGTCTCATGCTCTACCAACCGAGCTATCCCTTGGTCAGGAGATCTTGTGGTCTTGCGGCACAAGGGCCATTGACCAGAAATGGGGTGGGGGCCTCAATACTTCTCCTCTTAAAGGGATCCTTCTCCTCTTCAAGGGAATGACTCAGTCGTCACCTGTGAGCAGTGGGGGGAGCTGCCCCTCCCTCACAACCCTCCTCCCCTCAGCCTTTTTTATATACAAGGACTCTTCTTACCTGGAAAACCCTTCTTACTGCACTCAGCCATCAAATTGCCAGAGATATTCTGCGGGGCCCTCTCGCGAGCATTGAGCACCTCCACTTTCCCTGGAGAAATCAAAGGGGCAAATGCCAAGGTGAAGATTGGAGGAGGAGTTTAGATTTGATACCCTGCTTTATCACTACCCTAAGGAGTCTCAAAGCGGCTAACATTCTCCTTTCCCTTCCTCCCCCACAACAAACACTCTGTGAGGTGAGTGGGGCTGAGAGACTTCAGAGAAGTGTGACTGGCCCAAGGTCACCCAGCAGCTGCATGTGGAGGAGCGGAGACGCGAACCTGGTTCACCAGATTACGAGAGTACTGCTCTTAACCACTACACCACTGGGACCAATGACCTCAGGCAAACTGGCTTCTCCCATGGCTGTCCCATTTACATAGGAAGCTGCCTTATTCAGAGTCAGACCCTTTGGTCCATCTAACCCAGTACTGCCTGCACTGACCAGAAGCAATGGCTGTCCAGGGCTTCAGACAGGATTCTGTCTCAAGCCGGGCTGGTGCTCTGAACCGCAGGCCGGAAGGAGGGCCTGTGTGACTGGTTTGGTGCAGGGATACCAAAGAAGGATGTCAAACACACCAGAATGGCCTGTTTTAGTCATTTATTTTTTAAAAGGTGTCAACTTACAACAGAGTGCAAAGTCCTGCTGCCTTTACACAGGGCAAATACCGCAGCAGCGGACTTGTCTGCACCCAGGCAAGTGTTAATAATAATAATATTAATAATAATAATTGTTGCTGTTGTTGTTTTATTTATATCCTGCCCAGCTGACTGGGTTGCCCCAGTCATTCTGGGCAGTTTCCAACAAGTATTAAAACACAAAAAAAACCATTAAAAGCCTCCCTATATAGGACTGCCTTCATACGTCTTCTAAAAGTCAGATACAGTGGTACCTCAGGTTAAGTACTTAATTCATTCCGGAGGTCCGTTCTTAACCTGAAACTGTTCTTAACCTGAAGCACCACTTTAGCTAATGGGGCCTCCTGCTGCTGCCGCGCTCCCACCGCGCGATTTCTGTTCTCATCCTGAAGCAAAGTTCTTAACCCGAGGTTCTATTTCTGGGTTAGCGGAGTCTGTAACCCGAAGTGTTTGTAACCTGAGGTAGCACTGTAGTTGCTTATTTCCTTGGCATCTGATGGGAGGGCATTCCACAGGGCGGGCGCCACTACTGATAATCTGTTACTAGAGAAGACCCTAGGCTGGAGAAAGACCATACTCCTCAGGAAGAACTTGCTAAGACTCTGATCCCTTGGGGAACTTGAGTTTGTTTTCCTGGGGGGAAAGGTTGTGAGACTGGTGGGGTCGGGGGCTGTATCAGAGCCAAGGGCCTCCGACCCAATAAACCCAAAGTCCAGAACTTTCTTGTCCTTCATTGGGGCTCCCATTGGGGCCATTCCTCACAGGAACCATGCTTCATGGGACATCTTAGCTGCCCTGCCCCACAACAGCTGAGAGGTTTGTTGGGTTAGGGAGCATGTTTTGCTCAGAGATTTGGAGAAGGGGCCATTATCTGCAGTTTCAGCACTGCCATGTGCGTGTGTCAAGGGGGAGATTGTGATGATCACCAGCAACGGTGCCACCTTCCCCTGTGCTGCACAGACTCGCGCCATGTTCTCTCCAGCGAATAAAGCAAATGTAGATTGCCACAAAGCTTCTTACTGATTTGAAAATCAGGATAGGGGGAGGGTACCCTGTTTGGCTGGGCTGGATGAATCCCAAGCCGGAATTAAGATTGCCGAAAGAAATATCAACAACCTCAGATATGCAGATGACACAACCTTTATGGCAGAAAGTGAGGAGGAATTAAAGAACCTTTTAATGAGGGTGAAAGAGGAGAGTGCAAAATATGGTCTGAAGCTCAACATAAAAAAAAAAAAAAAGATCATGGCCAGTGGTCCCATCACCTGCTGGCAAATAGAAGGGGAAGAAATGGAAGCAGTGGGAGATTTTACTTTCTTGGGCTCCATGATCACTGCAGATGGTGACAGCAGTCATGAAATTAAAAGACGCCTGCTTCTTGGGAGAAAAGCAATGACAAACCTAGACAGCATCTTAAAAAGCAGAGACATCACCTTGCTGACAAAGGTCCGTATAGTAAAAGCTTTGGTTTTGCCAGTAGTTATGTATGGAAGTGAGAGCAGGACCATAAAGAAGGCTGATCGCTGAAGTATTGATGCTTTTGAATTATGGTGCTGGAGGAGACTCTTGAGAGTCCCATGGACTTCAAGAAGATCAAACCTCTCCATTCTGAAGGAAATCAGCCCTGAGTGCTCACTGGAAGGACAGATCCTGAAGCTGAGGCTCCAATACTCATGAGAGTATTGAAGAGTCCCTGGAAAAGACCCTGATGTTGGGAAAGATGGAGGGCACAAGGAGAAGGGGACGACAGAGGACGAGATGGTAGGACAGTGTTCTCGAGGCTAACAGCATAAGTCTGACCAAACTGCGGGAGGCAGTGGAAGACAGGAGTGCCTGGCGTGCTCTGGTCCATGGGGTCACGAAGAGTCGGACACGACTAAACAACTAAACAACAACAACCCTGTTTCGGCGCTGGTTTGGAAATCGAAGATCCAAAGGGGCCACTTTTGCCACACCCTCGGATGCCTCCACCAATTAATCCTTCATGGAGAAATAGACTTGGTGCGGTAATGTGCAATGGCTTTGCCTACCTGTGGATGCGTTATAGATGGTGAAGATTACACCTCCGCCGAGGCCCATGCTCTGCGGGTTCAGGACAGCGGTACAGATCAAGGCAGCGATGGTAGCGTCGACAGCTGAGCCTCCCTGCTGCAAGATATCCCTGTTCAGAAGGAAGAGGAGGGGGCATTCAAAAGCCTAATAATAATAATAATAATAATAATAATAATAATAATAATAATAATAATAATAATAATAATAATTTTATTTATATCCCGCCCATCTGACTGGGTTTCCCCAGCCGCTCTGGGCAGCTTACAACACATAAAAAATTTTAAAACATTAAACATCACAAAATTCCCGATACAATGGCAAAACTGACCAGAAAGCTTAGGAACCAAAAAGACAAAAACTTTTAAGAAAGGATGAGGGGGTGGAATTATAATATATTTAGGGGACCACTGTAAGCAGATGAAAATATTGGCAGGACTTTGAGAACACTTGTAACAATCACTATGGACAGATACAAAACGTGGATCATGAAATAATATGCAGTTGAAAACGTCCGCAATGAGCCCCAAGGAGGGGATGGGGGGAAGTCGGGAGATTCAGAGAAATCTCAAAGTGTGGACATTCCTTTCATATTGTTATAACTTTACACTTATAAAAATTATTTTTTTTTAAAAAATTCCCGATATAGGGTTGCCTTCAGGTGTCTTCTAAAAGTCAGATAGTTGTTTATTTCCTTGACATCTGGTGGGAGGGCATTCCACAGGGCAGGTGCCACCACTGAGAAGGCCCTCTGCCAGGTTCCCTGTAACCTCACTTCTCACAATGAGGGAACTGTCAGAAGATCCTTGGAGCTGGACCTCAGAGTCTGGGCTGAACAATGGGAGTGGAGGCGCTCCTTCAGGTAAACTGGGATGAGGCTGTTTAGGGCTTTAAAGGTCAGCACCAACACTTTGAATTGTGCTCGGAAACGCACTGGGAGCCAATGTAGGTCTTTCAGGACCGGTGTTATATGGTCTCGGCAGCCACTTCTAAAGAGTGGGGGTGGGAATGGCTCTCATTTAAAAAAGTGGGCAAAGAAGAGATTGGTGGCCGGGGGGGGGGGGGGCACAGTAAAACCAGGAAGGAACAAGGGCTCCACCAACTATTTTGAGGCCCCAGAGTACATTTGGAAACAGTCATGGGTGCCACAAAATACTCATTTCACAGAAGAAAAACTGAAGATGATCAGAATGCACCCCCCCAATAACCCTGAACACACACTGGAAACAATTAAAACAGACCAAGAGCAAATCAGTCACCTCCCACCCCCCACAAATGACTCCCCTGAAAAAGTCCAAAAACCTTGTTAAAAAAAATGGGAATATGGTCTGAATGTCTGTCCCCGTCCCCCCCCCGCCACACACACTAGTGTTAATTTGTGAAAGGGATATGTTTCCCACACCATGGCTCCTTTGGGAGGAAGGGTCAACAATAAAGAAATAATGAATAATTTTGCACACCTCTGACATGTCACCTTTGACATGTCACCTTTCCTCCAAACTGAAAAGTCCCAAATGTCGCAACTTTTCTTCATGTGGGAGTTTCCTTGCCCTTTTCTGAACCTTTTCCAACTCTTCCATCTATTTTGTGAAGCGATTTCACCAGAACTGCAAGCACTATTCCAGCTGCATCATAGTTTTGAATTAGGGCTTTATGGTACTGGCAGTTTTAGTTTCAGTCCCTTTCCTAGTGTGGAATTCCCCCTTCTCCCTTCACTGAGCTGTCCAGTACAGCTCCAAGATGGATGTTCTTTGGAAACGGATTCTGCCAACTGCTAAGTGCCTCTCCTCTATAGATGCCTTGGACGTGGTGCCTTTCATTTCCTTGTGATGAAGACAAAAGCTTTATAGATACATATACATCATCCATAGGATGGGGAGCTCAATTGTCTGCTGGTTCAGCTAGACTGAAATCTCCAGGTGGGCTGTCTGCTTTTAAGGTTTCAGAAGTGGCCACTGTGGTTCTTAATACAGACCTAACTGTGTTGTTGTTTTTTAATTTTTGATTTTCAGTTATATACATTTCAACAGTTTTACAGTCAACATTTCAAAACTCAACTTCCTTCCTCCTCTTTCTGTGGTTCCTTAAATTTAATTTTATCATTTTCTGCATATTCTAAATTAACTTAACTTACTCTTTTATTCATCTACATTGGTACCTCCGGTTGTGGACGGGCCTGTTCTGCGCATATTTGCTGCACGGTAGAGCGCTTCTGCACATGTGCGCGGGGCGAAACCCGGAAAAATACTTCCGGGTTTGCAGCATGCGTATCCCAAAGGATACGTAACCAGAGGTGCTCATAAGTAGAGGTATCACTGTACTTTAATTACCGTATTTTTTGCTCTATAAGACTCACTTTTTCCCTCCTAAAAAGTAAGGGGAAATGTGTGTGCGTCTTATGGAGCGAAAGCAGGCTGTGCAGCTATCCCAGAAGCCAGAACAGCAAGAGGGATTGCTGCTTTCACTGTGCAACAAAAAAAACCCCAAAACAATCTGAGATTTTTTTTTCTTGTTTTCCTCCATAAAAAACTAGTTGCGTCTTGTGGTCTGGTGCATCTTATAGAGCGAAAAATACGATATATACACTTATGAAACTGCAGGTTATTACAATAATCCTGCCAATGTTCTTATCTTTTTACAGCTTATTTGTAAATATTCAATAAACCATTTCCGTTCTTTTATTAAAAGTTTGTTATCTTGGTTTCTTATTTTTCTTCCGCCATTTCTGCATAGTCCATAAGTTTTTGTCTCCATTCTTCTTTCGTCAGGACTTCTTCTTTCCATTCTGGGGCAAATAACACTCTTGCCGCTGTAGTCGCATACATGAATAAATTTCTGTACTGTTTAGGTAGTTCTATCCCTATAATTCCCAAAAGGCACTACTGTGTTGTTGTTGTTTTTAAGGAAGCTTTTACAAAAGAAATCCCAGGGTCTATTGTGTCATCTGCTTTTAAAACTGCAGCTAGCTTGTTTCTAAAGTGCTGTTGGTTTTTAATGTTTGTTTTTTTTCTTTTGGGGTTAGGGTTAGGTACACCTTTTGTACTTTAGCAGGAAGGTGGGGTATAAATTCAACAGCAGCAGCAGCAGCAGAACTGTCTCAAGGACTACATGTGGTTTTCTTAATCACTAGAAGGGATCAGGGAGGGTCTTCCCATCAAACAGCTTCCAGTTTTTGTTTGCAGCTTTTATCTCTGCAAAACGCCTTTCCTCCATTTGTTGTTTCAAAGTCACTTTTTAAAGAGAAGGTTCCCTTTGCCATTATCTGTTCATTCCCCTTTGTGTTTGCAGCCTATTATAGGGAGCAGGTGGCCTTGTGGTCTAAACCACTGAGCCTCTTGGGCTTGCTGATTGGAAGGTCAGTGATTCGAATCCCTCCAAATGGGTGAGCTCCCGTTGCTCTGTCCCAGCTCCTGCCAACCTATCAGTTCGAAAGCACACCAGTGCAAGTAGATAAATAGGGGATTATTATAACAGGGGGGGGGCCCTATGTAAAATCGCATAGACAATTTTTGTGCTCTACAGCACCATTTGGTGTCGCGTCTTTACAACGGAGTTGTTGTTGTGGTTTAGTCGTTTAGTCGTGTCCGACTCTTCGTGACCCCATGGACCAGAGCACGCCAGGCACTCCTGTCTTCCACTGCCTCCCGCAGTTTGGTCAAACTCATGCTGGTAGCTTCGAGAACACTGTCCAACCATCTCGTCCTCTGTCGTCCCCTTCTCCTTGTGCCCTCAATCTTTCCCAACATCAGGGTCTTTTCCAGGGAGTCTTCTCTTCTCATGAGGTGGCCAAAGTATTGGAGCCTCAGCTTCAGGATCTGTCCTTCCAGTGAGCACTCAGGGCTGATTTCCTTCAGAATGGATAGGTTTGATCTTCTTGCAGTCCATGGGACTCTCAAGAGTCATAACAACATAGCTGACTGAGTGTAGCTGAGTCTCTGTCCTCACAGTGGCCAACCAGATGCCCCAATGGGAAAACCTACAAGTAGGACCCTAGAACCATACCATCCCCAGTGGTTTTCAGAAGCACTGCTTCCTCCAACCATAGAACCAGAGCATAGCCATTCTGACTAGCAGCGATGGATAGCCCTCTCCTTCAAACATTTGTCTAATTCACTTTCCAGCCATGCAAGTTGGAGACCTTCATAGATAGGTACGGAGCAAGTTCCATACCTTATCTATATGTGCTGCATACATAAGAATCACGTGCTCTTAACCAGACATGTCCTGTGCTTCCACAGACGTATACTTTGACCCTCGGCTGTGTGAAGAAAACCATAACGGTGTTTGGACAAACTGAGGAGAACTGGGAGGACAGCAAGAAAAGCCAAGATGATGGAAGGTCCTAAGATTAGAGGGGAATGCCAAGATCTGCAAATATTTGAGAAAGGAGGGAGATAAAGGCCTCTATGGCTTTGAAGGAGGAGATAAGGCAGAGGGATTCGCTGGCTGGCTGGGATGGAAAATGCCTTTATTAGATATCTGAGAGGGAAATGCCTTCTCATCGGGTGATCGATTGGCCAATGGAATGTTGGCTTTCCAATCCAGAGTTGGATCACCTTCCTTGGAGGTTTGTGAAGGAGACTCCAGGATTTAACCCACCCATTGGAGGGAGGGACAGGGGAGGCAAATCTGCCCTTTCTCATTTTTCCCAGTCTTAAATTCAGCTCTCCACATTTCCATGGGAGTTTGCATTCTTTTTTATTACCATTTTAAAGAAACTGTTGTAAACAAAAATTGCCCTTTTCCCTTATGGGGGTATCCAAGAGCCCATATAGAGTCCTTACATAGGTTCCCTATTGGTAGGAGAAAATAACAGAGGCCAACCAGAGAATATTGAGAAGCAAAGCAGCTAGTAAGCCTGATCTTTATTGATCTGTTGCAACAGGGTCCCCACTCAACAGACTCAGGAGGCAGGAGGAACCCAGAACAATGGTGCGCAAGGCCTTATATAGACTTTTGAAATTGCCACCCTGTAGATCAAGACCACCCCCACATACATCATACATACATCACAGAAAGGGTGTAGCTCAAGACCACCACCCCAGATCCATCATACCTATATCACAGAAAAAGTGGTCTAAAACAGAAATTTGAATGTTGTTTTTCTCCTGTCTGGCAGGTTACTTGATTGGATACCCTGGGGAGCCTGGCCAGTCTTCTGTAATGCGAAATACTTAGTAATGATAAATACTTAGTTCCTGAGTCAGGTCACAGGCTCACCCTATTCAAACAAAGACATACCCTTAAGACAGGATTTGTGAAGGAAAAGACAATGGGGAGGCTTTTCCATTTTCCTTTGACCTTGCAGAGAAAACATTTGGTCAGTTTGGGACAGTTTGGGAATAAAAAATGGTTCCGGGTCGGTCTTCCTGTGCTGATTTATGTACGTGCTTCGTTGGTACACTTATGAACATTTAACATATATCTAAGACCTCAAAATTCCTATCACAAAACTCAGCGCCATTTTGGTGTGCAGTTCTCCTGACGTACATGTCCTCGTAAGAAATTTTCTCCTAGTACGTAACACTTTTTTTGCAAGCTGTTTTTAACTAACATATCTATTTTTAAAACGCAAGCTTTATCTAATCTTTCTCGTGCACGTTGCTTGCGCTGCAAAATCTGGAGAAGTGCCAGTTTCAAACGATGGTCATAGATCATAGAAACTAGAGTTGCAAGGCACCCTGAGGATCATAAAATCAAACCCCTTACAATAAAGGAATATGCAGTTTGTCCCATATAGGAATCGAACCTGCAACCTTGGGGTTATAACAGCACCATTCATTCCTCCACCCCACAGCAATAACTTCCTGGGGATTTTCCTTTCAGAGAACTATACCTGTGAGATGAAATGGTTGGAGTATAGTGGAAGGCTGTCAACTCCCCCTGGAAACAAGAGAAGGTCAGGTGGGGGCGGGCGGTGGTGGTTCATAGACCTACCTCCCCAGAGACATGTCTGGGCCAACAATCCCCCATCTCACTTCTTTCTGCCTGCTGCTTCTAACATCCAGCAGCTTCTGATTTGACACCCCATTGACACACAGGTGGAATCTACACGCATATAAAAAAACGTTGTGAAAATGTTTTTTTTAAATAAAAAGTTTTGAAAAATACATTGGATTTGGCGTAGCTCACTGTCGCCATCTAGTGTTGCATTTGTGTATTGCACTTTATATTTAAAGCGTTTTATTTGCAGCTGTATAGCTAAGTCCACACCCTGCATAAACATCCTCATTCACGACACAATTTTGCCTCCCCCGCCACACAAGGTAATGGCTTGGTGGCAGGGCCAGAATCCCTGAACCCTGTTAAAAGTCCCCTTCCCTCCATGCTTGCTTGGGGCTCCAGGAGTGACTGTCATATGCTCCAAGGGCCCCAATTTGCCTGAGACAACCCTCTCTTCTGTTTCCCTTTTACTTTCTGGGTTGCTTAATTCAGATTGTGTCTGTGTGCAGGGTTCTCTTACCCCACTGAGGTCTCTATGAGCCCCTGGGTGGAGAATGGTCTTGTTTCTTGTATAGTGCAGTCTTCCCCAACCTGGTGCCCTCCCGATCTTTTAGACTCCAACTCCCATCAGCTCTGAGTGCTGGCTAGGGCTGATGGGAGTTGTAGTCCCAAACATCTGGAAGGCTGATCTAGGGCATGTGTACGGAGATAGAGAAACCTGACATTTCACACATTTCAGTTGCAGAGGAATATTATGAATGGTGTCTGGGCAGCCCTACAGAGAAAGGCAACAGAAGCTCATTGGCAGAAGGAGTAGCAGTACAGTTAAAAATGGAAATTGCAGAATGCACAAAAAGTATGCATTTCCTACAAAAGAGACACAAAACTTTGGATTCCTGAGTATGCTAAAGCTATCCAATAATAGAAGCACTAGGGAAAGCAGAATTACAGTCATACCTTGGATCCTGAACCCCTTGCGAGCTGCAAACCTGGAAATGAGTGTTCCAGTTTGCAAACGTTCTTTGGAACCCGAACGTCCTGCAGCCAATTGGAAGCCGCGCCTTGGTTTCTGAACATTTTGGAAATCAAACAGACTTTGGGAACGGATTCCGTTCGACTTCCGAGGTACCACTGTATTATTATTTTATCACAGGTTTTCATGGGCATTTCCTGCTTCCTTTGGGCTGGAAGAGGATGCTTTCCTGTCACCAGGATTAGGCCTGAAACTCAACAGCCAGTGTGGTGCAGTGGTTAGGTTAGGTTAGATTAAGACCTGGGAGACCAGGGTTCAAATCTCCCACTCAGCCATGTGAAGCTCACTGGCTGACCTTGGACCAGTCACTGCCTTCTCTCTGCCTAGTCCGCCTCACAGGGTTGTTGTGAGGATTAAATGAGGAGGGGGGAACTACGTGTACCACCTTGAGCTCCTTGGAGGAAGCTGTTGAAAATAAATTTACAACAAAAATATATATATATATATATATATATATATATATATATATATATGCTTTCGTAGATTTTCACGGGTACAGGAATGCAGGTTTTGGTGTCCTCGGGTGTCTTCCCGTGTAAAAGTTGGGGTGTCTAGGCGACGTTTCGACGAGGTCTCACTCGTCATCTTCAGGCTGGTGCTTTCGGCTTCTTGTTACTGGAACAGAGCAGGATCTCAGTGTTTGAGTTCCTATAAATACTGTTGAGGGGTGTGGTGTATAGCCTCCAATGTTCTGGGCAGAGAGGAAGTTCCCAGGCTAGTGTGCCTTTTCTTCTTTTGTTCCTTAATTGCTTGAGGGATATCTTGAGTGATTTCTTGAGTGATATCCTGAGTACCACTTAGGTGGGTCATTAGGTGTGGATTAGTTGCTAAAGCCTTTGTGTCTTGACCTCTTGAACTTTGTGAAGAGTTTTTCTGAGAAGATGGCTGTACTGCATTTAGTTGTGCTCTGGCTTGGCTTCGTGTATAGGGGCGAGTTGTGGTTTTGTGGCCTGTGCCAGCCAGATCTGTGTAGGGATTGCAGGGGGGTGCAGCATCCGGAGGTGCCACCATGGTTTGGCTACTGGATGGTGTCTGTAATTTATCTGTGGAGAGGGTCTGGGTTTGGGTCTGGTGTGGTTGATTGGTGATGGCGTTCTGTGTGCCTCTGGATCTGGTGTCAGTTTTTGTGGGGAGCTAATCCAACGTAACGAAGCTAATCCAAAAAGAAACATCCCCCAAAAGCCAAGACACAGAAGAAAACAATGGCATGGCCCTCCTTCCTTATATCAAGGGCACTACAGATAAAATTAGCAAAATCCTCCATAAACACAATATCAAAACAGCCTTTTGCGCCAACCAAAAAATAGCCAATATCCTCAGAAACCCCAAGGATAAAATCCAGTTGGAAAACCAAGGGGTCTATGAAATACCCTGCAAAGTCTGCCCAGCCACGTACATTGGACAAACAAACAGACGAATAAATGCACGTATCGCAGAACACAAGAATGCCGTCAAAAAAGAAGAAAAAACTTCCTCTCTTTTCCAACACATGAAAGAAACAGGACACGAAATTAATTTTGCAGATTCCAAATTGCTCTCTAACATGGAACATCACCACAAGAGAATAATCATGGAAGCCATCGAGATAGAGAAACACCCTCACAACATGAACAAGCGTGACGACACATCCCGCTTGCCAGACATCTGGAAATTAGCCCTCCCCACAAAAACTGACACCAGATCCAGAGGCACACAGAACGCCATCACCATCAACCACACCAGACCCAAACCCAGACCCTCTCCACAGATAAATTACAGACACCATCCAGTAGCCAAACCATGGTGGCACCTCCGGATGCTGCACCCCCCTGCAATCCCTACACAGATCTGGCTGGCACAGGCCACAAAACCACAGCTCGCCCCTATACACGAAGCCAAGCCAGAGCACAACTAAATGCAGTACAGCCATCTTCTCAGAAAAACTCTTCACAAAGTTCAAGAGGTCAAGACACAAAGGCTTTAGCAACTAATCCACACCTAATGACCCACCTAAGTGGTACTCAGGATATCACTCAAGAAATCACTCAAGATATCCCTCAAGCAATTAAGGAACAAAAGAAGAAAAGGCACACTAGCCTGGGAACTTCCTCTCTGCCCAGAACATTGGAGGCTATACACCACACCCCTCAACAGTATTTATAGGAACTCAAACACTGAGATCCTGCTCTGTTCCAGTAACAAGAAGCCGAAAGCACCAGCCTGAAGATGACGAGTGAGACCTCGTCGAAACGTCGCCTAGACACCCCAACTTTTACACGGGAAGACACCCGAGGACACCAAAACCTGCATATATATATATATATATATATATATATATATATAGAAAAGAGTCTACAACCTGAAAAAAAGGAAACAATGCACAAACATCTGAAGAAAATCTTTAATAAAAATTACCATATTTTTCGCTCCATAAGCCACACTTTTTTCCTCCTAAAAAATAAGAGGAAAGTCTGGAGCGAATTTGTGGTCCCTGGAGCCGAATTGCCCAGAGGCAAAAAGCAGGTCGTGCCTTTTTTTTTTTTTAGAAAGAGGGAAGGGGGTGTTGAAACAAAGCCACTGAGCAGCTGATCAGCAAGCAATCAGGAGGGAGATAAGGGACGCTAGCGATAAAGGAGGCTGCCTGGGAGAGAGGAGGTAAAAGCACATGGATCCTCAGGATTTTTGCACTGGGTCACCCCACCATCAGATCACATAGCATGTCCATGGCTACAGCCTGCACCAAAAAAAACACACGTACCCACTGTTTCGTGGGGCCGCAATGGTGCAAAAACGTGGTTACAAAGCACGGATCCACATGGATCCCCAGGATTTTTGCATTGGGTCACCCCAAATTCACCATCATGTCACATAGCATGTCTGTGGCCACAGCATGAACCACAAAAATCATACATCCACTGTTTGGTTCAGAATATTTTTTTTCTTGTTTTCCTCTAAAAACTAGGTGCGTCTTATGGTCAGGTGTGTCTTATGGAGCGAAAAACACGGCATTTAAACAACAACAACAGCAACAACAACAGTCGGGCTGGTGGTTTCTATCCATGGAATTGGGGAGGCGTGCACCTCTTCAGGCTGCAAAATGTTTGGGGCTAGCCATGATTTTTGCAGGGCAGGGGTGCTTTTTTAGCAGATCCCTAACCAAACAGCGGGATGCAGGTGGCACTGTGGGTTAAACCACAGAGTCTAGGACTTGCCAATCAGAAGGTCGGCGGTTCGAATCCCCGCGACGGGGTGAGCTCCCATTGTTCAATCCCTGCTCCTGCCAACCTAGCAGTTCGAAAGCACGTCAAAGTGCAAGTAGATAAATAGGTACCTCGCCGGCGGGAAGGTAAATGGCGTTTCCGTGCGCTACTCTGGTTCGTCAGAAGCAGCTTCGTCATGCTGGCCACATGACCCGGAAACTGTACACCGGCTCCCTTGGCCAATAAAGCAAGATGAGCGCCGCAACCCCAGAGTCGGTCATGACTGGACCTAATGGTCAGGGGCCCCTTTACCTTACCCAAACAGCCTTCTTAGTTTAAGAACATAAAAGAATACCAGACGAGCCCGCTGGATCAGGCCAATGGTCCATCTAGCTCAGCATCCTGTTCTCATGGTGGTCAAACAGAGGCCCCAAAGGGGCGGTGGGGGCGAGAACCCTCAAACAGGATTCAAACACGAAAGCCTTCTCCCCTCCTGAGGTTTCCAGCAGCTGGAATTCAGAATCATTGCTGCCTCTGACCCACAGAGCCAGCCAGTGCCTTGCCATCCTGGCTAGTAGCCGTCAATAGCCCTCTCCTCCATGGATTTGTCCAGCCGTTCTCAACCTGTGGGTCCCCAGATGTTGTTGAACTACAACTCCCATCACCCCTAGCTAGCGAGGCCAGCGCTCAGGGATGATGGGAGTTGTAGTCCAACAACATCTGGGGACCCACAGGTTGAGAACCGCTGGATTTGTCTAACCATGGGCGCGGCCTCCCCTAAACCAAGTCAACAAATAAAAGTACTTAACTAAAACGGTAGAAAGATTTTGGCAGATATTTCCGAGTGCTTGGGGTCAAAGGAAAATAAGACAAAAGAACCGTTGCTGAGACATTGCTTTCTGAATCTGCTAGAGGACAGTGGCAGGTAAGTGTCCTGCCCCACCCTCCAAAATAACCACAAATCCTGGCTGCACCCATGTTTTTAATCCTCTTCTAAAGCCATCCAGGCTTAAACACAAGGAAGAACTTTCTGACAATAAGAGACGATAAACAGCAGGAGGAACTTCTCCAGGAGGTAGCTGTGGACTCTTTCCTCCATTGGAGATTGTTAAGCAGAGGTTAGATGGCCATCTGCCACGGGTGCTTTAGTTGCGATTGGGTCCCTTCCGACTCTACAGTTCTATGATTCTATATAGGAGCACAGGACAGAATATGGTGGCCCCGAAGGCGATGTCCGGGGTGACAAGGAGGTCTCGCCTTGGGGAGTTGAGGGACTCCTGGAAAAACCCTCGGATGGAGCCAGAGGTGCCAACTTGAATAAAATATTGGGGGGGGGGGGACACAGGTAAGCCTCACCTCAGTTAATTGATCACATGATGGGACACACCAACACCATTTGAATGACAAGGGCCATCAACTTTGGGGGGACCCAGCCCACCCCAAAAAGTATTTGGCTCCTCTGGATGAAGCAGGCGAGAGTTTGAAGTCACAACAAGTGCCAAGGCAAGTCCCATCTCAGAAGGAGAAACCACTGTCTCTCTTTCTCTGGCCTGGCTGAGCTGTGATGCCAAGACCCAGAAATGCCAAGATCCCAGGCAAAAGGAAGGGTGTGTGTGTGTGTGTGTGTGTGTGTGTGTGTGTGTGTGTACACACAGAGGCTTGGAAAAGAGAGTCCCAGAGACGGAAGACTCCCCTTCCCGCCCCTCCATCCCCCTAGAGCCCGACCCTCTTACCTGCCAATGTCGGAGCAGGTTTGGGTGTCCGCCGCCACCGCTGCCCGAGGGTACCTCGGAGGAGCGCACCGGGACCGGGTCAGGAGCACGGCTAGGATCGCGGCTCCCGCCAGGGCCACCAAGCCCACCAGAGCCAGGCAGCAGAGCTTGCCGCGCGATAGACCCATTTCACAGACGGCGCGACTCCGGTTTCTAGAGTAGGCAGAGGTAGCTCACCCCACGCGGCTGCTCTTGCCTTGGCTAGTGCTGCAGGCGCCGGCCGGAGCTGGGCCTTTTTTAAGGAGCTGCCCCCGCCCCCCCCGGGGGGGGGGAGGTGTGTTTGGCAGAGGGGAGAGGCCCGCCCCCCTGCCCGGCACATCCTTCTCCTATGACAGCAAAGTTTTAGAGTGGGGGGGACGGGACTGCGTGAGAGTCAGAGCTAAGCCAGTGTGGAAAACTTCCAGGATTTTCCGATTGCAGTGGAGCTGCCTGTTGCGCTCTGGCTACTGCGGAATTGGGTCTGGTCTATTAAAACGGTTTATGGAAGGTCCCTTGCAGGCAAGCTTGCAGCAGGAGCTCCCGTCGAAGCCAAGGGGAGAGGTGGGGTGTGTGTTTGTGTGTGTGTGTGTGTGTGTTGCCCTTAAAGGGAAAACGCGCAGTTTCATTCCTCTTCCTGAATCCATCCCGCAAATATCAGCACGCATCAGGCTGCTTCTCCCGATTCCCCGTTTACCGAGCCGCCTTCCTGACCCGTCGAGCAAAGTTTGCTTGGAGGCGAGACGACGTCCGCCTTGCTGGCGGGGAGGTGAGACGACGTCGAAGCAAGCCCTTCGCTCGCCTTCCCAATGCCTTTCCCCTCGTCACTTTCCTTCTCGCAAAAACAAGCTTGGTTTTGAACGGGGAAACGTCCCGAATAAACTTCAGTTGCACGACCTGGGATCGCTCAGTCAGTAGAGCTATCCCAGGTCACTAGGATTGACGGTTCGAGCCCCACTTTGGGTAAAAGATTCCTGCATTGCAAGAAGTTGGAAGGGATGACTCTTGCAGCTCCTTGAAACTCTACGATCCTATGATTTTATGACCTGCATTTGCCGGGATGTGACGGACTCGCGGCCGAAAACAGGGGCGAAGTGGGGGTGGGGTGGGGCTCATCCATGCCAGAAGTACCTTCCCCGGTTGCAAAGCTGGGCTCCTTTCGAATCCACATGGAACAGGGAGAGATGAACTCGAAGGTCAGGGCAAGACAGGGACAGGGGCTCATAAGGATGTAGACACGTGTGCTAAAAGCTTCGCAAATGTGGATTTCAGGCGGGAGAGTCTAAGGACCAGAGACTCACACTGGAGGGAGCGCTCTGGAGACACGTGCCTGCTCGTTTGCTGGTTAGTGATAAGCATGTTTGGGACTCTCTTTTTATGCAAAGATCATATTCTAGGCGCCTTCCATAAGGCTGTCTCTTCTGACTCCTGGAAGTGGTCCTGTTGGATCTGCCCAGATGAAGTCAGATGTGAGCTGGGGATTGATCCCATTCTTGGTTGGTGTGTGTTTGTTGCACAAATTGCCATCGTGGGTTGTTGTTGTTTAGTCGTTTATTCGTGTCCGACTCTTCGTGACCCCCTGGACCAGAGCACGCCAGGCACTCCTGTCTTCCACCGCCTCCCGCAGTTTGGTCAAACTCATGCTGGTAGCTTCGAGAACACTGTCCAACCATCTCGTCCTCTGTCGTCCCCTTCTCCTTGTGCCCTCCATCTTTCCCAACATCAGGGTCTTTTCCAGGGAGTCTTCTCTTCTCATGAGGTGGCCAAAGTCTTGGAGCCTCAGCTTCACGATCTGTCCTTCCAGTGAGCACTCAGGGCTGATTTCCTTCAGAATGGAGAGGTTTGATCTTCTTGCAGTCCATGGGACTCTCAAGAGCACCATAATTCAAAAGCATCAATTCTTCAGCGATCAGCCTTCTTTATGGTCCAGCTCTCACTTCCATACATCACTACTGGAAAAACCATAGCTTTAACTATACGGACCTTATTCGGCAAGGTGATGTCTCTGCTTTTTAAGATGCTGTCTAGGTTTGTCATTGGCCATTGTGGGTATCTGATCCAAACCAGGACCCTGGCTTGGTGGGGTGAGGCAGACAAGGGCAGGACCCCATTAGCATCCAGATCAGCGTCCCCTTGCCTGCAATTTGCATTGGGGGGGGGGGGAGAGACCCGAATCGTTCAGGCTGCAAAGGGTTAAAGCTGGAGTGGCATCACAACAGCAATCCTATAACACAAATTTGCCTGTGCTAATTTATACACACAGGTGCATATTTTGGCCAATTTTCAGGGACAGCAAACCATCTCTGGCTGTGGAGTGACCCTTTATGGGGATTGAGGTGGGGTTTCAGCGTCGCTCGGCCTCCCTGTATACCAAAAATTTAAGATAAAACCTTTTAAAAGTTTGAAGGGGGAGAAAGAGATCTTGGGTCTGGTGTGAAAGACCCCACCCCATGCTAGGGTCTCGATCTGGATCCCCAGCCCCAAAGTCCTGGCAATTTGTGTAAATAAACAAACTTGTAGCCTTCAGGACATAGAGATACAGCTAACATATGATCTAGTTTTGCTCTAAGTTGGCAAGCAGTCACATCCCAGCACTCAGAACCTCTGCATTTTTGGATTTTATTTGTCTTTGGAAGTTGATGGGTCATTTGCTGCATCACAATATTATAAGATAAAAAACAACAACTTAATTTAAGAGGTATTTACAAATTAACCCATGCCCCCCCCCCAATAGAGAGAAACAGAAGATAAAGGCCCCTGCCTGAAATTCAGGATGGAAGGGCAATGAAATCTATTGGGAGGAAGTTACCCCACAAGTGGTGGATGATGATGATGATGATGATGATGATGATGATAATAATAATAATAATAATAATAATTTATTTATACCCCACTCTCCCCAGCCAGAGCTGGGCTCAGGGCAGCTAACACCAGTAAAATTACAATAAAAACATAATGGGAGGATTTAAAATACAGGTTAAAAATACAATTTAAAATGCAGCCTCATATTAATAATAGCCCATAGATCAAAACTGTAAGGGGAGGGAAACATAAAGGGTCAGACTGAGTCCAAACCAAAGGCCAGGTGGAACAGCTCTGTCTTGCAGGCCCTGCAGAAAGATGTCAAGTCCCACAGGGCCCTAGTCTCTTGTGTCAGAGCGTTCCACCAAGTTGGCCAGTACTGGAAGATAAAACCTTTGGAAGTTGGCCAGTACTGGAAGATAAAACTAGGCCCTGGCCTAGTTGAGACCAATATAACCACCTTGCGACTTGGGAACCTCCAAAATGCTGTCATTTGTGGACTTTAAGGTCCTCCACGGGGCATACCAGGAGAGGCGATCCCGTAGGTACATGGGTCCTAGGCCGCATAGGGCTTTAAAGGTCGAAACCGCAGAGATATGGCGCAAAGACTGTTGAAATGGAAAATTCTTTTTGAAGTCGCTCCAGAACCTCCTTAGGCAGCGCTCCTTATTGCCATGATGAAATCTGAAGTTGAGTTTCACTCAAGATTGATGAGAGCTCATTGCGTCCTGCTTTTGAAGTAGTGGAAACCACAGCACATGCCAGGTACGAGGTGATCCCTGTGCTATTTTGCACTAATAGATCTGCCCAAAACTGAGCTAATAAATATAAAGACCTTGCAATTAAGTATGGACCAATTCTTGATGCAATTAATGTGGGCAGTGGCGTAGCGTGGGTTGTCAGCACCCGGGGCAAGGCAAGTAATTTGTGCCCCCTAACCCGTGGATTTGTGCCCCCTAACCCGTGGATTTGCCCTAACCCCAGATGTTGCGCCCGGTGTGGCCGGCCCCCCCTGCACCCCCCACGCTACGCCACTGAATGTGGGAGACCTTCTCATGCCCTGCTCACTGGCACTTGCCGCTGTTGTAGCCTCTCCGCCTCGAGAGGCAATGGAGGCAATGGAGTGTGCCTCTGGGGGTGAAGTCAGCACTGCATTAGCAGCATCAAAGTGTCTTCCTGGGGGCCACAATCCTAGGCAGTGCGTATGGAGGTCTTGGGCTGCCCATAAGACAAGACCTCTCTCTCAGCCTTGCTGATGTGGTCCAAAGGATAGCAGAGCACTATACAGTGGTACCTCGGGTTATATACGCTTCAGGTTACAGACTCCACTAACCCAGAAATGGTGCTTCAGGTTAAGAACTTTGCTTCAGGAAGAGAACAGAAATTGTGCTCTGGCAGCGCGGCAGCAGCAGGAGGCCCCATTAGCCAAAGTAGTGCTTCAGGTTAAGAACAGTTTCAGGTTAAGTACGGACCTCTGGAACGAATTAAGTACTTAACCCAAGGTACCACTGTATTTGGCACCAGCTCAGCTGCAGGATTTGCTGGAAGGAGGTGTACAAGATGCCATCAAACCATCTTAGGGAGTCCACTCCAGATTTGTGTCCTTAGCCTTTTCTTCTTCTGAAGATATCTCACAAGGCATAGAGGTTGGGGACCAGAGTTTTCCTTCTCCTGCCAAGCGACTGATAGAGAGAAGAAATACAATGCAAAGCCCTTTCTTCCCATCCCACTAGGAGGGCATTCCTTCCACCCACCGCTGGGTGAGCTGACTTTTAGCATGGCTTTGGAACCTCTCTGCCTTTACATAGCAGCGTCTCTGTTGTCTTTTTGGCACCTGTTGAAGACTTTCCTCTAAAACAAGGCTTCTAGGTGATTTTTTATCCCAGACTTCTTGGATTTGAACACATGTGCACACACAGAGAGAGATGGTTTGCTTTGAAATATGCACCTTTTAATATACAGTATACTTTTATAGTATTCTGAAGGTGCTTTGAGATGCTTCCTAGGAAGCAATTAATTAAAAACAGTAAAAATAGGAGTAGTCATAGACAAGCAGCTGTATAAGAACATAAGAAGAGCCTGCTGGATCAGGCCAATGGCCCATCCAGTCCAGTATCCTGCTCTCATGGTGGCCAACCACATGCTCCAATGACAAACCAGCCAGTGGTGTAGCGTGGGTTGCCGGTGCCCAGGGCCATGCAGACGGAGGGAAACAGACAGAGCATGCATGCCAACGGTGTCTGCATCACCCATAAAATCCGAGCTGCAGAGATAAGAAAAGAAGAGTCGTTCCATTGTCTGGAGAGGTCACTTCCTGGTTCACATGGAGAGGCTGTTTTCAACGGAGCGCAGCGACAAAAGCGCACAGATGTATCAAGGTGGCACCGGGTATTGAAATTTTGCACTGTCTAACAATTTTGGGCCCAGGGCAACTGCCCCTATGCCCCCCTCATGTTAGATTCAAGCACAATAGAAACTCTCCCTGTCTGAAGTTTCCAGCAACTGGTACTTACAAGCCTGGTTCAAACTGAGCCCTTGTCATCAGATCTTTTAAGCAGCTTAAACCCAACTGCAGAAAGTTGAAAGTCACCCTGCCCTCCTCACAGAACTCTTGCCTGCTTCTTGGCTGGGCACTGTACTCCTTCCTTCCTTCCTTCCTTCCTTCCTTCTCTCCTCATCCCGCATCCAGACGTGGTTTTCTGCTGCCAACTCTTCCTGATTCTGCTGTTTCCCCGCTGGGATTTATTCATCAGCATTGCTAATGCCTTCCTCACGCACATGACCCTCAGAGATTCCCAGAAATTCTGCTGGCCTCGCTGCCTTCTTTATGCTGCTGCTTCCCACCGACTCAGCCTCTCGTCATCTCCTGCCTGCCGGCTTGCCTCATTCTGGAATACCATCCCACGTGGGTTTGGGGAGGGGGCTTCAAATGCTTAGGCCCAGGGACGCGGACTTATAAAAAATATTGGGGGGGCCCGGGAAAGCTCATGAATAATAAATAAGCTCATGAATATGCAAATAAAGTGGCGCCTCCTCCTCGTGAGCGAATAGGGGAGAGCGTGCTGCGCCTATTAATCAGCTCCAAAGGAAATTGGGTGGAGCTTTTGCTCGGGAGGGAGGGCAGGAGGCATGCAGCCCGCCCCTCCCTGTGCATTTTGGGCTGGGGGAGGGGCGGCGATGGCGCTCTGCTGGAGGGGCGCCGGAGATTATTGGGGGGGCGGAGCCCCCCCAAACGAATTTTTGAGGGGGCTCGGGCCCCCTCAAGCCCCATGGAGTCGGCGCCTATGCTTAGGCCTGCCAGGCCTCCGTGCCTCTCTCCAAAAGGGATGGAACACAATGTGGCCTCTCATCCACACAGATGCTGGAGCGATTACAAACCCAGCTCAGCACACCCAGATCCGAGCAAAAACGGATAAATGAATTTGCTACAGCTCCAATGCATCATAAACAGACCTGAAAAGCCACACAGCGTCCCAGTCCTTAGCTTGTGCAACCAGGAGCTTAAAGTGCCTGTTATAAAAGGACACCTTCGCTCTGTGGCAAAGCACCTGGTCCTAAATTCAATCCCCAGTGGCAGCATCTCTGGAGAGGGATGGGAATGTCCCCTGCCTGGAGATCTGCTGCTGCTGCTGCCAGTCTGTGTGAACAGTGCTGAGCTACAAGGCATCTTCCTATCTTCCCCACCCATAGGATGCAGGAGGAAGGAGAGGGAGGTATGGTTTTAATCTATTTTGCGGTTCTGCCAACAAAGCTTTCGGAGGTACTCTGGCTGGGTGGCAGCTGCTGCTGCTGCCGCTTCTATGGTGGTCTTCCTCCAGGCATATTCCAAACCACTCAGGAAACAAAACTGCCTGGATGTTCAGAGCAGGGATGGAGGGAAGGCCCTTGCATTCGGGTCTTGCTTGGTTGCTGGGGGCACAGATCTGATCCTGCTCCCGGGCTCTTCTGATGCTTTTAAGGAGGGTATTGGAAGGTACCTTGGGAGACAATGGGGAAGGATTGGGGATTTTGATGGTGTGTGGCCAAGAGATTTAGGGTTGCCATACAGTGGTACCTTGGGTTACAGACGCTTCAGGTTACAAACGGTTCAGGTTGCATACTCTGCTAACCCAGAAATAGTACCTCGTGTTAAGGACTTTGCTTCAGGATGAGAACAGAAATCATGCGGTGGCAGCGCGGCGGCAGTGGGAGGCCCCATTAGCTAAAGTGGTGCTTTAGTTTCAGGTTAAGAACGGACCTCCGGAACGAATTAAGTTCTTAACCCGAGGTACCACTGTATTTTGAAGAGCAAAAAAGCTATGACGACTCTCATTTTAAATAACCCCTACTATATGTAGGCCAGGCTTCCTCAACCTCAGCCCTCCAGATGTTTTTGGCCTACAACTCCCATGATCCCTAGCTAGCAGGACAAGTGGTCAGGGAACTGTAATCTCAAAACATCTGGAGGGCCGAGGTTGAGGAAGACTGATGTTGGCTATAGAAGCTGTGATATATTGCTGAGGGGGGCAGGAGAAGAGGAAAGCAAGTCTTCAACCACCAGTTATGTCTATGTCTCATCCAGAAAGTATAGCCAGAGACATTTTGGTAAATTTAAACAATCTACCAGGACAGAATTTTTTGCCCCTGAAAAGGAGGACATGTCCTGGGAAAAGAGGGCACATGGCAACCATAGAAAGCATGCATGAGAACCTCTGACCTCTTGGTCTAATTCTGCCACTTCCCACTCTTCCTAGGTCCCTCAACTTCCTGCTACCTGTCCTGTTCTACAGGGAGCTGTGCACACAGCCAAGAAAATATCTCCCTTTCCACATGACCCGGAAGCTGTATGCCGGCTCCCTTGGCCAATAAAGCGAGATGAGCGCTGCAACCCCAGAGTCGGTCACGACTGGACCTAATGGTCAGGGGTCCCTTTACCTTTACTGCTTGGTCAAGGACCTGGGAGAGAGAGAGAGAGAGAGAGAGAGAGACAGAAAGAGAGAGGGAGGGAGGGAGGGAGAGAGAGAGGGCGAGACTGTCCACAAGCAGCTCTGCAGGCCCCTACATGGGTGAGTGGGTCTGGGTTTGGTAGGGGGAAATGGGCTGAAGTTGCCCACCAGGAAACTTGAAATTGCATCTGCCTGTTTCCTCCCCCCCAGCGGCGTAGCGTGGGTTGTCAGCACCCGAGGCAAGGCAAGTAATTTGCGCCCCCTAACCCGGGGCAAGGCAAGTAATTTGCGCCCCCTAACCCCTAACCTGCCGCCGCTGCCAGCTTCTTCTTGCTGCTGCCTGGGCTGGGGTATTTACGGTAAGGTAGCCACGGCGGCGGCGGCAGGTCCGTGTCAGGTGATCTGAGGCGAGTTGCCGCTGGTGCTGCCGCCCAAACGACACCGCTTGCCCGGAGGAGGAGGAGGGCAGAGAGGCGAGGAAAATGCAACATGGCCCAGCAGCTGCAGCAGCGGCGGCGGGGCTGTGAGGAGGGGCTGCCTGGCGCGCCCTCCGCGGCCCTGACGCGTGGGGACCGCGGCGAGCGCTGAGAGCCGCTGCCAGCTCCTCGGTTCCGCGAGACATGGGGCTCTGCTACAGCCTGCGCCCGAGGCTCTTCGGCGACTCCGGAGGCGGCGAGTGCCCCCCCCAGATGTTGCGCCCGGTGCGGCCGGCCCCCCTGCACCCCCCACGCTACGTCACTGCTCCCCCCAGCTGTGTACAGGGCTGTGGGGAGTCTAGGGGAAAGGTTTTTGGGAGAGGAGGAAACACTCTGTTCCCCCTTCTGTCCCTGGCTAAGTAATGAAAAGCTTTGAGGTGTGTGTGGGATTCTTTACATTTTTCTCTCCCATAAAACCCTTCACCACAACCCCCCTCTACCACTGCTGCTTCTCAAATTAATCCCCTCCTCGCCCTTTCCACCCTTTCTGGCTGGGAGTTAAAACTGTGTTCTTTGGTGTGTGTGTGTGTGTGTGTGTGTGTGTGTGTGTGTGTGTGTGTGTTTTAATTCAATCCAATCCTTCAAACTACCGTACATGTCATTGGTTTTATTGCATTGTGCAATCGCTCCAACATTCTTCGAGGGAAAAGATTCACTCGTTTAACAAACATTAATTGAGGCTCTTCAGAGCAACCCTCATTTTAACAGCAATTCTTAAAAATGCAAAAAACAGTTTGAGCACCATGGAGGCTGTTCTTCTCCAACCTGGTGCCCTCCAGATGTGTTAGGCTACAACTTCCATCAGTCCCGGCCAGCATGGGCATTGTAGTCCAAAAAATCAGCTCTTGCAGGGGTGGGTATAGGTGGGGAGATCTACTTGCAGGAAGGCTCACTGGATGCAAGGACCACCACCCCCCAACCAAACACCAGTGATCTGGTGGTAGCAGCTGCAGCTGATAACTCTTTTTCCAGGAATACTTCAGTGAAGTATCTCTTGGTTTACTGACTCTTCTTGCATCCTGAAACTTGCTGGTGTCTAAATACGCCCCCCCCCCCCCGGAGCTTGTTTTTCCTCCTCGATGCTCAGGATTTCTGGTAGGGGGTGTTGCTTCCCCCACCCGCAACTGTCAAGGCTGTCTTCCCTCTCAGCAAACAGTGTCAGAGAGTCCAAGAATTTCCAGGACGTTTGCCAAGCCTGAAGCCTGAAGATCATCATCTTAATGTGTTGCATGTTCTGTTTCCTCTCCCCCCCCCCCACCCCGGTCCCCGTGTTCCTCTTGCCTTGAACATTGTTGTAAGTCAGCTGGCCAGATCTCTCGCGTTTCCTTTTAATTAAGGGAGAGTGGAGAAGCTGGGCTGCTCTGAAACAAAGTGCCTTTGTGACGGTGCCCCTGGAGCCAGAGACCTTTCACGGCCCTTTCACAGAGCCGGGAAGGAACAGAGGCCTTGGTGGAAGAAAGCCAGCCATCCCCAATGGGGTGCCCTCCAGGTGTCACCGGGGGAGGACTGCAAGGGGGCAGGGGCAGAGCTCCGTGTCAGAGCAGAAAAGTCCTGGGTCCAGCCCCCCAGCACCTCCACGGAGGACTTTGGGGAAGACCCAGGAGAGCCACAGCTGCCAATCAGGGCACATGATCCTGAGCTAAGGAGACCAATGGCACAACTCAGTCGCAGGGGGTTGGACCAGATGACCCTCAATGGTCCCTTCCAACTCTATAATTCTCTTTTTCCAATTATTTTAAGTTTCAACGTTTTTAACATTTACAATCAAATCACAATTTTGTCTTTTCTCTTACTTTTATCGACTTTCCCACCCCGTTTTCCATGGAGTTGTTATCTATCCCCTTCTGCTGCAACCTCCTATCATTTAAATCATAAAAGCAGTATTATAAACTAATTAATTCTGTTGCTCATAGCTCAAATCCTGCTTGCGTGTTCAACATACTATAATATTTCTTGATATAGTCCAGAAAAGACATCCGTTCTTCCATAAAACACACATCATTGTTGTTGTTGTTGTTGTTTAGTCGTTTAGTCGTGTCCGACTCTTCGTGACCCCATGGACCAGAGCACGCCAGGCACCTCTGTCCTCCACTACCTCCCGCAGTTTGGTCAAACTCATGCTGGTAACCTCGAAAACACTATCCAACCATCTTGTCCTCTGTCTCCCCCTTCTCCTTGTGCCCTCCATCTTTCCCAGCATCAGTGTCTTCTCCAGGGAGTCTTCTCTTCTCATGAGGTGGCCAAAGTACTGGAGCCTCAGCTTCACGATCTGTCCTTCCAGTGAGCACTCAGGGCTGATTTCCTTTAGAATGGATGCGTTTGATCTTCTTGCAGTCCACGGGACTCTCAAGAGTCTCCTCCAGCACCATAATTCAAAAGCATCAATTCTTCGGCGATCAGCCTTCTTTATGGTCCAGCTCTCACTTCCATACATCACTACTGGGAAAACCATGGCTTTAACTATACGGACCTTTGTTGGCAAGGTGACGTCTCTACTTCTCAAGATGCTGTCTAGGCCTGTCATTGCCCTTCTCCCAAGAAGTAGGCGTCTTTTAATTTCGTGGCTGCTGTCACCATCTGACACATCATTAGATTCTGTTAATTTTGCTGTTAATCTTGCCAGTTCTGCATAGTCCATTATCTTACTTATTATCCTTTTTTTTTCCTTCTTTTTTTTGGTTGGAACTTCTTCTTCCTTCCATTTCTGTGCCTATAGAATCCTAGCTGCTGTTGCTACATGCATACATGCACACCTAAAGTTGCATGTTACATGCAACTTTAACATTTCGAGGGAGGGGGATTTCCCCCCCCCTTAAAATTCCTCCAACTCTATGAGTCCATGAAATGCCTGTGATCCTGTTGAATAGTGGAAAAGATGGACAAAGGACACTGCTCTGCAACTTAATCTTAATACATAACAGATCCATCACCTTAAAGCAGGGGTCAGCAAACTTTTTCAGCAGGGGGCCGGTCCACTGTCCCTCAGACTTTGTGGGGGACCGGACTATATGGGGGGGGGGGAGTGAACAAATTCCCATGCCCCACAAATAACCCAGAGATGCATTTTAAATAAAAGCACACATTCTACTCATGTAAAAACACCAGGCAAACCCCACAAATAACCCAGAGATGCATTTTAAATAAAAAGGACACATTCTACTCATGCAAAAACACGCTGATTCCTGGACCGTCCACAGGCTGGATTTAGAAGGCGATTGGGCCAGATCCGGCCCCGGGGCCGGCCACTTTGGCCCATGCCAAAGTGTGTATATATATATATATGTGTGTGTGTGTGTGTGTGTGTGTGAGAGAGAGAGAGAGAGAGAGAGAGAGAGAGAGAGAGAGAGAGAGAGTGCAGAGCTCCTCCACTTGCCTCAGCCCTCATCCTGAAGGGGGGGGGGGTCTGCAGATTAACCCCCCCCCCCCCCCCCGGATGTTAAGAGGGCTGCAGTGAGATTTTGTTGACTTTGGACTTCAGAAGACTCCCAGTTGGCCTAAATCAACAATGCTTTTCATAACAGTGTTTATATTCACATCCCAAGGAACGTTATTTCAGAGGTCCAGTTCTTCCCTTCATTTAACTAAGTTTAAGAAATGGTACGGTTCACGTGAGGATAACGATCAACTATTTTTTTTTTATTTTAAAAAAAGGTTTCTTGTATTAATTTGTTGGCTGCATGTTCGCAGACGATCTCTCCCTAGCTATAGCCATTACTGGCCATGTGTAAGGTGCAAAAACCATGTGGGTTACATTCACCTAGGTGCGAGCAGAGTCAAAGTCAGCTTTCCTGCAGCAAGACCATCAAGAGCCCAGCCAGGTGAACAGCAGGAGGCCAAAAGGAGCAAGAGACCACCCACACCCACGTCTGTATTCCTGGCATCAGACTGGGTTTAATTCTTTGCAGGATGGGGGGCTGTGCTCACCCCAACTTCTCCCTGTTGTTTTCACACCAGCCCCTTTCTCCGGAATTGTTCATTGTTATTATGTTGTCATGAATTGCTGGGGCGGGGGGACCACACCCTAGAAATCAATAAATTATTTTGATTATTGGCTGATCTGAAGAGAGAAACACAAGCTGCAGAGGAATTCCTGGACTAGCCTGTGCAGAAGGACCTAGCCAAGACAGTGCGATTAAACAAAACAATACAATACAGGGCCATTGAGAGCCACTGGCAGGGCAAGAGAACTGTCCTCCCCCCCCAAAAAAAAAACCCTTGCCCTGAGGTGTGAACAAAGATTTGGAAGGTGTGTGGTGCCAGGAAAAGAGTTTTTAGCAGGGTGTTCCGGGAAGAAGAAGGAAGAAGAAAGACTGGGCTCCATTTTGGGTAGGTTGGCTGAAGGCTGGCTACACTGCTGTAGGGGAGAAGCCCCTCTTGAAAGGACCATGCTGTAAGATCTGGACTCCCTCCATGCGGACTGAAGGTGTAAAAAGGTGAATAAACCCTATTGCTTAAAACTAGCAACAGTCTCCGCGTGTCTCAATTTTCCAAAGGACCACAGACTGTGGGAACCCCATGGGCTCTTGCCACTGCTCAGCAGAGAGAGGGACGGGCACATGACTTTTGTAACACTATTAACATAAAGAACTTAAGAAGAGCCTGCTGGATCAGGCCAAAGGGGGCCTACCTAGTCCAGCCTCCTGTTCTCACAGTGACCAAGCAGATGCCTCAAGCAGGACCTGAGTTCAAGAGCAGACTCTCTCCCCACCGTGGTTTCCTGCAACTGGTATTCGGAAGCATTTACTGCCTCCAGATGTGGAGACAGAGTGCAGCCGTCATGGATAGCAGCCATCAACAGCCTCCATGCATTTGTCTAATCCAAGCCACCCAAGTTGGGGACTATCACTGCTTCCTGCTGGAGCAAGTGCCATAGTTTTAACTCAGTGCTTCATAAAGAAGTCCTTCCTTTAGTCTGCCCTGAATCTTCCAATGTCCAGTTTCCTTGGATGTAAACGGCGTTACTCTGCCACCAGAATCGTAGAATTGTAGCGTTGGTAGGGACCCCAAGGTACATCTGGTCCAACCCCCTGCAAAGCGGCAATACACAGTTGTCCCCTATGGGGATCGAGCCTACAACCTTGGCATTATCGGCACCATGCTCTAACCAACTGAGCTATCCAGCCAGCTAATGCTGAACTGGTCCAAAGGTGGGCTCAAGGAGAACTTCCGCTAACCCCTGCAGGATGGAATGTCCCAGCATGAGCCTCGCACCAGAGCTGGAACCAGCCCATTGTGGAGAACAATCAATTAAAGCCACCAGGCTCCTAAAAGGCTGCTTAGTGGCCGAAGAGGAAGTTTCGCAACACTTCTGGGAAATGAGCAGGATTGGCTCTAGGCAATCTTTCTAATAGGGAAAAGATCCTTGGAAGTGTCTGTGAAACATCACCATCACTACAAGTGCCTGATGTTTTAACGGGAGCACTGAGATATCTGCAAGCCAACAAATTCCTTCTTTCATCCCAAGGGAGATTCACACAGATCCCGGGCGACCCCTGTCTTCCCCGTCCATCTCCTTCAACAGACACATACCCTGAATTTGGGTATGGATGTGTGCTTTATATGGTCGGGATCCGGATCCCCAGCTGGTGGGAACTGGTGCAAGACCACTGAGAAGAAGACTTAGGCTGGGCACACGTTCTTGTTCACTCTGGTTCCCACTGCTAGTTTAGAAAGCACAACCCAGAGCGGTGCTGTTGTGAAATACTACATTTTGGTATGCTTTCCCCCAATGTAATTTTGATCTGAATTGAGAGTGACCTAGCTTTATTGGAAGGGACGCGGGTGGCACTGCGGGTTAAACAACAGAGCCTAGGACTTGCCGATCAGAAGGTCAGCGGTTCGAATCCCTGCGATGGGGTGATCTCCCATTGCTCGGTCCCAGCTCCTGCCAACCTAGCAGTTCGAAAACACTTCAAAGCACAAGTAGATAAATAGGTACCACTCCGGCGGGAAGGTAAACAGCGTTTCCGTGCACTGCCCTGGTTCGCCAGAAGCGGCTTAGTCATGCTGGCCACATGACCCGGAAGCTGTACACCGGCTCCCTCAGCCAATAAAGCGAGATGAGCGCAGCAACCCCAGAGTTGGTCACAACTGGACCTAACGGTCAGGGGTCCCTTTACCTTTACCTTAGCTTTATTGTAAGCCGGTAATTTGAACAGAAGGAAGCCCAACTACGTGGAAAGATGCTACGCTGACAAGGGGTGGGGGCTGTTCTCCTATTGGGGGGCGGGGAGGAAGAGTGAGATTCTGCTGAGGGGGAACAAAATAGTTTCCGAATTTGACTCTAGGCCCAAATCAAAGTGTTCACATTAAGCAACTCGGGCCCCAAATATATGGTACTGTCTCCATTCCTGTTGATCTTCTCTGGTACTGAAAGGACCCTCCTGACAGTTCTGCTGCCCTCAGAACTGTGGAGGTTGGGGGCCTGGGAGAAGCAGCTCCTAAACTGTGGGGCTCCCTCCCCACAGAGCTGCAACTACCATCTTCACTGTACATGTTTGCTAGAGGCTCACCTTTTCAACCTGGGCTTTTGACAGCTGAAGTATTTCTGTTTTAACGCACCCACCCTTCTCCTGTGAAATGTAAGCTCTTCTGGCTTGAACGGTTTTGCTCCTTAATACAAATGTTCCCGCTTTCTCTGTTTTTACAGGCGCATACAACATTGTTGTAACCTGCCCGCGTCCTGGTGGCAAGCAGGTGGGGCAGTAAGAAATCTTATACATCAAAGAAAAGCAGCGGAGCGCAGGGTCGGGGCTAGGAAATAACCGGTTTCTTTGCAACAAGTCTGAGCTGGACCCCTTTGAGCTCTCAGTTCAGAAGGCAAGAAAAGTGGAGACCAGCTGAGGACACTTGGGGCAACCTGAGGTCCCATCTCCTTCCTTGGTACCATCACTTGACCAGGTAGACCACTTCTCAAGAAAGGGTTACTGGGTGGAAGCAGGGTGCGGCCTCCCCAATCCAAGCCAAATCCTGCCTCTTCCTGAGCTCAGTTCAGCACTGCAGAGAAGGTGTTTTGAAACGGGACAGGGTGATGGGAAGAGGGGGGCTTTGAAGTGTAGGAGGGTTCCCACGAGGCAAGGCACAGTGATAACAGCAAGAAGCTTTGTTGTTGTTGTTTAGTCACTTAGTCATGTCCGACTCTTCGTGACCCCATGGACCAGAACACGCCAGGCACTCCTGTCTTCCGCTGCCTCCCGCAGTTTGGTCAGACTCATGCTGGTAGCTTCGAGAACACTGTCCAACCATCTCGTCCTCTGCCGTCCACTTCTCCTTGTGCCCTCCATCTTTCCCAACATCAGGGTCTTTTCCAGGGAGTCTTCTCTTCTTATGAGATGGCCAAAGCATTGGAGCCTCAGCTTCAGGATCTGTCCTTCCAGTGAGCACTCAAGGCTGATTTCCTTAAGAATGGATAGGTTTGATCTTCTTGCAGTCCATGGGACTCTCAAGAGTCTCCTCCAGCACCATAATTCAAAAGCATCAATTCTTCGGCGATCAGCCTTCTTTATGGTCCAGCTCTCACTTCCATACATCACTACTGGGAAAACCATAGCTTTAACTATACGGACCTTTGTTGGCAAGGTGATGTCTCTGCAAGAACCTTTACTGAACTACATAACTGCGAAACAGCGGCAAAGCAACTGCTTATATACATTTGTGAAAGCCTGGGCCACTCCCACTCTCAACGTGATTGGCTGTCTAAACTTCCAAACTGCGAATCACGAGTTCAAGGGCCAGTGGCAGAGGCCCAAATCCCGAAATGTTCTGTGATTGGATAACATGTATCGAATCAGAACACAGGAGCTCAGACTCAAGGTCAGGCAAACACAGACTACTGAATATAATAACAGGCTTCATCTCCCATTGACTTGCCTTTCTCTGTGCCTTAGTATGACTTGATTCCCAGCGCTCTTGTTCTGTTCAGGCCCTAATTCCTGGGCTTGCAGTTGAGCCATCTGGTTGGCCACTGTAAGGACAGGATGCTGGACTAGATTGGATTTAAATCTTTTTCCTTGTGGCTTCAAAGGCCCAGGCTACAGTGAACCACGAAGCTGAGGGTGCTTCTCATTGTTGGAGGGTAGGAGGAAGGGAGCCTCTTGAAGGAACAGCTGTGGTCAGAGACCTCCACTGCACTTTGGACAGGCCGGTGCTGTGATGTTGCCTGCAGAGATCTTTTAGTGCAACTGCGGAATGCCAGAGGCTTAGCAATGCTATCATCTGGGACCTCCCTAAAACGGGGTGATGGGGACTATTAGGTGGCAGTTCCGGACCAGACGGGGGTGGTGTCACTAGTAGTGTGAGAAAGCAACCCCAGCAGGGACCCAGAGCAGCCTCCCCCAAAATCTCACACATTTCCAAAATAAAACCACTGGGAGAAGTGGAGCGAGGCTTGCAACATCCATCTGTTCCTTGGGAACGCAAACCTCAGCATTCCAAGTTTGCAAAAAGGGAGAAGATTCAAAGAGGGGGTTTTGCAAGAAAATCGAAACCAAAGGTACATCTCTCTCTCTCTCCCCCCTCTGAATGGGGGTGAGGGGGTGAGGGTGGGAATTTCCAAATTGCAGAGGAAGTTAGAAGGCTAGAACACACAAACCACACACACACACTCCTTGGGGAGATTCCAAGGACTCCTGCGATTCTTGAGACGGTTAGACTGTTTTGTGTTTTTCAGCCAGGGCTCATTAGAAGCTCAACAAGGCCAGAAAACGTTCATTATTTTGCTGGGAATCGTAAGATGCCAGAACAAAAAGTTATGGCTACGAACGATCCCCACAAGCTACACGGGGCCACTGCCAATGTAATGATGTCCACATGTACATTTCAGATCTGCACAGGGCCAAAGGAATGAGGCAAGATCATCAACCCACCAGTAGGGGGCAGGGCAGTCACTCCATGTCAGAACACCTGCCTTGTGTGCAGAAGGCTCCAGGTTCGATCCCCAATGGTAGCATCTCCAGGTCTGGCTGAAAGAGGCCCCCGTCTGAAACCCTGGAGAGCTGCTGCCAGGCAGTGTACACCAGACTTTCTCAAGCTGGACCCCAGATGTTGTTGGACTACAATTCCCATCATCCCTAGCTAGTGGAACCAGTGGTTAGGGATGATGGGAGTTGTAGTCCAACAACACCTGGAGGCCCAAGGTTGGAAAAAGTGTAGACAATACATTTAAATCACATGGCTTAGTCTCCCAAAGAATCCTGGGTACTGGGGTCTGTTAAGGGTGCTGGGAATTGTAGCTCTGTGTGAGGTAAACTACAGTTCCCATAATTTTTTTTGGGGGGGGGGCGGGATCTGAGCCACGTGCTTTAAATGTATGGTATGGATGTGGCCCTGATAATTTACTGCTGACCTTCCTGTCTGGGAAGTCTGATGGCTTGAGGCAGTTTCTGCCTGGGGCTACATTGGGTGCCTTGTGCTCAGGAGAAAAACAAATGAAAAGGAAAACAGGATGTATATAAAACTTTAATGAAATTAAGATCCTGCTCATCTCCAGCCCAAAATGCTTCTAAAGCAGCATTGGAAAAATAATTTTAAAACAGAAGTGGGGGGGGGGATAATGTCCCAAATGGAAAACGATGAAGCAGATAAAATTCCAGAGTTAAGCAACGTCAGAATGGATAAATCTCCAAGGCTTGTGCAGATGAAAATGTCTCCATCTAGGAGTCTTAGTAGACGACAAGCTTAACATGAGCTTAACATGAGTCAACAATGTGCTGCGCTCTATTCTGCTTTGGCCAGGCCACACCTGGAATAATGTGTCTGGTTCAATCCGGGCAGCACAATTTAAGAAGGATATTAACAAGCTGGAAGGTGTGCAGAGGAGGGCAACCAAGATGACCAAGCGTCTGGAAGCTAAGCCTTATGAGACAACGAGGAGACTGAGAGGAGATATGATAGCCATCATCAAAAATCTCAAGGGCTATCACATGGAAGATGGAGCAAGCTTGTTTTCTCTTGCCCCAGAGGTGAAGACCCGAACCAATGGATCCAAATGACTAGAAAGGAGATGCTGACTGAACGTTAGGAATAACTTTTTGACAGTAAGCTGTTCGTCAGGGGAATGGACTCCTTCATTGGAAGTTTTGAAGCAGAGGTTGGATGGCCATCTGTCATGGATGCTTTAGTTGAGATTCCTGCATTGCAGGGGGTTGGACTAGATGACCCCACGGGGTCCCTTCCAACTCCACCATTCCATCTGGTGTTGAACAGAATAAGTCACACTCAGCACCAGACAAGACCTTTCCCCCGCCCTCAACCTCTGCTCCAGAGTTGAGGGACTGCGACCCCAAAGACTTCCTCTCTGATCACTGCTTCCACTGAGAATCACAAAGTCGAAGGGCACCTCAAAGGTTAATAATAATAATAATAATAATAATAATAATAATAATAATAATAATAAATTTTATTTATACCCTGCCCTCCCCGGCCAGAACCAGGCTCAGGACGGCTAACACCAGTAAAAACATAATAGGGGGGGGAAACCAATTTAAAATACAGTCATACCTCATGTTACGTTTGCTTCATGTTACGTTCTTTCAGGTTACGTCCCGCAGTGACCCGGAAGTACCAGAAAGGGTTACTTCCAGGTTTCACTGCTTGTGCATGCGCAGAAGCACTAAATTGCACTTTGCACATGCGCAC
Organism: Podarcis muralis; assembly: GCF_964188315.1. Taxonomy (NCBI): domain Eukaryota; kingdom Metazoa; phylum Chordata; class Lepidosauria; order Squamata; family Lacertidae; genus Podarcis; species Podarcis muralis. Next base: position 27,105,486 of record NC_135670.1, read on the forward strand.
AAGCACCAAATCGCGCCACGCACCTGCGCAGATACGGCGCTTCAGGTTGCGCTCTTTTCATGTTGCGAACGGATCCCATTTGCAACCAGAGGTACCACTGTACTGGTTAAAATGCAATTTAAAATGCAGCCTCATTTTAATAGTAGCCCATAGATCAAAACCATAAGGGGAGGGAAACATAAGGGTCAGACTGAGTCCAAACCAAAGGCCAGGCAGAACAGTTCTGTCTTGAAGGCCCTGTGGAAAGATGTCAAGTCCCGCAGGGCCCTGGTCTCTTGTGACAGAGCGTTCCACCAAGTCGGGGCCAGTACTGAAAAGGCCCTGGTCCTAGTTGAGACCAATCTAATCACCTTGCAACTTGGGACCTCCAAAATGTTGTCATTTGTGGACCTTAAGGTCCTCCGCAGGGCATACCAGGAGAGGCAGTCCCATAGGTACGTGGGTCCTAGGCCGCTGGGTTGAGATTAACCCCTTCCTGGTGATGCAGGACCCCCACTTCTACAGCATCTCTGAGAGGTGGGCTGCCCCTCTCAGGAAGGAGGGAAACCTCTGAGGATGATCTGAGTGCTTGGACCGGTCCATCTGGGAGAAGGTAGTCTGCAAGGTCCCTGGGTTTCAGGCTAAAGCCAGCATTAAAGGACTGGGAGCTGAAGGGAGCTGCTGTTTTAAAACTGGCAAAGCAGACTCTGTCCCCTCCAGTTCCAGCCAGCAATGCCTACTGCATTTTGGAAGATCTATTATGCTTTGCACAGTCTTCAAAGGCAGCCCCAGCCATGACAATTGAATAATAATAATAATAATAATAATAATTATTATTATTATTATTTATACCCCACCCATCTGGCTGGGCTTCCCCAGCCACTCTGGGCGGCTTCCAACAAAGTAGTAAAATACAGTGGTCTGTTAAACATTAAAAGCTTCCCTAAACAGGGCTGCCTTCAGATTGTAGCACCCTGCTTGTGGTTAACGCTTAGCTGGAATGAAATATTCAACGCAGCAATAGAGAAATTAAAATAATAATTTATTTGTCAGACAAATAAATGAGAGGCACAGTGGTATATGGTTACCAAGCTCTGGCCTGCCCTCCTGCCATTATGGCCAGCACTTATATTCCCTTAATCCAGCCCCCTTTGCTCCTCCTTGGGCTGCCTCTGTCCAATCAGCCTGGTTGGATTTCCTATTGGCTGATTGCTATATCCAATCACAAAAGATACACCCATATCCTCCTGTCCTTATATGGAGCACAAAGAGCTATATATTGTTACATCTATAAATGACAAATAAGTAGTAATATATCTTACATGTGTCTCAACAAGGAATATTAATTACCAGCTCACCTCTTGCCCTCTTCGCCCTATTGCCTTCTAAAACAAATGGTTAATCTTAAATTTTTATCTTAAACATATGTCAAGGATCTTGAGTTTCACATCAACATTGAAAGATCTCCTTCATTTTGAAGGTTTCTAAACAAATGTCTGACAACTATATATCAGGAGCGCCCAGATGGCGTCTTCTTGTCTGACAGGGGGGGGCTAGGCTGGTGGCTGACTTAATTTCAGGATAAATACAACTCTTACAACTATATGAAATAAGAATCTAGCATTTCTTAAATCCTTTGCATAATTACATTTAAGCCAATATATTTAAGCTAATATATTTCATACATTATCATAGGTAACCTTTTAAAAGAATAAAGCTTCTCAAAGTAGAACGGAAGGAACTCAGTAAAAAACAGCTTTTAAAAGGAACCCCTTCAGTTTACCCCCCCTTCAGCCAACTGCTCTCCTCTTTAGCTGTTCCCAATATTTATTGCTCTTTTAACTCTCTCAGTTTAAGAAAGATACTGCTTTTAAAAAAGACTTCCCAGAAATGCTCTTTTTATGCCAGCTAGATGCTTCTCCATTGCTCTTGGCCTTTTTAACCTTAGGAAGAAGATCTGGCTCATTTTACTGGGAGGCACATTGGTATCATTTTACTCATTCCTAATTATGTTTATCTCTGCTTTTTTTTTATCTTCTGTAACATGTAGGTCAATGTCTTCGCTCTTAGTCTGTAATTCCAGCTTTTACGACTTTGAAAGTTATTTTCCTGCTATAAATCAAGGGGGCCCCTTGTCTTAGGAGAATGGCCAAGGTTTTCTCTGCCTGGCATGAAACATTTATGAATTCAAGCCCTTTTTAGACTTTATGAACCTGATCAAAATATAAGCCAATATAAGCCTTGATTAAAAATGCAGTCTATATTCAGATGCCACATTCCCCCCCTTTCAAGCTCAAGGACCTTCATACCAAGTGTCCTTGATAGCTTGACCTTCATCATGTTCCTGAGGTAAAGCTCTGTATAGGGCCATGATATGAGGTAGAGTTTCATTTGAAACCATCTTGCTAATTGTACTTCTAAAACATGAAATGATACATGGCATCATACATAAAACCATTACCACTACTGTCAAGAAAAACAAGCAAGACAATAGTATCCCTTTGAGTCCTGTGACATTAGGTAACCAATTGGTGAGCCATCCCATATCCCATCCTTCCCATGTTTGTACTGGGACATGTGCTATATTCTCCATCTTTGTAGCCAACACACGGATTGCCTCACCATTATCAGAAATGTTAAAGCAACAGGCATTCCCTGTCAAGTTCAAGACTCCACATAGGCCTCCCTGCCTGGCAAGTACATAATCCATTCCCATTTTCAGCTGCAAAATGGCGGCTCTACTTTCATCCAACTGTTGTGCAATAAGTCTCAAACTCTGGGCCGTTGCATTGGTTACCAATTCCACTACTGCTTGCAATCGAATTATTCTGTTTAGATTATAAATAGGATCCCGTGCCCCTTGTATGAGCTCACCAGGATTCCAGGAGGCAGGATCATAATAGGCTATAATGCGCTCTGGCGGCCAATCATCAGTACCGCTCCAACTTTGGGTACTTCCTCCTGCTATACGAGAAATATCAGCATTCCTTCGTGTTCGCTTGGCCGAACTAGTGGGCATAATCCACATTGGTGGTAATACCCATCCCAGGAAACAAGTCCCACTCCATTTGGAAGGGAGTTTCTTGTATGCCCATTCTCCACATATCCACCACAACCATCGGGTCTGAGGTTTTTGGTACGTGGAGTACAGAAGGCGAAATATCAAAAGAGGTAGAGAGTTCACAGTGCAGTATGTTAGATTGCCTTTTTCTGTCACAGTTATGTTCCATACCACTTTCCATGCATGAATAAAAGGAGGTGCACAGGGCAAGGTATTCCGAGTTCGATAGGTAGTACCGTGTGCCCAGGTATGACTATTCTTAAAATAATCCCAAGTATAGTGACAATGAGAAGAGCCTATCATGGTAGAATCAGCTGCATCTGATGATTTATGTACACAGAATTCCCCTTGTACAGGTATAACTCGTAATGGTTTAGTTGAGTTCCATCCGGGGAAATTCTGTATTTCTGTTTGGTGTGGCATTTCGCTTACCATACCAATGGCATCTAATGGTATCGGTAATAAGGGCATACCTCCCTCTGAATCATCTGGCCCAAGAGAGCAAACAAGGCAATTGGTCCTATTTGCAACATTGGCTACCATTTCAGCTAAACCTACCCACATATTGTGGTCATGGCTGAATCCATATTTAGCAAATTTGGTCAGATTCAAGGACCCTTCCCCTTCCCAAGGGATCAGGATTAATAATAAAATCATGTTGATGTCTAGCATATGCATTCCTTCCACAAAAGATTACCTTATTGTGATAGCATAAAACTATTAGTCCCAATATAATTCCCCCAGTGACAGAAATGGGGAACCACCAAGACCAAAACATATATCCCGAGGATCCCCAGTGAGTAATATCTCTGATAATTGTTCCACAAGGGGGGGCCAGTCAATTAATTGTATTAGAGAATCTTCCCGTTCACAATCGCTGGTTCAGATGCTCCTCAAGCTTCAGGCGTGCGCAGGTCAGCCAGCTTCCAGGTTGTGGCTGCAGCAGGCCGGTCGTCTAATGTTGCCCGTGACCTAGCCCGTTCCCGGTAGGGCTAGATACAGGGGTTTTTGGAGAGAGTCAGTTTTAAAGGATTAGAGGGGTCACCTTTGCACGTCCAACTGCCTTCGGACTTCTTCAAACGGGAGTGATGAATCCAGGGGGTCACCTCAGCTACCTTCACCGCTGTTGGAGTAGAGAGCAAGACGGTGTAAGGTCCACGCCACTTAGGTGCGAGTGGATCACGTTTCCACTCTTTCACCCATACGCTATCGCCAGCCTGGAACTGATGAATCGGCTCGGCAATGCTGCACGGCGTGCGCTCGAGGACCCACCTGTTAAGAGAAACAAAAACACGGGAGAGAGATTGCACTTGTCCCTGTGTCACATGGTCTCCTATTTGTTTAAGGTCAGCTGGAATATCCTGAACAAAGGAGGGCGGTCTCCCATACAGGAGCTCAAAAGGTGACAACTTAAGTCTTTTTGTGGGTGCACACCGAACACGAAACAGTGTTATGGGTAACACATCTACCCATCCCAATCCCGTTTCCTGGGTTAATTTTGCCAATTGGGTTTTCAGAGTCCGATTCATTCTTTCAGTTTTCCCTGAACTCTGAGGCCTATATGCTGCATGCAGTCTCCATTTCACTTGTAGGACTCGACATACTTCTTGTACTACTTGATCAATGAACGCTGGCCCATTATCACTTCCAATGCATCTAGGTAATCCAAACCTCGGGATCAATTCAGTGAGGAGTCTCTTAGTTACCTCTCGTGCCTTTTCAGTTCGGGTGGGAAAGGCTTCAACCCATCCGGTAAGAGTGTCTACAAACACAAGGAGATACTTGAATCCCTTAGAAGGGACCAGCTCTGTGAAGTCCACAATTAGACTTTCCATGGGGACATATCCCACATGTTGGATTCCAGGAGGTTGTACCGGTCCCTGCCTGGGATTGTTTTTAGCACAAAGAACACATTTCTGTGAAATGCAAGTTGCTAATTGTGATAGGTTAATAATATACAACTTCCAACTGAGACTCTCTCTGGTTGCAGTACCGCCAAGGTGAGTAGATTCATGATAATTTCTTACAATTGTGCCTGCTAGATGATGAGGTACATAAATCCTATTGTCCGGCAGGATCATCCAACCGTCCTTCACAACTGCTCCTTCCTGTTCAGCCCACTTCCTCTCTTCTGGGGTATAGTGAGGTTTAACTTCTTCTGGAGCTACCTCTGGTATGAGGGCTGCTATAAATCCTCCCACAGGCTTTTGGGCTGCCTCTCGGGCTGCTTTGTCAGCTGCATGATTTCCTCTGGTTATTGGATCCCTTCCACGTCCATGACCTTTGCAGTGCATTACAGCAATCTGTTCTGGAGCCCATACTGCTTCTAACAGGATTTCTACTTCAGGTCCATATTTCAAGGCCTTCCCGTGGGCTCCTATTAGACCTCTTTCTTTCCATAGAGCTCCATGTGCATGCAGGGTTAAGAAGGCATATTTAGAATCAGTATAGATGTTTGCCTTACATCCGGCTGCCAATTGCAGAGCTCTAGTTAAACCTATAAGTTCAGCTTTTTGTGCTGAGGTGCCAGCAGGCAAAGCTTCAGCTTCCACAACTTCCTCATTGGTGACCACAGCATATCCTGCTCGTCTGGCACCTTCATGCAGGTAACTGCTACCATCAGTATAATATACAACATCTGGATTTTTCAATGGTTCATCTTTCAGATCGGGTCTACTGGAATAAACTTCATCCATTACTTGGAGACAATCATGTGATTCCTCATCATCTACCTCTGGTAGGGGCAGCAAAGTCGCTGGATTGAGCATATTCACTACTCGTAGATGAATCCTGGGATTTTCACACAATAGGCCTTGGTATCTAGCCATCCTTGGGTTCGTTAGCCAATAACTACCCTTATATTCCATGAGTGTCAGAACAGCATGAGGTACATTCACATACATCGTCTGGCCGAAGGTAAATTTATCAGCTTCTTTGACAAGGCTTGCAGTGGCCGCTACTGCCCTTAGGCATGGAGGCCATCCTTTTGCTACTGAGTCCAATTGTTTTGACAAATAAGCTACTGGACGGTTCCAACTTCCTAATCTCTGGGTCAGGACTGCCGCTGCAATCCCATTCTGTTCATGTACATACAGCTGAAAGGGTTTTTCCGAATTAGGCAGTCCAAGGGCTGGGGCCTCCATAAGTCGTTGTTTGATAACTAAAAAGGCTTGTTGCTGCTCAGGTCCCCATACGAATGGGTCCTTCTCTGCACCTCGAGTGCTTTCATGTAAGGGCTTGGCCAGACTGCTGAAATCAGGTATCCATAGTCTACAAAACCCTGCTGTTCCCAGGAATCCTCTAAGTTGTTTCCTTGTGGTAGGTTCCTTGATAAGGCAAATAGCTTCTTTCCTCTCTGGTCTCAATGCTCATTGTTGGTGTGAGATGTCAAAGCCCAAATATTTGACCTTTTCTAAACATAACTGTGCCTTTTTCTGGGAAACTCGGTAGCCAGCTTGCCAGAGCAAGTGGAGCAGTTCCTCTGTCCCTTCTTTACAGGTATCAAAATCCTTTGCTGCTAGTATAAGGTCATCTACATATTGCAGAACCACCTTTTCTCCAGGTATTGAGGGGTAACTTGTTAGATCCTTCGCCAAGGCAGTGCCAAATAAAGTTGGGGAATTTTTGAATCCCTGGGGGAATCTTGTCCAGGTTAGCTGGCCTTTTGTTCCTGTTAAAGGGTCTTCCCACTGGAAGGCAAATATAGGTTGGCTCTGTGGTGCCAGCCGGCAACAGAAGAATGCATCTTTCAAGTCCAATACAGTAAAAAATGTTGCTTCTGGTGGGATCAAACTCAGCAGGGTATATGGGTTTGGTACATTTGGGTGCAAGGTCTCGATAGCCTGGTTTACGAGCCTCAAGTCCTGCACTGGCCTGTATTCATCTGTCCCAGGTTTCCGAACAGGCAAAAGGGGTGTGTTCCATTCTGATTGGCAGGGCTTAAGCAGACCATATTTTAATAGGCGGTCCAAATGTTTCTGGATGCCCTCTGCTGCTCGCCGGGGTAAAGGATATTGCTTTACAGATACAGGGGTAGCCATAGGTTTTAAGGTTACTACAATTGGAGCTATATTCTTGGCCATTCCTGGTGGGCTATTTTCGGCCCATACTCCTGGTGGCACCTGTAGGGTTCGGAGGAGCTTGTTTAATTCTGTATCCAATGTGGGTTGGACTTGCAAGGCTGACATTAGGCGCCATGATTGTTCCTTAGGTACTGAGAGGGTAATTATTCCTGCTGCCTTTGATGGCAGTTTCATTTCTGGACCTCGAGGAGTGAAGGTGATTTGGGCCTGCAGTTTGGACAGCATATCTCTACCTAAGAGAGGTATTGGACACTCAGGTATATACAAAAACTGATGGGTTAAACGATGTCCCCCAATCTGGCATTCCAAAGGTTGGAGGAAAGACCTCTTAGCTGACTGACCAGTGGCACTTTTAATGACTACACTTTTGGATGCCTTTTTCTGCAATAGTTCTGGGAGTACTGAGTATTCAGCCCCAGTATCAATCATAAAGTCTATTAAATGGCTCCCTAATTGAATCGTGACCGTGGGCTCCTGGAAGCCTAACTTTATGGAGTCCGGTCGTTCCTAGTCTTGGGTAAAATCCTCCTCTGCCAGTCCAATGAAATTGTCTCTACTCTGTCCTTGTCCAGGTCTCTGATATCTTCCATTTCGGATCATTCCCCGTCCCCGTCCCTGGTTTCTTGGGCCGGAGCCTGGGCCTGGGCCTGGGCCTGGGCGTACTTCTTCCAACCTCAGGGGTTCAGGACACTCCCGCTTCCAATGACCCTCCTTCTTGCAATTCGCACATTGATTCCTTCCCAGTGGTGGATTCCTTCCCCGCCCTCTTCCTTCATTTAAGGGGCGGTAGTCTTGCTTCACTGCTGTGGCTAGCATTACCATCTTTTCCTTCTGCCACTTCTTCTTCTCTTGCTTCTCAGCCTCATCCCTATTCCGATAAACTCGGCGTGCAATGGCCATAATTTGGCTCATCAGCATCCCTTCCCATCCTTCTGATTTCTGAATTTTCTTACGAATGTCAGAAGCGCACTGGGCCACAAATGTAGCAGTAATCATTCTACTGTTTTCAGGGGCTTCAGGGTCAAAAGGAGTCCATATACGATAGGCTTCCTGCAGCCTCTCTAAAAAGTCTCCCGGACTCTCATTTGGTTTCTGTTCTACTTCTGAGACTTTAGACATATTAGTGGGCTTCTGGCATGCCCTGCGAATACCTTGCACAAGCGTCTGGCGGTAAGTGGTAAGTCTGGCCAGATGAATTGCATTGTTTGGATCCCAATTAGGATCTTCCAAGGGAAAGTTATCTTGGAGATGACGGTCAATATTAAAAATATTTCCCACTCTGGCCTGCTCACGCAAATATATCTGTGCCTTTTCAATTATGTCTCTTCTTTCCTCAGTGGTGAACAGAGTATTCAGAAGCTGGCGACAATCTGTCCAAGTAGGACTATGAGTATTTATTATTGAAGTCACCAAGTCCATCATAGCCTGAGGTTTTTCTGCAAAAGATGGGGTGTGTGTTTTCCAATTCATCAGATCCGTAGTTGTGAATGGAATGTACTGAAGGGTCGAAGTTCGAGGTGGCCTTGGTCCGAGTTGCCCGTTAACCAGCACAGGCTCCTCAAGTGCATCAAATACTCTTCTGAGAGGGGCTACTACGTGATCTTTCTCTTCGCTTTGCTCTAGGGGCCTCAAATCATAGGGGATGGTATTTGTCCCAAGGCGTTCTTTTAGCAGCTTAATACGCCTGGCTGTATTGCTTGCTGACCGATTAAGGTCTCCCTGTAACTTCTGTAATAATTCTCTAGGACTTGGATGTACAGGGGTTTGGGGTAGGCAATCAGTTGTTCCACTAAAAGAGACTGTAGATGGAGTTCTACTGGGACTCACAGATGGAATAACCACTTCTGCTTGGGCTTCATTATAGGACTCCAATGCCTCCTGAAGATATTTATCATAATCTATCAAGGAGTCAAGTTCTGTGTCTCTACCCCCATTATTCGTTCCACTTTCTTGCCTTGGGGTTACAACTGGTGGAGGGTTTGGATTAGGCTCCCTTCGATGTGGAGCATAGGGTGGAGGTGGAAGCACCTCTTCCTCTGGTCCCTCAAAAATGGGTTTGAGTTTATTTGGCAAGATTCCTTTCCTAGCTTCGGCTTTTACAGCCAATAATTTGCATCGTTGGACTTTGCATTCCCTTATCCATGGAGGATTTTTATTTAATGTGCTCAGCCAGGAATCTATATATGAAAATTGTTCTGGGCACCCTCCAGTTTCTTTGGTGATGTTAGACCAAAGTTTGCTTACTAAATTTATATCAAAAGTTCCCTGAGATGGCCATCCAGTATTTTGTTTTGGCCATTCTAGTTCACATAACGTTCTCAAGCGCTCTGGCGTCATTTTGACTCCATATGCCCCTGAGAAGGCTTTCTTAAAATTATTTAACATACATTCAAGAGGTGTATTTCCCCCCTTTGAACCCCCAACTCCCATTGTATGGCCCTGTGAAGTATCCACTCAGTCACTCACACACACGCTTCGTGGGGTTTCTTGCCCAGATGGAGTCGCCTCACTGGGAACCGAAGTACTACCCACTCCACACTCAGGTCAGCTACAGATTGCTCTGTACTTTCTCACACATACAATGCGCAAGATACTTCATCACACTCTACCTCCCATTCTTCCCTTTCCCCCCACCAGACCACCATCTGATATACCCAACCACCTAGCGTACTCAGTTCCCACTTACTGAAACGCAGAAGTTTGATCAAGACTTCTCTTCCTCCCAATTAATTGGAGGGCCAAAAATCCCTTTGTGCACTTACCCCTTGGTTGGTTCCGTTTCCCCCCGGTCCGTCGCCGCCAGTGAGCAGGGTATCAGACAGACGAGACTGCTGCGTTCCCCTGGAAAAAATTTTCCCATGCGCGCTGGGTAGGCAGTTTAGAGATCCTCTCTCTTGTACCCTGCTCAGTAGAGCGAAGGGGCTGCGTTCCAGCAGACCACTTATCCGAGTCACAGGAGCACCATAAAATGTAGCACCCTGCTTGTGGTTAACGCTTAGCTGGAATGAAATATTCAACGCAGCAATAGAGAAATTAAAATAATAATTTATTTGTCAGACAAATAAATGAGAGGCACAGTGGTATATGGTTACCAAGCTCTGGCCTGCCCTCCTGCCATTATGGCCAGCACTTATATTCCCTTAATCCAGCCCCCTTTGCTCCTCCTTGGGCTGCCTCTGTCCAATCAGCCTGGTTGGATTTCCTATTGGCTGATTGCTATATCCAATCACAAAAGATACACCCATATCCTCCTGTCCTTATATGGAGCACAAAGAGCTATATATTGTTACATCTATAAATGACAAATAAGTAGTAATATATCTTACATGTGTCTCAACAAGGAATATTAATTACCAGCTCACCTCTTGCCCTCTTCGCCCTATTGCCTTCTAAAACAAATGGTTAATCTTAAATTTTTATCTTAAACATATGTCAAGGATCTTGAGTTTCACATCAACATTGAAAGATCTCCTTCATTTTGAAGGTTTCTAAACAAATGTCTGACAACTATATATCAGGAGCGCCCAGATGGCGTCTTCTTGTCTGACAGGGGGGGGCTAGGCTGGTGGCTGACTTAATTTCAGGATAAATACAACTCTTACAACTATATGAAATAAGAATCTAGCATTTCTTAAATCCTTTGCATAATTACATTTAAGCCAATATATTTAAGCTAATATATTTCATACATTATCATAGGTAACCTTTTAAAAGAATAAAGCTTCTCAAAGTAGAACGGAAGGAACTCAGTAAAAAACAGCTTTTAAAAGGAACCCCTTCAGTTTACCCCCCCTTCAGCCATCTGCTCTCCTCTTTAGCTGTTCCCAATATTTATTGCTCTTTTAACTCTCTCAGTTTAAGAAAGAAACTGCTTTTAAAAAAGACTTCCCAGAAATGCTCTTTTTATGCCAGCTAGATGCTTCTCCATTGCTCTTGGCCTTTTTAACCTTAGGAAGAAGATCTGGCTCATTTTACTGGGAGGCACATTGGTATCATTTTACTCATTCCTAATTATGTTTATCTCTGCTTTTTTTTTATCTTCTGTAACATGTAGGTCAATGTCTTCGCTCTTAGTCTGTAATTCCAGCTTTTACGACTTTGAAAGTTATTTTCCTGCTATAAATCAAGGGGGCCCCTTGTCTTAGGAGAATGGCCAAGGTTTTCTCTGCCTGGCATGAAACATTTATGAATTCAAGCCCTTTTTAGACTTTATGAACCTGATCAAAATATAAGCCAATATAAGCCTTGATTAAAAATGCAGTCTATATTCAGATGCCACAAGATGTCTTCTAAAAGTCTGGTACTGTAGTTGTTTTTCTCTTTGACATCTGGTGGGAGGGTGTTCCACAGGGTGGGTGCCCCCACCAAGAAGGCCCTCTGCCTGGTTCCCTGTAACTTGGCTTCTCGCAGTGAGGGAACCGCCAGAAGGCCCTCGGAGCTGGACCTCAGTGTCTGGGCAGAACGATGGGGGTGGAGACGCTCCTTCAGGTATACTGGACCGAGGCCGTTTAGAAGTGCAGACAAGATGGCACCAAATGATGGCCAGGTTCTTTCTCTCCAGGAAGGAGCTGCAGCTGTTGCGCCAGCCTCAGTGTGACACAAGGCCTTGAAATAAGATACGGTACCTTTAAAGATACCTTCATGCAGGGCTGGGGAGTCTGAGTGTGTGTTTCCGCATGTGTCCCTCCAGAAATTGTTGGGCCATGGCTCCCCCTTCTCTCCCCTTTGCTCTTTTGAGGAAGAAGGCCAGAGCTGTGTGGTATTGGGGGGACGATGACAAAGAAGGAGAGTCAAACGTGGCCCCACAGGTTTGCAAATGGCTCAGTCGTAAAACTGGAAGGAAGGAAATGGAGAAAGAGAAGAGAAAGTGTTTTTAAAATGAAAGCACACAAAAGCAGAGAGGGGCCTCTAATTAAATCCGAAGATGGGATTAACGGAATTATGCAATGTTCTGCATGCATAAACAACCCAGTCTTGAGGCACTTTCTGAAGAGAGGGAAAGTCAGGCATGATCTGTTAATATTTTGGAGGGGGAGGGGGAAGGCTACTAAAGGATGTGAAGAGTGGTTTGGAAATGCAACAGGACTCTGCATTCGCAGACCCTTGAAAGGAGAGAGGGAAGGAAGTCTTTTTGGAAATACGGAAGGGCTCCGCAATCTGTGTGTATCCATCCTTAAGGCTTTACAAGTGACATTATTAAGATTTATCTTGTGGTCCTTTTTGCCATCTCACCCATGAGGCAAGGTGAGGCAATCGCTTCAGACGGCAGGATCGACAGGGGCAGCAGATCCTAATGTAAATCTTTATTCCCCTTCTTCCCTGGTGGGGAGGGAGGACGCCATTTTGAGGCCCACCTCAGGTGCCAAAATGTCTTGGGCAGACCCTGACATATGGACACTTTTCTATCTACTAAATGTTTTGGAAAGCGGTTTGTTTGTCTGTCCTCCCATTTGTTCTAGAACGGATTCAGACTCTTCTCAAAATATTGTATTCAAGCTTGTAAAACCAGGCAGGGGCAAATGTCCTTGTTGGCATTCGGATGATGGGCACCATTTTGAACCAAGATGACAGACCAAAACATGACTTTGGTATGACTTTGCCTCAGTTTGAGTTGGATGGAGCCAAAATCACCAATTATGAGATCCATTTTAAAACTGTTATTATTATTATTATTATTATTACAAATTCCTGCTAATCTATATAGGAAAAATGTACACCTGCTACCTTAGGAAAGGGCTGCAGTGTTAAGAGCAGCTGCTTTATGAGGTTCAGTCCCTGACAGCATCTCTAGGTAAGGCTGAGGAAAGAATCTCTGCCTGAAACCCTACAGAGCTGCTGCCGATCAGTGAAGACAGTATTGAGGTAGATGGACCAGTGGTCTGACTCCATGTAAGGCAGCTGCCTATATTGTTACTATCAACTACTGCTGATTGTGATGACAAGAAGCTCCGCATGAATAATGGGTGACTGTAGACCACTCTGGACTCAATGGGAGCTTTGCCACGGACTTCTCGGCAGAGAAAAATCCTCTCCAAAGCCTTGCAGGCATGTCCTGGGTTAAGTCCCAGAGCTGCTTCAGCAGATAAATATTTGATTTCTATTCTCATTCAGGCTCCTTTCCTTGGTGTCGATCCAGTCTCTGGTAACAGTTAAGAGATCTTCTTCACTCCACCCCCCTCCTTGAACTCAGAAATGGGAAAGAGTCCATTGATATCTCTCTATTTGGGGGAAATACATGACACATGCTGCTGGTTTATAACAATGCATCATGGTGTGATTACTAGCAAGGCCATTGCAAGATACTGTCGAGTCATTTTTTAAACCTTATTTGGTGGGGTGGTTCTCATATTTCAATAGGGCAATTGCGTGACAAGATTATTATTTTTAAAAACGTGCTCTTATGAAGATTGTGAGTCCTCTCTCTCTGAAAGGAAGACTTGGTCAGGATTCTCAGTTTATGAGCTAAGCGCATACCCCCCCCCCCCGGTTAAAAAACAACAACCTAGTTCTACTTTCCTCTTTCCCCATCTTCCCTTCAATTCCCCTCAAACAATTTTTTTTTAAATAAGGTAAAGGTAAAGGTACCCCTGCCCGTACGGGCCAGTCTTGCCAGACTCTAGGGTTGTGCGCTCATCTCGCTCTATAGGCCGGGAGCCAGCGCTGTCCGGAGACACTTCCGGGTCACGTGGCCAGCGTGACAAGCTGCATCTGGCGAGCCAGAGCCGCACACGGAAACGCCGTTTACCTTCCCGCTAGTAAGCGGTCCCTATTTATCTACTTGCACCCGGGGGTGCTTTCGAACTGCTAGGTTGGCAGGCGCTGGGACCGAACGACGGGAGCGCACCCCGCCGCGGGGATTCGAACCGCCGACCATGCGATCGGCAAGTCCTAGGCACTGAGGTTTTACCCACAGCACCACCCGCGTCCCTTTTTTTTTTTTAAATACCTCCTCCCAAAAAAACAAAAACTTCCAGCACAGGAGAACGAGGTTTGTTTTGTGCTGTTATTTTCACCTTGCTGTTTCTTTATCCATAAATTTTACGAGGCAGTAGAATATTGAGAGAAAATACCTCATATACTTAGAAGAGCCCTGAAGCAGAAGCAGCAGGATCAGGCCAAAGGGGGCCCATCTAGTCCAGCTTCCACTCCATCAAATGGTGAGTCAGAAGCCCACAGGCAGGACCTGAACACCATTATTATTATTATTATTATTATTATTATTATTATTATTATCATCATCATCATTATCATCATCATCATCTAATTTGCACTTAACACTGAAGACTTTCAGGAGACATCAAGAAAACACATTACAAAGATTTATTTCACCGTTTATTTTCCTCACATTGTACACACAATAGCATTCTCCCTCTCAGCGAATCCTGGGAACTATAGTTTGGTAAATGTAGTTCCACAAGGGGAAACTACCATTCCATCATTTTTACTCTCTCTTCTGGTGTGCGCAGGTACTTTAAAGGTATAGCGTACATGCAGATGTCGCCATAACTTACAGGATTTCAAAAACATGTAGACATACCCCTCCTGGCCTCCTTGAGATGTCAGCCTTGGCCTTTGGCCTTAGCCACTGGCATACATGGTGTGTGCTGTGCTTTAAAAGAGGATTAGGCAAATTCGCGGAGGAAGGGGCTATCGATGGCTACTAGCCACAATGGCTACGCTCTGCCTCCACAATCGGAGGCAATAAATGCTTCTGAATTCCAGTTGCTGGAAACCACAGGAAGGGAGAGTGCTCTCATGCTTGCAGTTTTCTCATTGCGGCATCTTGCTGGTCACTGTGAGAAGAGGTTGCTGGACCAGATGGGCCATTGGGCATCTAGCAGGCTATTCTGATAAGGGCTGGGCGATATATCAATATATTGCCCAAAACTGGTTTGAAGTGGGAATTGTGGCAGTGGCAGCCTCATTAGCCTGGAGCCAGCCTGTTAGCGCAGTTGGCTCTGGCTGGCTTCAGGCGCTGCTCACTGCCGTGGCGCCCGCCATTTTTCCTGCGTCACAGCAGTGAGAAGCTCCTGAAGCCAGCCAGAGCCAACTGCACTACCAGGCTGGCCCCTCCTGGGCAACGTCCACCCGCCTGTGACTCCCAAGCCTCCCCTGATCTGTCAAAACAGAGGGAGAAGGGGGAAGGAGATCAGGGAAGGCTCGGGAGTCACGGGCGGGAGGCGCACCGTTGCCCAGTTTTTAAAAAAAACTCTGCACATTTATGTTTCATAGGATGCGAAAGAAGGGCTTTGCACCTTTATACAATATGCATGTTTGCTTGGGCCCAGGGTCTTTTGCCTCACCATCCCCACTACTGACTCCCTGTTGCTACTCAGCTTCAAAAGAAAGAAAGAAAGAAAGAAAGAAGTGTCCCCAGATTTGTTGGGGGGAAAACTGGTAACCATAACCTGGGCTCCTTGATGGAAGGGCAGCAACAAAGGCCAATCTTTGACTAGAGACAAGTTGGCTGCAAGTGATCGGCTGGTCCCTGCCTGCCTGTTGGGCACCACCAAAGAGTCCTTGGCAGTGGCCCAAACCCTTGGAGGAACATCCCCTCACTTGTCGGCCAAAGTCATCTTCAAGTAAGTTGACTCTGCCATCATTCCACTCTGCTTTCCACACCCCAGGCAAAGAGGGGCCCAGACTGGAACTCAACCTCGTGTTCGGTTTCAGCTAAATTTTTGCAGTTTACTGGAAAAGTTATGTCCTAATCAATGAGGCAGAAGGCTTTCCTGGAATCGGAGCTGCTTCCGCCTTCTTTTTGCATTTCAGGTGCTGCTGCTGGGGTTCACTTGCAAAGTGGGAAGTTTATGCAGCCTTCCCCAAGCAGGTGCCCTCCAGATGTTGTTGAACGACAACTTCCATCACCCAGTGTCATGGCCCATCATCCAGCCCGAGGTCCAGCGCCAAGGGCCTTCTGGCAGTTCCCTCGCTGTGAGAAGTGAGGTTACAGGGAACCAGGCAGAGGGCCTTCTCAGTAGTGGCACCTGCCCTGTGGAACGCCCTCCCAGCAATGTCAAGGCAATAAACAACTATTTTACTTTTAAAAGACAACTGTTTAGGGAAGTTTTTAATGTCTGACGCTGTATTGTTTTTAATATTCGGTTGGAAGCCGCCCAGAGTGGCTGGGGAAACCCAGCCAGATGGGCAGGGTATAAATAAATTATTATTATTATTATTATTATTATTATTATTATTATTATTATTGGCATGTGCCTTGGCTAGAGCTGATGTTGTAATGGGCTACAAGGGTGTCTGGAAGGCACCGGGTTGGGGGAAGCTGCTGTAACCTCTTTCGCTCCAACAGCGGGTCTAATTTGCAAACGCAAAAGCAGAGCTAATTGGTTAAATCAGGCAGCCTCCTGAGCTTAGCGCAAGGAAAAAGGGATGAGTGTTGGCTGGAGAAGCCCGGAAAGTCCATAGCTCAGTGGCAGAGGACCTGTGCTCTGCAGGCAGAAATCCCAAGTTCCATCCCCAGTGGCACCTTAATGAGAAACTTAGTCTCAGGGTTGTGGGTTCGGGCCCCACATTGAACAAAAAGATTCCTGCATTGCAGGGGGTTGGACTAGATGACCCTTGCGGAGTAGTCCCTTCCAACTCTGCAATTCTATAATTTTATCTCCAGGCAGGGCTGGGGGAAAACTCCCTTTCTGAAACGCTGGATAGTCGCTGCCTATTAGTACAGTGGTAAAGGTAAAGGTACCCCTGCCCGTACGGGCCAGTCTTGACAGACTCTGGGGTTGTGCGCCAGACTCTGGGGTTGTGACACTTCCGGGTCACGTGGCCAGCGTGACAAGCTGCATCTGGCGAGCCAGCGCAGCACACGGAACGCCGTTTACCTTCCCGCTGGTAAGCGGTCCCTATTTATCTACCTGCACCCGGGGGTGCTTTCGAACTCCTAGGTTGGCAGGCGTTGGGACCGAGCAGCGGGAGCGCACCCTGCTGCGGGGATTCGAACCGCCGACCTTTTGATCAGCAAGCCCTAGGCGCTGAGGCTTTTACCCACAGCACCACCCGCGTCCCATAGTACAGTGGTACCTCGGGTTAAATACTTAATTCGTTCCGGAGGTCTGTACTTAACCTGAAACTGTTCTTAACCTGAAGCACCACTTTAGCTAATGGGGCCTCCTGCTGCTGCCGCGTCGCCGGAGCACGATTTCTGTTCTTATCCTGAAGCAAAGTTCTTAACCTGAAGCACTATTTCTGGGTTAGCGGAGTCTGTAACCTGAAGCGTATGTAACCCGAGGTACCACTGTATATACAAAGCTAGATGGAGCAATGTCCTGACTCAGGATACAGCAGTTTCCTATGGTATTTTTTTAATGAGTCAGTCCACGACACCTGCGGAGCAGCAGCAATCCTGCAGGATCGCTGGACCTAACTGGGGGGAAAGCCACCCATCTGCATGCCAGGAATCGAATATTGTGGCCCGTACCAGCGCCAGCAAACAGCCCCCGAGGGGAGGAAATCTGCCTAGGCCGGGGTGGGTCGCTGGATGGGGGAGCTTTGCCAGGACGGAGAAGGCAGGGAGCAGGTTGCTCCTGAAGCAGCTGCCGGCCACCCTTTTCCCTCCACCTGGCGGAGAAAGGCGAGAACTGCCAGGCTTTTCAAAAATCCCTTCAGTGGACAGTCCATGCCGGAGCTGGGTCCTCTTTGGGCAGTCCAGTGCGGGGCATCCCTCCCCACCTATCCGCCAGCGGGAGAGAAGGGGCCCGATCCAAGCGCAGGAGTGCCCCGTCCTTCTCACCACGGCGAAAAACGAGGCTTCCCAAGCGCGCCTCGCGGAGGTTTCTCACGCACCGCCCTAGGCAACGCTGTTTGCACAAATTGCTAACTTCCATTTTCATGAACGGGTTTACTGTAGAAGTTTTGTGTACTGCACACAACTTTTCCCCCCCGTCGGTCATATGTTTACAGACGTCAGCATCCTTTAAAAATTGTGAGGTGCAAAAATGAGGATCTGTCTTGACTGTTGTAACATGTAACAGCACTGAAAGAAACGCAAGCACAAAGTCCAGTCTTATTTGAGCTCAATGGAGCTGGTGCACAATGGACACTTTAAGGGCCTTTTAAAATTAAAGTTATCTTTAAAAGTTATCTTTAAAATTAAAGTTATCTTTAAAATTAAAGTTATCTAAAAAGGTGAGGTTCTGGACATTAGCACACCTCAAATAGGTGCTGACAAGGGGTGCGAGGCATCCCAAAGGGAGGGGGTGGAGAGAGAAGAGAACCCTGTGTCAAAGATGTCGAAGCAAGGGGACCTCACAAGGTATACCATCAAAAGCCCTGAATAACAGGATCAAGACAGACAGCACAAATCATTTTGAACCATCTTGTGAATTTGTGATGTTAAAATTGAAATCTGATGTTAAGAATTTAAATCTCTTAAAAGGTTCAGTTTCAGAATCTCCCCCCCCCCCTTTGCAAATTTTGCCACCTATTCCTTCAGGCTACGTGCTGATGCTTGGGCACGTTCAATAGATCTAGTTGCCTCTTGGACTGTCTGTGTGAAACTGATAAGAGGAGCAGAGCGAAAAGAGACAGGGGGCGGGGACAGTTCCGACCCGGAAACTAGGCGTTGCGCGTGCCACTCTACCCTGTAAGAAGTCTAGGAGCTCGTTCCCGGCGCGCGGGTCTGTCGCGCTGCGTCACTTTAGTGCACCCGCGGCGGTAGTCCCTAAGGGGAGGGGCGTGCTGGGGCGTTGGTGACGCGTTTGACCTGCGCCCTGCCTGGCGGCGGACAGAACGGAGAGGCGGTGGGATTGAAATGCCGGAGGCGGGAGGAGGTGAGCGGCGGCGGCGGTGGGTGGCCTCGTTGAGGAGGCGGAGGAGAGGCCCGGCACGTTGTCACAAAAGCCATGCGAGGCAGGCCCTGAGCTGCCTCTTCTTCTGGTTAGGGTTACTCGGGAGAAAGTCCCGCCGTGGCCCAGAGAGGCTCAAGTCCCTTCGGTCGGCGCAGGCTGAGCAGCCTCACCGCCTCCCTCCTGGCGGGCTTCGCGCCCTGGAGGCCTCTTCGCGCCTAAGGCGGCGGCTAAACGGCAGAAAGTCTTTCGAAAGTGGTGTTTGCTTACTTGAGATATTTATATGCTGCTGTTTGCATTTTTTTGGCTTAAGGGCTAGGACATGAATGCCATCAGAGCAGCTTACAAAAATCAGTACTGCGTTAAGAAGCTGCTTGCTTGCAATATATATATATTGCCAGTAAGCAGCTTCTTAATACATATATACACACACAGATACATATACATATACATACACACATATATATACTATATACACACACCCCAGACATACCATACGAGGGAAAAGGAATGTGAGGGAGAAGGTGGCGAGAGGCAAGCTCAAGCACAAGGTTTTAAAAACTGCAGCCACCACTAGTGGTGTTTCAGGCTGCCTTGCTTTCGCTAAAGAGTAGCCACTCTTGTGAAGCACCCCGCCTCCAGTGTTAGAAACTGATTTATGAAAGCTAGGAGCTAAACAGCACCTTAAACCTAGGTTACGAGTGCAACAACAGAATGTTTAGGTGCTTTTTAAAAAAATAACAATACAAAGCTGCAAATGAATGAACTGCAGCTGAAATCTTATGTTCATTTTTCACATGCTCTAGTCCTCTTCTGAAGACTGCAAAAAACAAACACAAAGCCATGCTCCCCACCACCACCACCAGTATTCTTATGAGGGTATTTTCTCCAGTCTTCAGAGAGTGGCTGGAAGTGGGGAGGTAGAGAAAGGTCCTCCTTTCCTTCCACTGCAGTTTTAATCTGAAATCATAGGTGCAGCACTTTGCCCAGACCTTGGAAGCTGCTCACGCTAATGAAATTCCTTGTCACAAAACACACCTAGAACAATGGGAGTCTCAAACGCTGCCCACCTTGTCAGATCCAAGTGCAGGTGGCAACATCCAGGGCAGTGCCTGCCACACACACTTCCTTTCAGACAGGGTAACTTGTTGGCAGTCAGAATCCTCACAGGAGGGGCTTTGATGGCATCACTGTTTGAGCCACCCCAGAGCACTCTTCTCTCTCACACACACCCAGTTACATCCAGGAGCAGAGCTGGTGATAACATTCAGGTCAGGAGGCTGAGGCATCTCCAGCTATGCATCATATGATAAATGGTATCAACCAACAAGGCTGAGGTCCCAGTTTGAGGCCTTTCTTTCTCTCCTCTTGGCAGCTTGCTGAAATGACACCACCATTTGGCCATATCCGAGGCACGGAGATGACTGCCCATCACTTTCCTCAGCACAGTTACCTCTTGGTAAGTAAGAGGCTTTCAGAGCAGTTGATCTCTGTGTTGTTTTGACTTGAGTTTCAGAGCTGCTTTTGCATATTGGAAGGGTGGAGACCTGGGAAAGGGGCTCCTCCTGCTGGTTCTTGGCAAACTCATATCGGTATTGTGGGTAGACCAGGGCCTGGGTTCTTCACATCTCAATTTGATCAGGTTGGGAATGACCTGCTCACAAGTGACTGATCAAGGGTTCTTTGCTTTGTCTGAGGTAGATTTATTTTCTCTTCTGTTTAAAACAGGATAGCTTAAAGGCTGACTGTCTGAACAAGCCTTTCACCCAGAGGTGCCATGATCTGGTGACTGTCATTGAAGATTTTCCTGCCAAGGTAGAAGGCTCATTACTTGTTCAGGCCTATAATATTTCCTTGTTGTTCTGCTTTGGAATGTATTGACCTTCTCTGATAAAATATATATGTTGTCAGGGTAGGGCAGACTGCCCTGTTCACTCCTGCCTAATGGAGAGAAAACATGAAAGAACCCAGAGCAACCTCACGTGTAAATGCAGACACAACTACAAATCAAATTGACAAACTGAAATAGAGAGGAACTGACTTGAGGAATTCACTTCCATTTTGCTGGTGTCTGCTTGTCAGGTTTTGTCCAGTATTTCCACTAACTGTCAGTCTTGGGTCTCCTGGGAATAGTAAATTTGGCACAGATTGGTTTCTAGACAGAAAATGCCTTCTGTGGTTTGGAGCCCCTGGGGAGTCTTTGAGTCAAACAATGTATATCTTTGTTTTGAGCTTTTCTGTTTCTCTTCCCTTGGAAGGAACTTCATGCCATCTTTCCCTGGCTGGTGGAGAGCATCTTTGGCAGCTTAGATGGCATTATTTTAGGTTGGAACCTCCGTTGTTTACAAGGAAGGGCAAACCCGACTGAGTACAACATTGCCTTGGACTTTCTTGATGCTGGGTAAACCTCTTTATTCAGGAGGGCGGTGGGAAGAGCTCTGGTGTGGTTCCAAGGGTTACCCCCTATCCTTCTGAATGTTTTCTCTCTTGCTGCTTTTTTTTGGTAGAGGCCCAATGATGAAGTTGGTTTACAAGCTCCAAGCTGAAGAGTACAGATACGATTTCTCTGTCTCCTACCTTCCTGTAAGTATCTGGGAAAGGAGGTGATAAGATCCACACTACCACTTTGAATCCAGGATAAAATAGGCAGTTTAAGTTCCTAATCCTTTATATGGAAGTCCCACTGATTTCATATGAACATGTTGAGATTAAAATGGTAAGTTTGAAACCTTTTCCGCTCTCTGCGGCGCACAGATTCTGCCTGTTCCTCAGCTTGCTGAGCAGTGGGAGCTGAAGCCTTAAACTCTTGAGCTACAACAGAGCAGAAGGGGGAGGTTTAGGGCTCCAGAAGTGGTTGTTGGCTTTCCACACCCCAGATCTCAGGGGGGCAAATGTTTGCGCACCTTAAGGGCTGTTTCAGTCGTAAGGTCTGTATTTTGTGTCTTAATTATGCCATTGTTCTTTTCAGGGCCCAGTGAAAGCCTCAATACAAGAGCGGATTTTACCAGAATGTTCTTTGTACCACAACAAAGTCCAGTTTCCTCCATCTGGAGGCCTGAGCTTGAACTTGGCCCTTAGTATCCTTTGGACAATAAGCCCAGAATGGTTTCTCTTCATGTTGTGTGTATGTTTGGGGTGGTGCACAAATCATGCAGTAGTTCAGTGATGCCAAACAGTTGGTGGTGAGAGGGAGACCATTCTGATTCTTGCAGCTTTCCAGGCTGATTTCTTTGCCCTCCGCTTAGCAAGGCCCTGGATGGAAGTTGTGTTCCCTCTCCCAAATTACATGAGAAGGGGCCAGCGGCTGCACATTCCACCCAAACTGTTCAAAACTGCTTGCCACACAAGCTGCTCCAAGGCGATTGCATATGAGTGGCTCCTCCAGGTGAAGATAAATTGCATGGAAAGCCCATGCTCTGCCAGCTCTTAGAAGCTTGGGGAACAAGCGGATTGTTACACTCCCACCAGTTTCCCCACTATTGTGGAGGGAAGTCATTTTGGTTCTTTGCATGGCTGCAGCCTGCAAACTCTGATCTTTCTCAGCGTCTATCTTGGATTTCCCCCTTAGATGTTTTTCCTTCTGTTTTAGCTGCATGTTTAAGTGTCTTGCCATGTTGACAAGGTGTTTAACAAGAAGGGGCACTCCCACCTTCACACCCAAATCCTGAGAATAGAAGAAAACACTGACTATAGACACTTCGTTGGATAGTCTTGAATAGCCAAGACTTGATGCTTCTTCATGTTTTCTGTTGGACTTTATCCTTGACTCTGCTGCCAGATCCCTTTGAATATTACATGTTCTACTTTGCATTAAGCCTGATTACACCAAAGGTAAAGAAAAAGGCAGCTGCTTCTTTCACAATGCACTGCCTACTGTTTGCTATGCAAATGAGATGAGAAGTTGCAGCATAGTTTCATGCCTCTTGTGGTTTATCCCTTGTTGATACACCTCTCCCTCCCCCTCCACACTTGCCATGATGTTTGGTGGTGTAAAGTCAATATTTGTATAAATAGCTTCTTAAAGTGCTTGAAATACTCTGCCTGTGGTCTTTCCCTTGGCACTAAAGTGTGCTTAACCGTTTCAGCTTGTCACCTGAATGCTTTGCACTAAGAAGAGAGTGGCAGGGGTGTAGGGTTGCTAAACAAGTGGGGAGAGGGGGACTGAGCCCTGCAGAATTGCGCCTTCCTAGCAGGTCCTCACTGCCTCTGTTGTTGAACTCTCACTCTAGCATGTTGTGTACCAGGCTGGTTTCTCACAAAACGGCAGAGAGGGTGGTAAAATCGGCATGGACCATGCCAGGCTGTTGGTGGGGGCTACCGTCATAGAGGACTGCTCCTCCAGAGGAAAACAGAAGAGGAGCCGGGCATAGTGTGATAGATAGAAAATTATGCTTTTGAGTAGCTTGAATTTTTTAGGCTTACCCATAAAGTTTTCTATTTGAGTTGATACCACAAGAGGAATGACTTGGGATTCTCTCTCTCCTTCTCTGTGTTTCAGAACATCTCCACGGCCTATCATATCAGCATGTCCAACAGTGCTTACTTTGTCCTAGTGGATCGGTACTTGAAGTGGTTCCTGCCCACAGAAGGGATTGTTCTTCCACCCCCCTCCTCTTCCGATGCAGGAGGGGCTGTCCCATCACCTGCTCCCCGGTGAGTACTTGTCCTAGTTTTCCAGATTACAGGTTCATGGTGTACAAAGATAGTAGCAGGAGTCATCTCTATATCCCAGCCAACAATATAGCTCTGCTCTTGCAATGAAGATTTGAGTAGCTGAATTCTAAATTTCCATCCGAAATGGAGACTAAACCCAATTTTGGGGAGGGGAAAAAAATAAAAAATGCTGTTCTACACTGATGGAGGCCATGGTGCAGATTTTCCCCTGCTCCACTTTGTCCTTAGGCCCAACCCTGACTACTATCCTGTTTGGGTGACCCTTTTGGGGGTTTTTTAACTTGTGTCTTTTCTTTCTCCTCCCGTCTAGATCTCCTGCAATGTCGTTCAGCTCCTACGGGATGCATCCAACAAGCCTTCTAAAAAGACATGTTGCTCACCAGACTTCGGTGAATGCAGACCCTGCTTCCCAGGAGATCTGGAGATCGGAAACCATGCTTCAGGTGTGTCCAGGAGGGAAGGAGGCTGTGGTGCGGCGGCTGCTCTGCCTGGCTGTTGCTGCAAGCACATTGGGGATATTGCGTTAGCTCAGCAGGGTGGGGGAACAGGCAATTGTGGAATACCAGGCCTACTTCTGGGCGGGGAACTGGGGAAACACACCTTTAAGAAAAAGAAGTGTTTGCTTTGCCTGTAGGAGAGGGGGAGCCTGTCTCCCTCCCAAGTGTTGCTGGGTTACAGCTCCCCATCTCCATCACCTTTGGACATGTGGGCTGCTGGGAGTTAGAATCCAACAATATCTGGAAGGTTACAGAGGTGTATCTGATTAAATTGTTTTTTCTGAGGGGTTCAAAGGATCGAAAAGAGTTTTAGGGGTGGGCCTTCATTGCAGCTACGTGCCTTTTAGTACCTTTCTGCTGTTTCCCTGCCCCTGCCCCAGAATCCCAAGCTCTGTAGATCCCTAATCTGGGGGGGAAAACAAGTCAGCTAGCACAAACGTACCTGACCACTTGGTTTCTTGAACTTGCCACATCCAACACTGAGCTATGTCTTGAAACAGCTTCAGACCAGACCCCAGGAGCAGAAATCACTCCAAAGGCCGGCTCTGGCTACTGCTGTAGTAGGTTCTTTGGTCCTATTCAGGCAGATGAACAAGTTCTTCTCTTCCTAGGTTTTTGTTGAAATGTGGCTCCATCATTACTCCCTGGACATGTACCAGAAAATGCAGTCCCCTCACATCAAGGTAAGGGCCTGAGCTTGGGCATCTCTTGCTTGCTGGCCTGCCAGTTTGAGGGACTGCAGGGAAATGCAACTGCTGCTGCCTAGCTCTGTTCTCTGCTTAATGACAAGAGCTGCTGAGTGAGGAGAGGCTGTTGGCACTTAAATAAAAGCAAGCTGGGGTTGAAATGGGTTTCTTTGATACATCAGCACTCGAGAGAGGAGTTCCAGCCAGTGGAGAAAAGCTTTGCTTTATATCAAAGCTGAGGGAAGCTCGATTCCCGCAGATGCCGCTTGCATGTCTTGGAATGTCTGTGTTGTTCGAGTTAGAAATAGTTAAAACTGCCTGAGAGGAAAGACATGAATTTGGTAGGCAGTTTTTGGCAGGCCCTAATTATGATGCTAGGGAAAGGCAAACATTGCTCTCCAGTGCAACTTTTTATTGAATTTTTGTTGTTTACAAAAACATGAAGACACTGAAAAAACAGATAAGTAACAAAGAAAAAAGGGGGGGAGCAATACAGAGTTGCAGAATGAAATAACAACAGCAAACCAGTATACCAAGTAACAATCATACTTCACTGAATATCAGATGGTATTTAAACATTGGTGGACCTCTGTGGGTGAAGGTTCTCTGTCTGCAGGCTGGGAGCTGTAAAGGGTCATCCCTAAACCTTAGCTTTTTTTGCTTGAGGGATTTATGTGGAACTTGATAATGTTTACTGTGGTTGTTGCAAGAACTCAGTAGGTCAGGGGTCAGCAAAGTTTTTCAGCAGGGGGCCGGTCCACTGTCCCTCAGACCTTGTGGGGGTCCGGACTATATTTTGGGGGGAAATATGAACAAATTCCTATGCCCCACGAATAACCCAGAGATGCATTTTAAATAAAAGCACACATTCTACTTCATGTAAAAGCACCAGGCAGGCCCCACAAATAACCCGGAGATGCCTTTTAAATAAAAGGGCACATTCTACTCCTCTAAAAACACATCCACGGACCAGATTTAAAAGGCGATTGTGCCGGATCCGGCCCCTGGCCTTAGTTTGCCAACCCATGGTTTAGTATTACTCTAATGCTAATCTGGAGTCTCTTGCATAGAGAACCTGGGGCAGATTGGGGATTCTTCTGGTACACCACCCACCCACCTCCCTGCCTGAGTTGATAGAGACCATCTCTGATTTCGTATTGAGATAGTTTCAACTTCCGTGGTAGTTCAGGACTTCGTGGCAGCCATGGGGGCTGCCCCAGCATATCTTCGCCCCAACATGGATATCAGCAGGACACACCCTTGATCAGGCAGAGGGATGGTAGTCTTGAGTGTAAGAGAATCAACATCTTTCCTCTTGTTGTGGTTGGATCATTTCCCATTGAGGTGTGGACTTTCCGCTCTGCAAGTGTGGGGAGACCTGGAGGTGAATGGATTCGTATTCCAGAGGCCTTAGGTGGATGTTTCTGCTGGTGTGCCTGGATCTCAGGAGAGCCTGGCTGTGGGATGCTGAGCTCTTCTTCTCCCAGGTGGCCAAAATGGGGGTGCAGTTTCTTATGCAAGAAAGGACCTCTATGATGGTGGCTCTCCGGTCATGGAATGCTCTCTTGGGAAAGAGATGCTCACGTGTCCCCTGACATGCAGACTTGTCAGAACTAGGTGAAGAACTTTCTGTTTTTCCAGGATTTCCAGTTTCCTTTTTTAAACCCAAGTTTTAGTCCTTTGTAGGTACTTGGTTTCTTTATCGCAGGTTTTATTCTGGTGGTATTTTAAAATTTGTTTCTGATTTTATGTGCTATGCTTTGCATTTTCCTTTCTGTATTTCACCCAGAGAATTTTTTCTTCCACTAGTGGTGTAAAAATGTTGCAAGTAAATAAAAACACCCTTGTATTGCCAGCGGTGGGGTGGGGTCTGAGGACTTGCTTTAGTTAGGATTTGAACTGAAAACGTTACACTTTCCTTTCTGAATGCGGTGGCACCAGCTCTTACTTAATTTTACTGCATTTCTAGACTCACACATACACACATCCTTCACCCTAAAGTCTTGGGAATATATGTGAGTAAAATCACTTAAAAAGTAAAAGCCACCAGCCCCAAACAGTCACATGTTAATCAACAGCACCTGTCATCTGCTGAAGCCCGTACGCTTGGCAGTTCTCAGCAAAGTATTTCTGAGTGTGCCTGACATTGTATACAGTTAACTCCACTTCTTCTTTCCTCGAAAATGCCCGTCTTTCCTTTCCTCCCCCAGTCTCATGCTCACTTGCCATCCTGTTTGTGTTTCTCCACATGCTGTTGCAGGGAGGGAGGCTCATGGCATCATTGTTGGTTGTGTGTATTCTGTTTGCGTCCCATATTTTAATATCTGTGACAGTTTCTAACGCCAGCTGCTATTGCGCTGCATTTCTAAATTTGAGAGTCCAGGGCCAGATCCAGGAAAAGCAGGGCCTGGGGATCGGCCTACTTAGATCCAGATTTGCCATGTATACAGTCTTGGGGCTGCATACATACACTTTGTTTTGGCTTTCACTCTCATGTGGCAAAAACGGCCTTCCCTCTCTCCACCCTCCCCCAACTGATCAGCTTTGGAGGCTGACTTGAATATTTTCTCTTAATGTTTTCATAGGAACCATGAGTTCCAGGCCCACAGTTGCATAGTCTGCAGTTCAGGCAGAGTGGATGTTTGCATTGGAGCCTTTGCTCCCAGTGGCTTGAAATCCTTGGTGTTTGTTTACCAGGCTACGTGCCCTTGATTCGTTGCATCCTCACCTGCAGCTGCTTTGCCTCTTCTTTGGCTTGGCCTGGCCTGGTGTACCCTTGATCAGATTAGCGCACACCCAGCACAAGGTGCAGGTGCAGGAATCCTTGTGTGGCTGCTTTGCCAGGGCCCAGTGGCGCTTGTTTGTGGACACACACACAGAAGGCCACAAACACTATGCAAAAGCTGATTGGAAAAGTCCTGGTAAATCTTGATACTCATAACTGTGACTTGGGTTTCCCAGAATCCATTTGCTGACGTTAAATTCTAACTGTTGCTGCAAAGTCTCGAACCACCTCCACAGTTCCAGGAGCCAAAATGTGTGTAAGAACTGCCTTGCTGGTTAGAGAGAAGTCCCAGCTTCTCTCCAGTTTTGCCATTTTGAGCCAAACACTTCTGATAAGCCCACGATCCAGGAGCCCCCAGCCCTTCCTGCCTAATACCTCTCTGCTGTCCCTCGCTGCCAAAACACCTTGGCGTTTGGGTTGCAGAGAAGAGCTTGCAGCCTGAAAATGTTTGCGCAACATGAGAAAAGGGGGGTCAGACTTTGCTTGAGGCTATTTTGCGCCAAGGATGTGTTGCTGCTGTTGTGTGTCCCTCTTCACATTGACTGCATTTGTCATTCATTTGTGACTCATTCTTGGGTTTTGCTTTTTGTTTTTTTCCTTGTCCCCCCCTTCTTCCTGGGCTCATTCTCACTGGTTGTTTTTCCCCCTGTTTCTTTCCATTTTTGTGTTTGCCTCTTCAACCCCTCCTGCCCCCCTCCTTTTGTGTTCTGTCTCTCAGCTGGAGGTTCTCCAATACCGGCTCAGTATCTCCAGTGCCCACCGCAGTAATCCTGCCCAATCCAGCTTCCAGGCCCTCCACACATACCAAGTATTTTCAGTTTTCTTTTCTTTCTTTCTCCCTCCCCGCCATTTCATTTTATTTGTCTAAAAATTAAAAAGAAAAGATCCTTCCTGCAGTTTGCAGTGTGGTGTGGGCAGACATTGGGGGTGTGGAAAAGTACATTCTGTGGGGCTGCTGTTGTAAAGAGGATTTTGAGAGTGACGTGGGCCTGCTCCTGTGCGCCTATTATTTCCCAGGGAGCACAGAAAACAATGCCAAGTCCAGGTTATGGATTTTCCCAAAGCTCGCTCATTCTCCCACTTCCTTACCCTAGGCAGCAACAACCTCCTGCGATGCTCCACCCACACAAGGAGGGGGAAATGTATCGGGCTTCTCCTTTCTATGGAGTTGCCAGAGTCTGGTGACTTTGAGTGTGTCAGAAGCTGCCACAGCATTGCTAGGAAAGGAGCATGTCCAGTTAGATCAGCTGGTCACGAGCTTGAGCGCAAAAGCCATTTAGCTAGCAGCTTCTACTCTCTTAACTCCATTGGGTGATAACTGCAGAGAAGAGGTGAAGCCTTTTAAGGCTCAGCCTAGCTTAGAACCGGTGGGGAACCTGTGGAGAACCTCCAGACTGCCTACCAGGTCCACCCTCCCTGACCATTGGCCACATGGACTGCTGGGAATCTCGGCAATATCTGGAGGGTTATAGATGCTGCCCATCCCTGGATTAGGAAGAGCACCGGGGTCTGCTTGCAAGTCTTGATGAAAGGAGAGGTTTGGAGCACCCCTTTGCCACAGACGTTTGCTTTGCTAACTGGGCTGTGTGCTGCTTTCTCACCTTGCTCCTGTCGATGAAAGAGGAGCTTGGGGACAGCATTAGTCCTGCCTTGATTAAGTGTGTATGTGGGTGTCTTTTTAATAAAAACACATACAGACATCATCATAATCCGTTTCCAGTTAACAGCAGCTGCACAGGGCTAAAAACCCCATAGACGGCTTGAAAGGACTCATTTGGGGGACTGCATGTTTGCAGATCGTAATGAAAATGTGCATGCACAGATCATGGCTGCTGGGATTGGTTCTTTGTTTTCCTTCATCCCTTCAATTCCTTGGTGGTGACGGGGGCCAGTCAAAAAGGCATTGTGTGTGGTGTTCAGCCGTGAAGATCCTGCCTTTATATTATTTTCAAGAGCAGCTTTCTCCTCTTCATGATTTAAAAAGTGGTTACAGCATCATCTTAGATGCTGGGAATTATTAGGAGTTTGCGGTGTTGGGATCATCTTGTGAATCTCCTCCCCAAAGGTGAGATTTTTGGTGCATTAACTCCCATCCCACTTCCTCCTATAAAATGGGCCTCTTCACCGGAATTGTGGTGGGCCCCAGAAAGGAGCAACCAGAGAAAGTGTTCTACACCTCAGGGTTCAAGGTAATAATAATAAGGTAATAAAGACTAGGACCTAGGTGCATGGCTACACCTTGTCCACAGTCATACCAAATATTTTGAGAGGGGAGAAAAATCTTGGATCAGCTGGGATTCTCAGTTTAAGCATAGCAAAGCGGTTTCCCCCTCTCTGCAGGAGGGGAAAACATTTAGCCTTCGCAATATATCCTGCAACTCCCGTCATTTGCCATTGTGACTGGGGCTGATGGAGGTCGGAAGTCCAGCCACAATTGGCAGGGCTATTCCAAGGCATTTTGCTGCCTAAGGTGGAGCAGCAAAGGGGAAGTGCATAGTATGTCACTGCCAGTTCAGACTTCATGAGCTTATTGGTGGAATTGGGGTGTGTGGTTTTTAACCCCGATATGTGCATCACTTAATGCTGCTTACATTGAAATGCACTTGTCATCCAACTGCCCATTCACCTATTTTGGAGATATCATTTTGGAGCTCCTAATGATTCCTTTTTGTTTTAACCACCCTGAACAATTTGGTATCACGAACAAACCTTGCTTCCTCACTACTTACCCCTAAACTCCATAGGTGTTTTATGAACAAGTTAAAAAGTACCTGTCCTCCTTTGGGGACCCTGTTTCTTTCATTCCGCCATTGGGAGAACTGTCTTAATTCGTTCCCAGTCTCTGCTTCCTGTCCCTTAACCTTTCCTCAGTCCACAAGGGAATTCTTTCTCTTATCCCGTGATTACAAAGCTTCACTGGCAACATTTGGCTGGTGGGTGGATGCTGTGCTTTCTGCGGGGTGAGCGGTGGCGGCGGATGCCCTGAGTGTGGTCAGGAAGGCAAAGTAGTTTGAGCCACTTTGTGAACAGCCCTGGGCAACTTAGTCAGATCTGTACTGGAATGAGTTGCTCACGCTCTTCTCAGCAGTAGGCGAAATTACCTTCCTACACTCAGGATGGAAGTGTGGGACACACTTCCCTTCTGCAATTTGGTTGGCCAGGAACTAAACTAAAGGGTCTGCGGACACCTCTTTGCTCTGCTCTGTAGCGCTTCAGCTCTCTTCGCCCTTTCTCTCCACCCCCTCCTCCCTCCTGGCCTTCCTTTCTGGCAGGGAGAGGACATACTCCTTTTCCCTCTTCTCCTACTCCTCTTCCTCTTGCTTCTGCTTCCGATCCAGGAGTCGTTTAAGCCGACGGAGGAGCACGTCTTGGTCATCCGGCTACTCGTGAAGCACCTCCATGCTTTCAGCAACAGCCTGAAGCCGGATCCTGTTTCTCCTTCTGGGCATTCCCACACTGCCAGCCCACTGGAGGAATTCAAGAGGTAGGTTTGTTCTAGGCTTGTTCAGGTCAGCACCCTGTGCATCAGGGAGTAAACGTGCAGGAGAGGGCCAGCTCTCATGATTTTTCTGTTCCATGAATCGTATCTCTGTTCCCTGAAGAAGAGAATGGAATAAAAATCACAGATTCCCTCTCTGGCATAAACCAAGAAACTAAGCACATTTCACAGCCTCCATGCATAGAGCATGCATAGCATGCATAGAGTTGACATCTGTATGGTACATTGAGCTGGAGAAGCCTCTCTGTTTCCATACCCAAATGTTATTCTTGCCTCCTGCTTTGCTTATCTTGGGGGGACCTCTCTTGTGTTTGCAGGATTGTGATTCCCCGGTTTGTTCAGCAAAAACTCTACATATTTCTGCAGCACTGCTTTGGTCACTGGCCCTTGGATGCTTCATTCAGAGCTGTAAGTACCTCCGTTGAATGTTCTGTTTTGTGTGGACTGTGCTGAACAGAGGAGAGTGTTAGGGCCATTTTTTCCCAGCATGCAGATTTATATATTGTTTTCCATTCAATGTGATCATCAAACATGTGAGTGCAGCATGATTTGCAGATTGTGACCTCTGATGCAGAGTGGTTTATTCTTGTAAATTTTGGGAATGTGGCCTTTTTTTAAAAAGCAGGATCAGGTTTCTAGTCCTCATAAAGCAAAGGAAAAAGCATGAAAATGTCACAATCTTTTTGCCAAAGGCTTAGAAAGCCAATAGGTGTCTGGGCTGGCATCCCAGTGGATAAGCATCACCTGGAATTTGTTGTTGCTTTTATAAAAAGGCCAACCCTGGTTTTCAAAACTGTTTTGCACCTGCACCTCATCACAAGTGCTAAGGGCTGCATGGTAAGTTGGCACAGATTGACAAGGAAGCTTTTTTGTGCTAGCCAAAAGACCCACTCATCACCACCAGCACAGACTTTCCACTTCTGACTCTGTCATCTCTGTGTGTATTGAGTGGTTGGGAAAGCCAGTAGGACAAGGCTGCTATCCAAATCTTCA
Source organism: Podarcis muralis (assembly GCF_964188315.1). Taxonomy (NCBI): domain Eukaryota; kingdom Metazoa; phylum Chordata; class Lepidosauria; order Squamata; family Lacertidae; genus Podarcis; species Podarcis muralis. The sequence continues at coordinate 27,137,543 of NC_135670.1, forward strand.
CAAAGTCCACAAGTTCAGGGGAACTAGTTGCTGAACACAACTGTTCAGTGAAACCAACTGTAATGAAAAACTAAACTTCTTGTCGCAGGTACTGGAGATGTGGCTGAGCTACTTGCAGCCTTGGAGATATGCGCCTGAGAAGCCCCTTCCGAGTGCCGAGTCGTCCCTGCCTCGCAGCGTGCCAGAGAAATGGTGAGTGTTAGGATGGTCTGAGTCACTGCAGATGGAGGGGAAACTCACCAGTTCCTGCAGTAAGCAGGTTGAGAGCCGTGTGTGATGGTTCCAGGCCAGCCTTCCCCAACCTGGTGCCCCTCCAAATGCTTTGGAATACAAAAGGTCTGATCTGAGCAGTGACCCTTTGCCACTGGTGGCCACTTGTGTCCCTGTTTTGACTTGTGGGTGACTGCAGTGGTTGTGGGTGCCCACGTGGAGAAGCTTTGCTGTATCAGACTTGTCCCCGATTCCTGCTCTGCCCTTGTTAGTGAAGGTCATTGTCATGGAAGTAAGAAGAGAACCTGTCACCAAAGTGAGGAGGCTTCCTAAGCCTCGTCTCCTTAAATTCTTGCCTGCTTGGATTGCACATTCTCCCAATTTGGAGGTGCTCACAGCATAATCCTGCAGGCCCACCTTACTCAGTGGCAGGGAAAGGGCAGTCCTCTTGCCAGCTACGTAATATGTCCCTTTGTGTTCTCTTAAAAGGGCCTCTTTTGTTCAGGAGAACTTGTTGATGTACACCAAGCTCTTTGTCAGCTTCCTGAACCGAGCTCTCCGCACCGACTTGGTCAGCCCCAAGAATGCCCTGATGGTCTTCAGGGTGGCCAAAGTTTTCGCTCAGCCCAACCTTGCAGAAATGATCCAGAAAGGTAAAACAGAGAGCACGAAAAACCTGCCCCCTTTCTGTCTGCCTCAGCAAGCTGCCTGTTGCTTTTCCCTTTGGCAAACAGGAAAAGCCATCAGGGTGGACGAGGTGAGAAATCTGGCTGGCTTGGTTGCTCGTCTAAATCCCTTCCGAAAAGCTTCTGGTGTGAGAGCCACTGCCACTGACCCAGTGAGAATAGAAGCTTAGAGTCTCCCAAGCCCAAATCCTGCATTGCAACCTTCCTCAGCCTGGAGTGCTCTGCATAGTTTAGACTCCAGCCCCAGCGTTATACAACCACAGTGTACAATGGGGCTGCGGAAGGCTGCTATATCGCATCATGGCGGCTGACACCTTTACGTCCTGAGGGCAGCTGATCAGTGGTCATAAGATCAGTGGTCCTTTGGGACTGCCAGTTCAAGGTGCTAGCAGTAACCTTGCAGCAGATTACATAGGGGCAATCATGTAAAAGGAGTTGCTTCCCACCCTCCCGTTGCAGGAGAGCAGCTCTTTCTGGAAACAGACCTTGCCCTTCCTCACCGCCAGCACCGCCTCTTCATTAGCCCTTCGTCTCTCGGAGGGAGCTTCCTGTCATCCCGAGCTCCGACCATCACAGATGCTTCGTTTAAGGTGAAGAGCCATGTCTACGGGCTTGAAGGACAGGACTTCCAGTACAAGCAGATGTTTGGGCCGGAAGTCAGGAGCCTGGTAAGCTGCCACTTGTGGTTCTTGTGACATTTTGGGAGGTGTGCCTTGGTAGCCTTGCAGGTGCCAAGTCTAACAAGTTGCTTAATTGGGAGGTTTGAAAGAGCAGAGAATCTTCCTGACAGGACCTCTGCAAATTGAGCCTTCCCTTACTGGAACATATGGGACGTGGGTGGCACTGTGGGTTAAACCACAGAGCCTAGGACTTGCCAATCAGAAGGTCGGCGGTTTGAATCCCCGCGACGGGGTGAGCTCCCATCGGTCGGTCCCTGCTCCTGTCAACCTAGCAATTCGAAAGCACGTCAAAGTGCAAGTAGATAAATAGGTACCGCTCCGGCGGGAAGGTAAACGGCGTTTCCGTGTGCTGCTCTGGTTCGCCAGAAGCGGTTTAGTCATGCTGGCCACATGACCCGGAAGCTGTACGCCAGCTCCCTCGGCCAATAAAGCGAGATGAGCGCCGCAACCCCAGAGTCGGTCACGACTGGACCTAATGGTCAGGGGTCCCTTAACCTTTACTGCACCATAGTGACTTCCATTGATTTGCAAACCAGAAGTCTAGAACCACCAGCACTTATTCTGAGGCGTGGTTTGTCTCAGATCTCTGAAGACTCTTGTTTCCCACAATGCTTTCTCTGCCACTTGCTTGCTTGGTCGGGGCAAGCTTTATATTCCTGGGACCTCTGCCTTAGTTGCTTGCCTTGCTGTCTTCCATCAGGTGCTACGATTGTCCCAGCTCATCGGCCAGGCCCAGCAGACAGCCAAATCCATATCGGACCACTCTGTGGAGGCCACAACTAGCCATTCCTTTCTTTCCTGGTTCCGCTTTAGTTCAGCTGACTTGAATGGCTCCTACACAGGCAATGACTTGGACGAAATGGGGCAAGACAGCATTAAAAAGACAGATGAATACTTGGAGAAGGCCCTGGAATACTTTTGTCAGATATTTCGGGTATGGCAACAAAATATATCCCAATTATGTTTATTTGCAATGCAGGATGGTCTGATTAATTTGTGGATGGGTGACCTTTGCAGGGTCAAGGGCTGTATTCCCTCATGAGAATGGGATTGGGGGCGGGGGAAGGGGAACCAAAGTCAAGTCTTTTCATGCTCCCTCCATTTATATTGGTATACACAAACAGCGCACCCTGAACCTTCAGGCTGCTATGCCGAGGAGCAACAGGAAGTAAGTCAGCCTGGCACAATGCATACATGACACAATCTTTACCATTCTGGGCATCATGCCATGGTGGCTAGGTCACACATGTGTCTGGCTGCCTAAGACCCAGTCATAGAGGGATATTGGAAGTAAGATTTCAGCACTTAACTCCTGTCTTTTTGGGTAGCTCCCTCCTGCTGGCTCTCCCGTTTCTTGGTGCAGTAGGGTTGCCCAGGAGACAGCAGATGACCTAAGGATTTCCCTTTTGTACATTTTGCTTTTTTTCTATGAAGCAACTGCAGATTACTTGAGAGGCAAGCTTTTGAGAAAGTGAGTGTTCATAGAGCAGCCCTTCTTTGAAAATGATGAAAGTATTTTTTTGTGATGGCCTTCACTTTGAGACATCTTGTCTCTACACCTGGAGAGCTCACAGCTCTCTTTACTTCTGAGAGTTGACTGCTTTGCTATCCTAAGAAGTGGTTGGGGCAACCCAGTCAGATGGGCGGGGCACAGATAATAAAATTATTATTAAGCTTCAAACTGTTCAGAGAGAAAGTGAGGGGCAGAATTTGATCCCTCCCTGTGGTGCAAGCCCCAAGCCTGCCCATCTCTGCACAGCCTTATCTCTGATATGCCACTTTCTGGCCTCAAGTGTTTGAAGTAGCTTAGATGGTATAAGAGAGAAAATGGAAACAGGTTTACACTGTATGTAGAGATTTCAGCACTTGCTGCTGTGTGTTTGGGCTACTTAGCTGTCAAGATGTGTCAGCTTGCCTTTTTGTGTGTGTAGTATTTATATAAACAAGGGACGCGGGTGGCACTGTGGGTAAAACCTCAGTGCCTAGGACTTGCCGATCGTATGGTTGGCCGTTCGAATCCCCGCGGCGGGATGAGCTCCCGTCTTTCGGTCCCAGCTCCTGCCCACCTAGCAGTTCGAAAGCACCCTTAAGTGCAAGTAGATAAATAGGTACCGCTTTATAGCGGGAAGGTAAATGGCGTTTCCGTGTGCGGCGCTGGTGCTGGCTCGCCAGAGCAGCTTCGTCACGCTGGCCACGTGACCCGGAAGTGTCTTCGGACAGCGCTGGCTCCCGGCCTCTTAAGTGAGATGGGCGCACAACCCTAGAGTCGGACACGACTGGCCCGTACGGGCAGGGGTACCTTTACCTTTATTTATATAAACTAATTTTCAAATTGATGTTTGCCAGTTGAACGAAGCCCAGCTGAGCCAGCTGATGTTGAACTGGGGGGCAGCTCAGGATAAGAATGGGAAGAAGCAGCTTCCAGACTGCATTGAGAGTGAAGACGGGCTGATTCTCACACCTCTTGGCAGGTACCAGGTAAGAGGGTGGCTGGCCTGGCCAGTTTTGCTAGGTTGCAGTCAACATTAATTTTTCAGTAATCTTGTGAGTAGCTGAAGATTTGAGTCCAGATTAAGGGCCAAAACAACCCTTGTTCAACACTCCTTGGAAGGGTTTTAGAGGCTTAGGCCAACCCCCAGACCCCACCCCAGTAGTGTTAGGGAGCTTTTGTGTTCTTTAGTAGAATTCCTCTAAGAGGTACAGTGGTACCTCGAGTTACAAACGCCTCAGGTTACAAACGCTTCAGGTTACAAACTCCGCTAACCTGGAAGAGTTACCTCGAGTTGAGAACTTTGCCCCAGGATGAGAACGGAAATCGTGTGCTGGCAGCACAGCAGCAGCAAGAGGCCCCATTAGCGAAAGCACGTCTCTAGTTAAGAACAGTTAACCTGAAACTGTTCTTAACTAGAGACGTGCTTTCGCTAATGAACGGACCTCTGGAACGAATTAAATTCGTAACTAGAGGTACCACTGTATAATGCATCTTTGATTATTAACTTCAAAAAGAAAAACTGATAAAGAGTTGGATCTAATGGGGTTGAAAATCAGGCCAGTCTTGGTCTGCTGCTGTAACCTTGCCTGAATTCTGCCTGTAGCACCTTTATGACTTAAATGAGTCTGCAATGGCCTAGCCTGTATAGCTCTTAAAATTTTGAAGAGCTGCCGCCTTGTAAAAAGTCTTGAAGCTCAAAGCCTTTTAAGGGTACAACTTAAAAGTGCAACTGTTCTCCTAGATCATCAATGGCCTACGCAGGTTTGATGTGGAGTACCAGGGAGATCCTGAGCTTCAGCCCATCCGAAGTTACGAAAGCACCACTCTTGTGAGGCTGCTGTTTCGGCTGTCCTCAGCCATTAATGAACGAGTAAGTGCTGTGCAAAATCTCCTTGCTGCTCTTCTGAGTCCATATGTCCGAAACTCTACACTCTGGGTGTTCTTTCCACAATGCTTGCCCTGCTCCTTTCTGTTCAGAAGATTGACACCTTTCATTTCAATCTGTTGCTTTTCAAGGCAGTTTGCAAGGAACACACCGTAATCAAATACCACCATAAACCCTTACACACACACCCAGCAACAGCCCTTCATCTTCTGGATGCTGCCAGACTCTCCCTCCCTTCAGTCTCAGACCTAACAGCAATTGGAGCTGAGGCTTTTTCCTGGTAGTAAAGGCGGAAGCAAGCTGCTTTGGCCCATGAATGGGGCCAGGCTGGTCCTCTCCTTTGTGTGACCATCTTCCTGGAAGATGTAGGATGAAGCCTCCCAGTGGATCTCCTGGTCCAGTGTCAAAGGCTGGAGAATGAATTTCACCCCTTAATGGTATCGGACCCTAGATGTGCTCTGTCCCCAAAGGTATCAGTCCCACTCCAAGAAAGCCAACATTCTCTGCTTGGGGGATTGCTGGTGCTCTTGGCAGCTTTAAACATATATGACAGATGTTATTCTCTACCTTTGGCTTTCCTGAACAGCTGCATTAAAGGGAGCTCCTTTTGACTGCATTCCTGAAGCTGAAAGTGGGCTTGTGTGTTGGGCAGAATAGACTGATTCAGGTCCTTTCCAAGAAGACCTCTTAACAAAACCTATCAAGAAGTTGTTCCTTAATTTCTTATCATTCAGACATAAGTGTTTACCAAACATTCCTTATTTGCCATGACTTTTTTCTCTCCATGCTTAGTTTGCAGACCAAATGGAGAGACTCTGTGCCAAAGAGAACTTCCTTGGCAGCTTCTGCCGCTACCATCTCACCAACCCCTCCCTCGTGGAAAAGGCTAGGCACAGTCCACTAAGCCAGCAGAGGCTGGGGCAGATTCAACAGCCAAGAGTCAGCCTTCGGTTTCTGGCAAGCTACAGGACTCTCCTTTCTTTACTCATGGTATACTTCATTGCCTCGTGGTTCTGCATCAGTCCAGTGACCTGTACCTTCCTCCTCCTCCTGGGATATCTTTTCTATGCCACAGTTATGACTCTCCTGACTGAAAGGAGAAAGCCTCATCAACACTAACATTTTACTTTCATTCATTTATTCACATTGCTATAGGAATCCCCTCCCCTAAGGTCAGGGGCTCAGAAAGTAGGTTTTGGCTAATTAAGCCACAGGACTTTGATTTGAGCATCTTTTCTTGGGTTTGAAAACTTTAAATATTTTTAATGAAGTGGAACAGATTTGTGAACAGAAGGCTCTACTTTTCTAAAAGCCAAGTCAATCTGTAAATTTTGTTTTGATAAACTTTTTAAAAAACAAACAAACCGCAGGCTCTGTAGTGAAGATTTTGGTGGGGGGTGGGGGTGGTACAGTAGTGGGATTTGGGAGAATGAATCTGAAACAAGCAGCTTGGCTTAGAAAAAAGTCAAGTGAATGGCAGCTTTTGAGCATCTCACACAAATATGCCGGCACACTTTTTTTACTCTCCATCATTGTAATGGGGCTTAGGCAGAGCATGTACACAAAGGGGCTGTGCCCTTTCACTTGAAAGTATGTGCTCAGTGAGGTAGATAACCATGTGTCCACCCATTGCTTGGATTTACATACGTTACTTAAGAACAATCCGGTCAACAATCTCCCTTCCAAATAATATCACGGAGATCTTGTGCCTTGAAAGTGGATCTCTGTAGTGATGCAAATGCTTTGTCAAACATCTGGTTCCAGTTCAACCCAAACTTTACCGGCAACAATTCTGCAAGCTGGTGAAGCAGCAACAAGTCATGGAAAGCACTCATGCCATGTAAAATTTAAGGTGCTGGTATTTAGATTTCCTAGGAAGCTGAGAGCTTTGAGAGAATCTATGCAAGTGGAGGAACTGGTGAGTGATCCGAATGTAAGAAGAGCCTGTCAACTAAATCCGACCAAGGCATTTAGCCCAGCATTGTGTTCCCACGGTGACCAACCAGAAGCCTCTGAACAGAACAGCCTTGTAATCCCCACCAGCTGGTCTGCAGAGCGGTAGCCTACCTGAGACCAAATGGAGAGACTCTGTGCCAAACTGGAAGCAGTACATAGCCACCATCCCTAGGAGCTGTTATCCTTCCTGAATTTGTGTAATCTCTTTTTAAAGTTGTTGCAATGTGCTGCCAGTGCTACATCTTGTGAGAGTCCCATCGTTTCTGTTCACTGTTTTGAATATATTGGTGCCATTCAGTATCATTAGATGACCCTGTTGGGTTTCAATATTAAGAGGGGGGTGAAATAACTACTCTCGTCTAGGAGCTATTGCCAGCCTTAGCCACCATGAATTTGTGGTAAAGCTGTCTCTGCTTCCAGAGCCAAGTCCGAAAACTCTGTCCCTCCCCCAGCCTATGGAGAGTCAATGGGTTGAAAGGTAAAAAGTATTCTAAGCCACAACATTAGAGGCATCTGCAGGATAATTCCAGAAAGGAGCAAGTGTGGAACAAAGGATGCACAAAGCATTTGTACAACTGTTGCAAACACACACGCATGATCTCCATTGGCTAGGGATGTGCATGGACAAATGCTTAAGTCACGCAGAGCCGTAGTTAGCCAGATTGTTTTGCTCCGGGTGATGCCTCCAGAGGAGCACCATTGATGCTCCAGGCCTGTGTGTGTGTTTGCAAATGTGCCTGGGTGTGTGTGTGCCAAACTGGGTCTGACCCAGGTGAAATATAGCTTACTTTTGTCCCTGAGTCAGGCGTTCTACTTGGCCACAGAGCAGTTACTTCTTGACCCTTGTCTCAAGCCAGGCGTAACTGGTCTTGCAGTTGCAACTCAGCAAGCGGAAGTCTGGCATTATTGCACCTCAGGAGTTATGGCTCCCGAGTTATAGCACTTGGGTATCCTAAATACGTACTGCATAAGCAGAGCATGAGAGGATGTGCGAGCCTACTTGTGTGCTGTGCTGTGTTTCCCCTGTGGGTTCTTAACACCCTCCCTGGGTCATGGCATCCAGCGAAGTCCCAAATGGCACCCAGGTATCATTCCAAGTTACTGGGCCAACTTTGGGCTGACTTGGGTCCTGCAAGATGGTCTTCAATCCAGCCCCATGCTCTCCGTGCTCTGCGCCGTTTGGAGACTGCGGTGCAGGTGGGTGGGTTGGAGAGCATAGGAACCAATCAGCCTAATAATAATAATAATAATAATAATAATAATAATTTATACCCCGCCTATCTGGCTGGGTTTCCCCAGCCACTCTGGGCGGCTTCCAACAGAACACTAAAATACAATAACCTATTAAACATTAAAAGCTTCCCTAAACAGGGCTGCCTTCAGATGTCTTCTAAAGGTTTGGTAGTTATTTTTCTCTTTGACATCTGGTGGGAGGGCGTTCCACAGGGCGGGCGCCACTACCGAGAAGGCCCCTCTGCCTGGTTCCCTGTAACCTCACTTCTCGCAGTGAGGGAACCGCCAGAAGGCCCTCGGAGGTGGACCTCAGTGTCTGGGCAGAACGATGGGGGTGGAGACGCTCCTTCAAGTACAGGACCTTTGCCCCGCCGCCCAATAAAATACTTCAAGCGGTTGATGGACATCGCCATTCAAATAATGTAGTGCTCGCGGGCGCCGTAACATTTGATTGATCATGTGGGGGCGGGGCTTCCCTGCCCCTTCCCCCAATTTTTTTTAATTCCTGGTGGGGAGCTAGCGAGAGGGGCGCCCCTGTCAGGTGAGAGGCCTCTCTTTAGTTATTTCCCCTTCATGGCTCCCCCTCCCCGCCATTCCCCTCACGGCGCCTTTTCCCTTATGACTTAACACCCGCCCCTCACCGCGCTCGATGGGCGGGGCTCTCCTCCTCCTGGGGCTTCGCGCCTCTTTCGCTCCTCCGGCCACTGTGGTGCGAGCGAGCGAGCGCCCGTCGCCATGGCGACAGAGGCGGCTGCGGGGGCGGGGAGCGGCGCGAGGCTGGTCGGAGGAGGAGGCGGCGGGAAGGGACCCAGAGCCGCCGCCTAATTCTCCTCAGGCGGCGGCGCTTCGGCCCTTCAGGTTTCCCGCCCGGGTAGGAGGAGGAGAAGCGAACGGGCCAACGACCTCCCGCTCCTGAGGCGGAATGGGCAGCGCCTCCGCCTCAGAGGGAAAGCTCTTCTGAAGAGGAGGCGGCAGAAATGCGCCTTAGCCCCGGCCCGGCTGCTTCTCCTCGCACCCGAGCTGCTTGAGTCTGAGGCCTCTGCGCACCCGGCTCTTCCGTCGCTTTCCTTCCCGTCCCCGGCCTCGGCCATGCAGAGCTCCGGTTTCCCTTCGCTGGGCCGCGCCCAGCAGCACAACCTCCACCTGCCTCCCTGGTCGCGCTTCGGCGGGCAGCAGCCTCCGCCTTCGCAGCAGGAAAGGGCCGCGTCCCCGGCTCCGCCGTCGCCTTCGCACCCCGCTTCTCAACCTCACCCTCCTCGGCCCCCTCGGACTCCCAGCGCCGACGGCTGGAGGAGGGCGGCCACCGACCTGGAGCGCAGCCTCAAGTTCCTGCAGGAGCAGTACGCCGAGACCCTCCAGAAGCTCCACGAGGAGATCGATCTCCTCAAGAGGCAGAACAAGGGTGGGCAGCCGGAAGGATACACCACCTCCACCCCCTCCCAATTACGAGCCAACTCCTATGGGACGAGGGAGATCCGGCTCCCCCGATAAAATATACGAGGGGGTTCAGCAGCCCCAACGTGGATGGGCATTGCCATTCAAATAGCACCGCGTCGTGTGGTCAGTTATATAGGGCGGGCCTTGCTTAACTGCCCCCCCCCCCCATATTTCATTCAAGTTGGCACCCCTCCCTGAAAAAGAGGTGGTTGCAGCAGCCCAGAGCCAGGTGCCCAGAGCCAATCGCATGGTGACCCAGTTGGCTGCCCCCTCAAGTCTCTCCCTCTCCATCCCCAAGTAAAAGAATGGGGAGATCCCTGGGCGTGAACAAGGTTACCAGTTAAAGGAGGGATGGGCTGGCCACAATAAAACAGCCTTTTCTTTTTCTTGCAGATCTTCATTATAAGCTCATCATGAACCCGATACTTCAGAGGAAAGGTACAGCCTTGCACTGCCCGTGTTTCAGAGTTATAAAGTGAAACTAGTCACTTGCCCACTCAAGGCTCAGGAATGGATCAGATGGTTTCTGACACAGCTGCTTCACCTAAACCAGGGGTGGGGAACCTTTTGGGCTCCATGGGCCAGATCCTGATCAGGTTCGCCTGCCACTGAATTTGACAGCTGTGTTTGGGAGGTGTCATTAATGTAACCATGATTGACAGGTGGATGCCCCGCCCACCTGTCAAAAGAAACCACAAGGCAAGAGACATTGACAGCCCCATATTTGGAAGCTCTTAGCATAGAGTTGGTAATGAGGGGGATAGGCGAGTCCAGTGAAGCTGGTGCTTGTAATATGTGAGCCCTGGTTGTTACCCAAGAGATTAGACTTGGTGTTTCTTGAAGGGGATGAGTGAGTAGGCACATACACAGACTGACATGGAGCGGGTGAAGAAGGTCCAACTGAGTGCCTCCCAGCTCTTGATAGGCAAGGAGTTGATGCCAAGCCTGGGAGCTCCAGGATCAGCTTTCTCTTAGAATATTTCAGCTACTAGGATGCCAAGACACAAAAGGGTCCCTTCTGAAAATGTCCTGTTTGGCCTTCCCTATGGTTATGCGCTGTTACGTGGGTACTGGTGCTAGCCCTTCAAGGGAGTATGCACCTGTCTGCCAGATTATTCAACTAGTTCCTTTCTTTCTGTTTTTGTAGATCATTCTTCCAGCAACTTGCCTAGTAAGTCACAGCCAGGAAGCAGTGCACCAGGGAAGACAAGTGCCGGCTTAAAGATGGTGGCGCCAGCAGCAAAAGAAGAGCACAGAGAACAAGGTACACACACAGTCTAAGCTGAAAAGATAGCGTTAATGGTGGCCACAATGCCTCTGATGCCATGGCTGTGTAGTGTTTTGAGTGTATTAGCAATGCAGCCTTTTCCTAAACATCTTGTAGGTTCTGAGGAGCTGGAAAAGAAGCCAGTAAGTGGCGAGTTCATGATGGACGAGACGAGTGCAGAAGAAGAAATTATAGAAAAGGAAGTAGATAGAGTAACGTGGAAGGAATTGGAGGACTTCAGGCCGGCGCAGGAGACGGTTCCAGAAGAGGCACCTCATCCCAGGTTTGAGAACACCCACTGAAGTAGCAGTAACTTCTAAATCAAAGCAGCAAGTTTCACATTGTTGTTATTGTTACTGATGATTAAAAGTTCTGCTTACTATTTATCAAGGTGGTGTACACACATCCCCTCTCCATTCTATCCTTACAACAGTCCTGTGAGTGAACTTGTGCTGTGAGGCTGTGACTGGCTCAAGGTAACCTGGGAGGCTTCATAGCTGAGTGGGGATTTGAACCTTGGTCTCCTAAGTCTTAGTCCAACACTCTAACCACTACACCACACTGCCGTGTGCAGAACTGCAAAATTCTCAGTCTTACGCAGGCTTACTTGGGCCTTGCTAGACTTAAGTGTGGTTACTCTCAGATAGATACGTAGCTTCTTTTGTACTATGGACTGATACAGCTACTGTTCAGCAAGTGAAAGCAATTCCATTCTGATATTAGTGACCAGCAAACACTGTTAAAGCCCACCAGTGATCTGACAGCTGGGAGAAACCCCCTGTCATTCAGTCAGGATTTTTTTTAATGTAACATATAACTGCTTTGAAGCTATATAAAAAGGGAGAAAATATTTTTAAAGCAAAGAGAAATGGGAAGGAAACTAAAACTGATGAAAGAATAGGGCAGTTGGTTAGCCCCTGTGTTGGGGCTACTTGAAAAGAGTGTCAGTCAGTCCCTTAGGCCGTAGGTTGCCCACCTGTACTTCACTGAAATAACTGTTCCTTGGTCACACTTCAACTGTGTTGTTACAGAGACGCAGATGTTTGTGACAGGATGACGTCCCCCATCCCTTTTTCATCTGGTCAAAGCAGGGCAGGAGATGTGAAAATCCCTGCTGCTTCTTCCAACCCCTTCTTGGTGACAGTGCTCCCTTCCTACATGCGGAAGCCACCAACGCTGGAGGAGTGCGAAGTGGTCATTCGGCAGTTGTGGAACATCAACCACATGCAGATGCAGGAGGTGAGGCTGCTTGCTCTCCTGGGTCCCACAAAGGCAGGAAGCTGACATTGCAGGAGGAGCAGGAAAGTCACACACTCTCCTCCTTTCTTCTTCAGCTGATGTATTTGCGATCGTGCTTGGAAGATATCCACAAGACCAAAAGAATTCCTGAGGACTACATGCTAGCTGGTCATGTTGGGTAAGCGTGGTTTTTAATGGAAAGAGGAAGGATGGTACCTCTGAATACCTCTTTTGAGTTGCAGCAGGGTCTCCAAAGTACCACAGTTGATTGATTAGGTGGTCGCTGGAACTAATGAGTGGTTCAGCCATGGCTTTTAGCTAATTTCTTCTCACAAAGCTATTTGTGAGCACATGTGAGATAGGAGCTCAGATTTTTGCCAGGGAACCTTCTTTGATCTCTGCAGTTCTTTGGAGATCCCATGCATTCCTGTACCATCCTATCGCCTTGAGGAGAAAATAGCAGCTGAAAGCAACTGTCCAAATTAACTCTCCATAAAATGCATTGAGACCATTACTTTGTCCGCCTCCCTTTGCAGACTCCTCCTAATGCTGGCTATTGATTCCCACCTCCCAATACAGTTAGCCTGCTTGTTCACTTCATGTAGGATTAAATTTCACTCCTCCCAGCAATTTAACCTCACTGGAATTTTTCTTTGTAGCTGGGCTTAAATTTAATTAAGCAGGAAGTGGTTATGCTTGGAGTAGCCTACCTATGTGGAGAGAGCATGGAAATGCTTACTGCATGCTTACTAAAGTGCTGGATCTCACCTACTAGGAACTTTGATGGCAGCTGCAATCTTGAGAGCAGGTTGGGGCATTTCCATGTGAGCTAAGAAAGCAGGCTGCACTGGTATTTTGCTACTTAAGATGCTCCTGTGAGTCTCAAAAGTGTTATTTCTATGCCCTAATGGAAGGACATAACGCATGATGAAAGGGCAAGAGGCGAGAATTTTTTCCCCAGTGCCCAATTGTTGGTGCCAGAATAAATACTCTGTGGCCTAGTATGAAGTAGCACTTACCTATAAATATACATGCTAATTAATGGTTTCCTTCAGGAACCAAGAGGTCACACGGTTGCCCAAGGTGAAGAATGGTCCTAAGAAATGGTAAGCAGGCATCTTATCTTAACACAGGTCAGAGATGGCTTAAGGGGAGCACAACTGGTTAGGTCACACTGGGTGCTTAGACTTTGGGGCACTGCAAGGACCCCACAATTATGATTTAGAATGCAGCATGAGAAGTAGGGGGGGCAACTAAATCTGGGTGTCACAGAAATTTAAGATCCCGAGGTCCACCACTGCACAGGCCGCTCACAACTTTTTATTAAAGTTTTGCAATTAAAAGTCTCCCAGCAGGCTTCCCAAATTAGAAAAAGTATTTTGTGGTAAGGATCTAATTGAAATGTAAACATTTTTCAAACTGGACTCCTCCACCTTGCCAAACTGTCTTTTTTTAAAAAATGCCATTACATACTGCTCCTATGGGTCCCCCCAGTAGTGTCCTGATGCCAAAAAGTTTTGTGGCACTTTTAAAGCACTTCCAAAATTGGTCTGTTTTTTAAAAAAAGTTTACCAACTGCTCTTGTGGTGATGCCAAAAAGTTTATGACTCTCCCTCCCACCAAGACCTTGCAAATTTTGTTTTTTTTTAAAAAAAACAAAAAATAGAATTTAATTTTTACGAATTTAATCTTGAATGATAAGAATGATATATAGTGGTACCTTGGGATGCGAACCTGGGATCCATTCTGGAGCCCCGTTTGCATCCTGAATGGAATGTAAGACGCGATGGCGCGGCTGCGCGTGCCGCGTTTTGCCGCTTTCGTGCATGCGTGTGATATTTTGAGTGTCTGCGCATGCGCGAGCGGCAAAACCCGGAAGTAACGCGCTCCATTACTTCCGGGTTGTCGCAGAGCGCAACCCGAAGGCACTCAACCTGAAGCACATTCAACCCGAGGTATGACTGTAAAGGTGTTGAATCAGTTGATGGGAAAAGCCTTTTTGGAAGAAGTGCAGTTCTTGCCTCAGCCCCCCAGAGGGCGTTGACTCTGGGTCAGTGCTGCCCTTGGCTCACCTCTCTGCTCTAAGGTAAAAGGCGTGCTGAAGTGCAGGCAAATTCTACTGTAACTCCTGCTTAGATCTGTCACTTGGGCAGGTGGAGAAATGTTCCCATTTGCTCCAGAGGACTAGTTTAGTGCATACGAAACATCAACATCAGACAGTTTTTGGCTTTGAACGTGAATTACCAGAGCAAGCTCTTGGCTAGAAGCCAAGACTCCAGAAAAAAAATATTCTTTGGGTGTGGGGGCAGACACTAAACTTGGACACTGACTTCCTCAAACACCCTGTTAGTAGGATGAGAGAGCAGCTTATTTAAATGCAGACTTCAATATGACAGGCCCACTTTGTTCTCCAGTAGGATTCTCACACCACTGCCTGCTGCTGAAAGGGCTGTGCTGCCAGCACTGAAGCAAACACTAGGAAATGCTTTTGCAGAGAGACAGAAGAGAACACAGGCTGTTCAGAGGAACAGGCTCCACCGGACAGCACTTTAGCAAGTATGGTTCAATTGGCCTCTTTTTGTAATGTGTCTCCTTGCCCTAAAGTGGTTTGAAAGCCAGCTAAACCATTTCCGAGTGTGTGCTGTACTTTCAACAAATTGTTTCTGGTGTTCACCACTCAATTTTTAAAACTTCATAATTAATCCTTTTTTGTCCACATAGCTACAGAAGATCACAGTGACCTTACTTCTCCCTAGAAACTGTTCTACCGTCAGTAGTAATTAAGTTTTTTAAACTACAGAATTGGGGGCTTTTAGATGCAGAATACACAGAAGCCTCCTTAGACAACCCCAGGTCAAGGGGGTATCAAAGTGACTTTGCCTCTTAGCAAACAAGTTTCTGTGCCCTCGTGCTCAGGCTGCGGTGGAACTAAAGGAGTTTGGGGGGTTGCAAGAGAAAATAAGTGAGTGTTAAAACACTGGAACAATACATTTATTACAATAAAACAAATGCCTTAGTTCATGTATGAAATAATTGATACTTTGTACTGCAATCAATCAGAGCTTCTTAAGTACATTTTTAAAAATGTCCTCAAATTGACACAGCAATCACACATTTACAGATAGCACAGCAATTGGATGCCGTGTTGGAAGAGTGCAAGCCAGTATTCAGCGACTCTGCTGCAAAGGTGATAGCAGAAGTATGTAAAAACAGCAATACTTCCACAAAGATCAAGAGAGTTGTGCATGGGAGGTAGGAGAAAGCAAAACCAGGGCTGAGTGAAGCAGCCTCAGTCTCACCCTATGCCCAGCCAGGCTCCTCCCGTGAGGCACAAGTTGATGAATGACACTTGACGCATGGCTTGCCAGAGCCACATCAGTCTAATAGCTGGCTGCCTCATAGTTGGGAAGACACAAACCGCTCACCTGCTTCAGTCAGTCACTGCACACAGCTATCAAAGAACAGCTTGTGTGGTGGGTGTGCAGGCAGCCTCTTCTTGGGCTGGTATCCAACCAAGCATACATATATACATACATACTGGGCACTGGACGAGGTCTGAAGGACGCTGTCCCTTTTCTTATAGTAGGGAGACTCCGTGACAGAAGTCTACACACACTCTTCTCTAAGAAGACATTAAAAAAAAGTCATTAACACGTCTGCCGTAAGAACCGTGAAAATCCACCCCCTGCATCAAGTTATGGGCAGGTCTACAAAGGCAGAAGAAGCACAAGCACTAAACCTAATTCCAGGCTCTTTACAAAGCCGGGCTCCTAGTAAACAAAAACAATTTAAGGCTTCTGCTTCACACGTTCCTGCCCTGCTTGGCTGTGATTTTTTCCAGCTCAGGCCCAGCAAGAGGAGATGACGAGACATTAAGCAGCAGACAAGCAGGCCTGGCGGATGCTCTGCGCCCAGGTGTTAAGGAGTGCTGTGACAGAGTGCTTGTCAGGAAGCTGCAGCAATTTTGACATCATGTAGCGATACACTGACTGCAAGAAAGGGTTTGCTTCTGGAAAGAAAAAAGCAGAAAGAGTCTATTATTAAAAAATAATAATAAAGGACACCATCCAGATGACAGCTTGTGTGTGGGCGGTTTTGTGACTCATACTGATGGGTTATCAAAGCTGGGGATTTGGAGCTGCAGAACTGAGAAAAATGAGTCATTGGCTTTTCCCCCCTTCACCTCACCATTGGAAGCAGTAGCAGTGTCTTGTTACATATCTGAAGCTTCCAAAACTCAATCAAAGGATTTCCTTAGGATACTGGAATTCTGAGCTTCCAAAGCTTAAAACTGAGAGGGCAGTTTTCCTGTAAAAACTTAGTAAGAGAGTGTGTGTTTATAAGTAAAAAATGTAGTTGGTTCTCTTCTTCCCACATGGCCTCTAGCAGTGTCCCTCAAAAAGACCCAGTATTCCGAAATCACAGATCAAACTTTACCACATCTCTTCCTACAGCACAAATAAATCCACACTCAAAAGACAGGATGGGAGTCTTAATATGAAGTGGTCAAATGGATCACAAAGACTAAACTCACCAGTTCCAAGGCTTAATGTAGACCCTATACCCCATCACCCACCCAAATGTCATTTTCCGCCTGCCTTGTTCTTTCATACCGTACTGCTGAGGGTTATCAATCCACAAGGGGCTCTGATGTGGATAATCGGCTGGGACGCTCAGTTGCAATGGTGGGACATTTGGAAGGTTCTTGTCATCTGGAATCAGACACATTTTGCATTACTTTCTCAACCTTCTCCAAGAGACACCTAAAGTTGCTTATCAGGCAGCCTCTTTATTAAGTAGGAACTCAGAAACAACCTCTCAGGCACCTGACCCATCAAGGTCTGGTTAGAATCCTCTGTTACCTTTTCTCTCTTGGGCAGGTTTTGGACCTTAACCAGGCCCGGTCAACCTCCCCTGCTGCTGCTGCTGCTGCTGCTGCTGCCGCCACCACCACTGCAGGCTTTTAGCCTTCAAGTGTCAAGAGGATATTTGAAGATAGAGCTGTCTTTTCTTGCCACTCACCTAGCTTGCATATGAGGTGGACGGTGCCATTGTTGCTACAATGGGAGGGATCCAGGTTCACCAAGAACTTTGGGTTTAATCTTGCAACCTCCCCTTGTAATACATTTGGTATAGTCTGCCTTTCGTCCTCTTCATATTTCCGCTTCCGAGTGGAAGTCACCGGGGTCCTATGAGAGGACAGCCAACTTCAGTTTCAATTCTCATTTCTAATTAATTTTGCATACAAAATGATAAGGCAACCCCCAACAACTGGTCTAACTAAAATTTCAAAGCAAGATAAAATAACTTCAGAAATAGCCGGAACAATACATATGCACAAATATCTGACAAATTCCAGAAGGGTAGCTGTGTTAATCTCTTGCAGCACACACAAGTAGTCTTTGGGCATCTTATTCCTTCCAGGCCTGGGCTCTGAGCTTTCCTATCTCTCACACAATTCCTTAGCCATCTTTCAGCAGATGCTAGAACAATGAATATACATACGTGATGGGTGGACCATGGATGGCAGTCATTGCTGGCATAAAGGTTCGGTAGAGGGAATGATTGAAGACTGGTGAGCGGATATTGGCCAAGACAGCATCCAACAAGGGTTGGCACAAGTACTGCTGCTTTGTGGGAGGCACTGTAGGGGGTGGGGGGGTGGGCTGACATACAAGAGACACACATGGATTTAGGGAAGGTGCAGTTCTGTCAGTAAGTGTTGCTGGACTCTCGGGAAACAACAGCCTTAAGAATGAGACTTCAGGCCCTCTGCTCAGATGCCAGCTTACAAATCTGTCCATTGAATCTCAGACAGCTCCATGTAGAGACAAAGAACTTCACGAGGCATCTACCCTCCTACCAGATTCACCTCCCACGAACAGCTCCAACTCACCCACTCTTCCTGGCCTTGGGGTTGGCCAACTGTCAAGATGCCCTTCTTTATTTCCTTGTGCACCTTCTACTCAGATCCCATCAGGCAATTGCTCCTTACTCAGCTTTGGACACACTGGAGTTTGCTTGTATGGTCGACTCGCAACTTACGTGCATGTAACTTGTGTGAGCTCAGCTTTATGTGCCTGGCTGATTTTTTGTTTTTAAGAGGCAGTCATCAAGGGGGGGTGGATTGGAAGAAGGTGGGGACACTGGCAATTGTGCCCACCATCACACTCACGTTGGGAGAGCATTTGGATGTGCAGTTAAGAGAGTGAAAGTGGCCTTAGGCGCATTCGGAGGTGCATGGAAGTCTTCAGTGGTTTTTACAGGACATCTTCCAGTTTTTAAAGGATTGACTATACAGTATGTGATTTTGGCTTTATGTGCTACCACTGGAACTTAACTCTTGTGTAAGTTGTGAGTCGTTTGTTCTTGTAAAAGCAGATTAGCTCTGTAGCTCTGTCAGCGCCAAGGCCCATCTAGTCTGACGTCCTGTTCTCATAGTGGCTATCGGATGTCTCTGGGAAGAGGACCAGAGTGCAACAGTTGCACGCTCCCTATCTGTGATTCCTTGCAACTGCTATTCAAGGGCATGGCGAATAGCTGTTGATAGCTTCATCCTCCATGTATTTGTCTAATCCTCTATTAAAACCATGCATAATCTTATACTCGTATGTCTCCTCTTAACTGCCTTTTTTCAAAACTTAAAAAGTTCCAAATATTGTAACCTTTCTACATAGGGAATTTGATCTGGCCCCTTTTGGTTATCCCTTTTTAAATCTACAATATCCTTTTTAAGGTGTGGTGACCAGACCTTTATGCTGTACTGTGGCCAACTTCTTTGCCTATATTTTCCTTCTTTTGTTCCTGACGTGCAGAATCATTGAGAAGAGAAAGCCCCCTGCTAATGTGGACTAGGGGAACAGAGATATATACACACACACAAAACTTACCACAGCCATGTCATTCTTGAGCTTCTCCAGAGCAATTTCACATTTCTGCAGTGTCTTCAGAGGACAGCTAGGAATGAAGAAAGCCAGTCTCAGAACAGGCACTTTTCTGCTTCAGAGAAAGTAGAATTGCCTCCTCGTTCCCCAGATGGACATGGCAAGCCACCAACAAACAGCACTCTCCCTCCCCACTACTGCTGCTACACACAGTCACTAGGAAGAACGAAGCCGCCTACTGGAACCTGGCCCCGCTGCTGTGTGGGGCTGCTTCTTGTGCCTCTCTTCCTACAGAGAAGACACTTCCTGCCTGCTACACTTGGCAAGCACAAAACCAAGAACAAGGCAGGCTAGAGCACTGAGCCTCTTTTTCCTCAACTAACACAAAGCAGAATTTTGCCTGTGAAGACAACTAGCTCTAATTATCTCCTGGCGCTTACAAAGACAACTCCTCTAGATGTTCAAGGGGAGGAGAGCAAGAAGAGATAATGGGTCGAAAATGAGCACACAAGTTTACCGTTTGGAAGGATCAGTCAGAATATCCAGCAGGCTTTTCATCTTACTGAGGTCCTTCTTCCTGTCTGAATTGATAAGAAACACTCCTGAAAGAGGCAGTTATGCTAGAACTATCTTGCAGGACAGAGAGAAAGCAGATCTCTTGTGACAGGCGAAGGAGGTCTGTACCTCTTGAGGTTCAAGCTTCCCTGCCAAAGACAACCACTCAGAAAGAGGTCATAGGGTGCAACATGGCCTCTGTCACATCCTTGTGAGGACAGCAGCAGATGGCACAAACTGATGGTGTGTCCATCCCTTCTGCTTTTCAGAGGGTGCAAAAGTGCAACATGCCTCAGCAAGCCTTCCATATGGCCCATGGTGTGCCATGCCCAAACACGGTTCAGCCACAGAATGTAACTCTGGGCAGAGCCAAAGAATTCATTGCCACCCAGTTTCCCTCTACTTCCTGCAGAGATATAACATGGTTTATTCATCACTTTGCACATGACAAGGCTATATTTACAGGTAACCCGGCAGCAAGTAGGAAGTAACATGGCTGATCTGGACTACTAAGCCCAGACCTAGGAGAAAGCCTCTTGGTACCGCCTGCTGCAAGGGGAAAGGCTATCAAGGCTGGGTACCGACAACCCCAAGCACACCACCGGGGGGGAGACGACACACACTTACCTTCATTCTTATCTATCTTGTTGATCATCCTCCGCAGAGGCTCAATGTACTTGGAGAGCTGCTTGAGTTTTTCCAGGTACTGCTGCTCCTCAGATTGGCTGGAGCTCGCTGGGCTCATGACAGAGTTGGGATTGCCTTCCAGGCAGAAAAGAGGACAGGTTAGACCCATGGAGTAAAGGCACTGAACAGGAGGAGGGGGAGGTGGCTGCACCCAGCACAGCCTGCCTTCCATCTGCTTTCCTGCATGCACCCCCAGGCTGCTTCCCCTCTGCCACCATCACCAAGCTGTTCTGGGGATTCAGAGTTTGGCTGTGGGACATGCTGCCTTTGCCCTGTTGTTGGGCTGCCTGCAATACAACTTCTGCCAGGGAAGCAGAGGGTCACAGTCTGTATGCAAATTATGTTCACCCACCACATCACTGATAGTTAAAATTATCAAAAAATCCTCTCAAATGCCAGCACTGGGTCCCCACAATTAACCCCATTTATGCAAAATATGCATTACAGGCACAGACTTGGAAGTAAAAAGAGGGGCAACCTGGTTTTGCTCCCTCAAGCCCTGCACAAATTACCTGGAGTATTTAGTGGCCCCGGAGATGGGACACTGAAGTTCTGTGGCGTTCGTGCAGCTGCTGGACTTTGAGAGGGCTGAGGAGATGGACTGGGGAGGAAGCTGCTGGGAGATGGGGCTGGACCGGAGCTGAAAGAGGAGGAAAGTATTTCCCATTGAGGTCTGGGGATGAAGCAGCTATTATTGACCCTAAAAAGAAAACTTGAAACCACCTGAAGCCTGCTTACTCCTACATCAAGGCTCACCTGACATTGGAGTTGGGCTGGGAAGTTGGCTGCCCTGGCTGGGGAGAGGGCTGAGGTGGCGGAGGCATCGGCTGAGGGGTCTGGGCTTGCTGGGCTGGTGAAGGAGAAGACATCATGGTGATGCTGCTCTGGCTGACCTAGAACAAAGGAACCGTCACTGGCAAGAGGAGCCTTTCCAAAAATCCAAGGGCACCAGGACAAGAGTAGCAGCCAGGGATCCCATTGAAAGGCAGCATATTTGACCTGCTGAGGAGCCTTGGGCTTGCCACTCTTTCCTGGGCTGTAAAATGAAGATTGTAATGGACACGGCAGGAAGCTCAAAAACAGGCCCAACACAGCAGCATTTCTCTGCAAGCCTCCTGTGACTTCACATGCAGAATTCTTCCCTGGCTTGCTAAGGACAGAGAGCCAACTCGGTGGGTCCTCAGCTCCATCTACATTTACTAGACCAAACATCTGTCTGAAAAATGCCAGCCTCAACTAGTACCATGGGAGACTTACCTTCATTGTGGCCCAGTGCACCAAAACCCCGTTCCTTTAAGCTTTGTCAATGATTTCCCAGTAATAATCCACAACAGACTGAGATGGTCCAAAGTGTGTATGTGTGCTGCATGCATGACAGACACAGGCTAGCTTGGCAGAAGAATGCTCCAGCCCCACAGAGAACAGAGCCAGGGTAAAACATGGAACTACATGGAGCAGCAGCAGCTCATCATACAAAACACGTGTGTGTTTTGGGAAGCAGAGGAGGTGCGTGCCATAGTCCACAAGCTGCCCAAGTTGGCAGACTGCTTCCCTCTTTTGCTCTATTTCCACTGAGCATTAGAAGATCAGACAGAGAAAACTTCCCGTTCCTCTTTGGGGGAACTCTTTAGAAACTACAGCCAGCTGCATGAAATATAGCTGAACAAACCCATCGTACCCTAGTCCCTGCCCCCTCCACCAGGGCCAATGGAGGCCTTGTATTTAGGCACTTACTAAGTTTTGCAGCTTTAAAAAAATGCACATCAGACCAAAATATGACACCCACCCTCTCGGCTTAGAACTGCAAATTAAGCAAATGAGATCACTTTTTAAATTAACAAATATAGACTTTGTCATTTTAAAGAGTTAAAAAATTCATAAATATTGCTAAAAATATACCGTTTCTGATGACACAGGATTAGAGGGTGATGAGCATGTCCTCCCCGGTCTGCTGCTCATGTTGTATGAACAAACAGCTCACTCTTCAGAGCCTTATTTTGCCTTCCTCTGCCGTCATTTTTAATCTTTATTATGGCTAGGGGCCTCTCTGGATCTCTAAGAGGGCTTGCTCCCCCACCCCCTTCAAATTCCAGCTAAATGTGTGTGCAGTTTGCAGCATAATTAATTGTTCTAGGAATCTGAAGCAAAGAGTGAAGGCCGAGATTCCGTGTTCTCAACCTCTAATCTTCACAGCTGGCTCCCTCTAAAGGAGCAGCTTTTTTTATTAAAAAAATGGACAGATACTGATCAAAGCAAAAGGCCCATAGATAAGCAACACCTGTTCTTTTGCTTACTCTAGCTGCGCAGCAGGGTTGATTGCCCACAGAACGTTAAGTGAAAGCCTTGGACCCAAAGCTTTCTTCTTTTTAGGATTCTTCTTATTTGAACTGCTCTCAATGCAAATTGTTTTCAGAAAACCTTGGTGCCATTCAACTGCAAGAGAGTGTCCTTCAACTGTGTTTATCTGATGCTGAATTTCTACAAGGCCTAATTGTGAGGGGAAAGTGTTTTGTGACTGGCAAGTGCTGCAAAGCCAGAACACCTTACCTAGAAAGCAAACTCCTATTTAAACTCAGTGTGAATCACAGGTAAGGGCCTGCCAGTGTGCAAATAGGTTGCTCATCCACTGAGAAGCCACAACAGTTTCAGTGCCAAGCCTGCCATGTGGAAGGGAGGCTGGACATGGGTGCCACACAGCTCATCTGTCAAACCTATAGGGACTAGATCAGAGATTTTGAGAAGCCTGCTAATTTAGGTGATACCAATACCGGCTTTGGTAGTAGTGCTACAACACAGATAAGGGAACAGCCAGCAAATTACTAGATCATTTTTTGTGTCCAGCTGATGGAAAGCAGGCTGGGAACAGAAGTGCTTGTGAAGCAGTAAGCAGGGACTGAAGGATATGTTAAGTGACTGTGGATATTTCTATGCACCCAGAACTAATTGCTGTTGACAACATTTAAGGCTATTCACAGGTGTTGTTCATGTCAATCTGCTTCCTTTGATTGCAGTGCTGGGTGACTCAGATTAGAGGTCAACACCTGGGCTTCTTTCTCAGGTGGAGTTTGTATGCAGCAGCTTTACGAACCTTCTACCAACCAAAGCTGGTCTACAGAGAGGATATTGGTTCTCCTTCTCAGGACTTGAGTGGCTGCAGCTGTGACTGTATTCCACCAGGCCCAGATTCGTTATGGGAGGAGAAACCTACATTCCCGCTGTCAGCTAAGCTGTGCAATCTGCCAGTTGACCCTGGTCAAAGCACCCACTTTCAGCCTTGGGAAGAACAGGAAGAACTGTCTCTCAAGACATTATTGTTTCCTGGCCAGCGAGATAAGGGTTGGAAAGAACTTGAAAACGAGGCATGCCGAACAGACCACAGAATGTGGGAGTCAGTGGGAGAAGCAGCTCAGTGGAACGAGCCAAGCTCACAAGAGCCTTGCTGCTGTGTGAGTCAACACAAACCCCGGATGTAACTGCCTCACAACAAAGTAGAGCAGTGGGGCTGCCAGCAGTTCTATTCTATGAGAGTTAATGCCGTTTGAGCCCCATGATGCACCCCAGCAATTCCGCTTCTGGGGGGAACCTAATGGTGCAACATACTGAAAAGAACAGCACACAAGGCTGGGGGGAGAGGTCATCTCAAGATCAATGGGCCAACCGAGTAGGTGGGTATCCGTTGGTGGAGTTCCTCAGCAAGAGTGCTTGGGGGCACAAGTAGAGTACAGTGGTACCTCAGGTTACATACCGTATTTTTCGTCCCATAGGACGCACCAATTTTTTTGGGGGGGGGGAAATAAAGGGGAAAAAATTCCCTTTATTTCCCCCCCAAAACCAGGTCGGGGAACAGTGGGATGGTGGCGCTGCGCCTCCCCACTGTCCCCCGAGCTTGTGGAGCTGGCCGATGTCTGCCCGGCGCGAGGGGCGCTCTGCTTCAGGGCGCCCCACGCGCGGGGCGGCAGGCTGCAGACACCTGCGCAAAGCACGGGGCGTCCTCCAGAGTGCGATCCGCGCTGCAGGCTGCCGCCCGCAAGCCTTGCGCGCCCGGGGGGAGATCTTCTGGGTGCGCAAGGCTTGCGGACAGCTGCGTGAAGCACAGGGCGTCCTCCGAAGGGCGCCCCGTGCTCCGCGCTGCAGGCTGCCACCCGCAAGCCTTGCGCGCCAGGGGGGAGATCTCCTGGGTGCGCAAGGCTTGCCGACACCTGCACGAAGCACGGGGCGTCCTCCGGAGGGCGCCCCGTGCTCTGCGCTGCAGGCTCCCGCCTGCAAGCCTTGCACGCCTGGGGGAACTCCCCCCAGCTCCCAAGGCTTGCAGATAGCTTCCTGGAGCCTGGAGAGCGAGAGGTGTCGGTGCACACCGACGCCTCTCGCTCTCCAGGCTTCAGCGAAAGCCTGCATTCGCCCCATAGGACGCACACACATTTCCCCTTCATTTTTGGAGGGGAAAAAGTGCGTCCTATAGGGCGAAAAATACGGTACACTTCAGGTTACAGACTCTGCTAACCCAGAAATAGTATCTTGGTTTAAGAACTTTGCTTCAGGATGAGAACAGAAATCGTGCTCCAGCGACGCGACAGCAGCAGGAGGCCCCATTAGCTAAAGTGGTGCTTCAGGTTAAGAACAGTTTCAGGTTAAGAACGGACCTCCGGAACGAATTAAGTACTTAACCCGAGGTACCACTGTATTTCACAGGTGTGGAACCAGCCAAGACCTGATAAAGACTGCACAGAACACCTTCTCCTGGAGTTTCATTGCCCTGACATGCTGTAGTCATTGACAAGCCAAATGTGGGTGCAGAAACCACCTTGGGTGCCAATCCACAAAGTCACTTTGTGTGGCTCTTGGGCGGTCAGTCACTATTCCATATGCATATGGATTTTGTGAAGATGACAAATTGGGACTGTATACCAGAAGGACTACAGAAGTGATAAACAAGAGCTCCAGCAGTCTAAGCACCAGCAATCTGAAGGTGGTTTGACTTCTCTCTCCCTGCTGATTAAACAGAGACTGCCAGACAATCCACTTGAGTCAGGTCTTGGCAGAATGGGTGGAGTGAGATCCCTGAAAGACCCACAAGGCTTCCTTTCAGGGGCGCAGGAGGCATGAATCTCTGTTCAGTTGCCTTTGACTGGGCTGCACAAATGGCCAGAAACCTCTACCAGCCTCTTAGGAGGCAAAGGGAAGAAAATGAGCAGCAGCAGCAGCTACAGTATGTAACAGGGAGAGCACATCTACCCCTCAAGGGTCTTTGCAAGCTTCCTCCTCCCTCGGAGTACAGGCACAGGTTCAACGCATGTCTTAGCAGCTAAATCGGCATTCCTGTGATCTGTTCCTCTGAACTATGCCAAGCATTGTGGAGGCGAGGGAGACTTGAGGTAATGACTCTCCTGGACTTCCCTGCTCCCAGAAGCTAATCTGCAGTCCCTGCTTAGCTTCCCCCACCATTCTATGGGCTGCCTTCATTGGGGTGCCCATGCTCACTGCTAAGTGTGCACACCAGTAGTTGAACAGAACTCGTGACAAGGGAGGTGGCCCCTTGTGCAACACCCACCCCACCAGCCCCCTGGCACAACACACATCAGCTCCAGTAAATACCTGAGGCATTTGCTGTCCACCCAAAGGAATGGTGCTTGGAGGCGTGGCAGAGACAGCGGTGGTAGGCGGGAACCGTGGTCTTATTTGCATCCCACCTCGGGCCATAGTTGCGGTGATCATCTTGGGAGGACAGAGGGACAGACAAAAGTAATCGCAACACAAGAAACGCAGCACACCGGCAGGATGAGAAGCACATGCAGCCTCCGAGGAGGAGGTGGAAGTCAAGCGAACTAGTCTTAGGAAGGCAACCCTGCAGCAGTCTCTGGCTTGGGAGACACATCACTTGCACTCCTCACTGGCTCTGTCAGAGAACTCTGGGTGAGTGGGTGGATGTGGGGAGCTAGAGTCCAATTAAAGGGAAACAATTAAGGGGGGGGGTTCAGCTGCACATCAGCTGTATCAAGGCCCTCTAATGGGATGCCAAACCTAGAAGAGGAAATTGACATCTCCACTGACCCACCCGGACACACAGCACCAGTCTGTATTAAGCTCTGATTTAAGGTCCAGGTGTGACATGGGCAGATTTGACCAGAGTTTTCTCATCTGCAAACTATATGGCTCAGCCGCAACCAGCCAAGCCAGTGGAAGATGCTTTGGTCCCATCTCCTGCCCAATTCCTGACCCTCAGGGGAGTCCTTAAGACTAGCCCAGACCTTGGGGGATGGGGGAAGAATGATGACAGGCAACTGCATTTAGTGCTTCATGTAAATGGACCTGCAGCAGCCACATCAACAACGTGTCTTGAAAAAAAGTCATAGAGCTCAAAGTTGCTAACAAAAAAGTTAGGAACACAAACAGACACACACATGAAACAAGGAGAAAGGAAATCACAACTCAAGAACAGCAAAACTTTGCACAGCTGTTAGTTCATGGCAGAGCAATCAAGCCCCCTCCCCCTCCCCCAGCCTGGGGCAGTGACGGATGGTCAAAGAGGCTTTTCGGAAGAGAAAGGAATGAGGGGAGGCCAGACAAACCACATGCGCATGTCCAACACACACAGCATGCAAAAGCCGCCACAGCAGGGGAGGCCAAGGCCAAGCACCACACAACAGCAGAAGCAGCTTCCCAACAGAGGCGGATGCGCCACAGAGAATGGAGGGTGAGCCATGGCGGGCATGGGTGGTGGCGGCGGCAGCAGCAGCAAGACCAGGGGTGGGCAGCTGACAAAACGTGCTCCTCCTCCAGGCATTCCTCCACATTCAGAGCCACACAGGCGCCAGCAGGCTCAACCGAGGGACCACCGTGGGCCGGGGCCTCCTGCCACACCACCAAAGGGAAGACTGTTGGAGCCACGGCCTCCAAAGGCTCCTCCTAAGACCCAGCAGGAGAGTCGAACCGACTGCGAAGGCAGCACCATGACTTCAGGAAGCTGAACTTGCCAAGAACTCCAGACTGCAGCACACATACACCCCCAAGGCAAAAGCGGTTTGTGGAGATGGGGGGAGGCTGAGAAAGAGCTACTCTGGCACAGTAAAGGTGTTAGAAATGTAGAGTTGGAAGGGTCCATGAGGGTCAACTAGACCAGTGTTTCCCAACCTTGGGCCTCCAGCTGTTTTTGGACTACAACTCCCATCATCCCTAGCTAGCAAGACCAGTGGTCAGGGATGATGGGAATTGTAGTTCAAAAACAGCTGGAGGCCCAAGGTTGGGAAACACTGAACTAGACCAACCTCCTGCAATGCAGGAGTCTTTTGCCCATCATGGAGGTTGTACCCACAACCCTAATATTAGGAGTCTTGCGCTCTTCTAACTTGTTTGGGTTTTTCCCCTCTAGGATGTGCCTCTTGTATTTCAAATGAGAGAGAGTGCACAGGCATCACCAGCGCAGAGCTTCCGAATTCCCAGGAACAACTCGTAGGGAGGATTTCCTCCCCCACCTCTTGAGGACTTCTTAAACTTATGGAAGAAGTTCAATTTCCGGGACGGTTATTCTGCGTATATCCCTCCTCTTACAGATTCAATCCCCCCCTTCCCCCTCCCCCAGCAAAAAATAAATAAAATCAAGAAAATGGAAGTATCAGCTTCTAACCTCTCACTCCTAGCGGGTTTTGAGGCATGAAGCTCTGACCAAGATGTGGATCCAGACAGCATCTTGCTCCAGCAAAAAAGCACAAGAGTGGAGTGGAATTCAGCTCCAGAAGCCACTGGATGTGGATGACTGTCCTTGAGGATCGATGGCTCACATCCTCACAAAACACTGAAAGGGCCTGAACTGGAGGGCTGCCTCCAGCAGCCCACAATCCAGAGGAGAAAGTCTGTGTAGAAGAGCCGCCTCATGCGATTGGCTGCCCTTCGCTCAAGGCTTCCTCCCACACAGCACCACCAGGAGGGCTCTTTGAATGATGATAAGGGAAGGGTTCAGGGAAGCAGTATGGTAAATAAATCCTAACTGCATTTCTAGGAGAAAGGGCAGGCAGGCAGCAGTTGCCTCCCGATCTAAATGGGAGTTGAAGCTCCACTCCAAGAAGTAAGAACTGCCCCCTTGCCAGGCATCAACAAGCAAGACGCTGGAGAGACTACCAGAAAAGTCAGGAAGAGATTTGATTTGAAAACCACAGACACCCATAAAGGACAGAGAAAAGATCCAGGGCTAGGCATTTCCTTGGTTAAAGCAAGTTGCTTGTTGTATTAGAGACTAGTCTGACTGATCCAACCTCCACAAGGTCCAGATTGCCATCAGCTTCTCTCTAGGTGTCTTCATGTGCATGACATCTCCTTGGCAGGCTGGAGAAGCCAACCCTAGTTTGGGCATGGCCAACAGCCACAATAACCAATTATGCCCCCCTAAATCAGGTGTGGGGTATCTCTGGCCCTTGAGATGTTGATGAACTACAATTCCCATAATCTCTGGCCAACGACCATGCTTGCTAGCCGGGTCAATAGTTCCCCACACCTGCCTTGGACGATGTCATTGAGGCTGGTCCCCTAGGCCTTTTCACCCTGGAGCAACTGGTAACAGCCACCATTTGTCAGAATGGCGCGTGCCAGCCAGAAAGAACACCCCAGCTCCCACCATAGATAACCATTCCCAAAGGCATTAGCTGACCATATCCTCAGCACACAATCAAGGACTTCCTCGTAGTCTTTGCGACTGCCAATACCACAGTATTAACTGGCCAGAGGCCAGGTCAGTTGGGAAATGTTGGTTCGTTGTGTTTGGAAAGCTGCTTTGTGCAAGCCCAGTAGTTTTCACACAAGCTTGGCTTGCTCCCATCCTCTAGCCCATCAATTCCCAACGAGCGAAAGATGAGGTGAGCCAGAGAGGGAATCGGGGGGGGGGGGGGCTGTCTAAGTTATGACAAATGGGTGGAAGCACATGGACCTCGAGACAGGGCAGCCACAAAGAGGTCTATTGTGGACATGGAAGGGCATCCCAGGACTCTTTACCCCACCGAACCTTTGAAGAGGTTCCTCTGCTTCCAGTCCATTAAAGCACTGTGGCTTTAGGTAAGCTTCAAAGAGGTTCACAGCTGACGCCTCCTGAGCGTCTCCTTGGAACCCTTTCCTCTAGGCCTCTCTCGCCCTGCCCACTTGAAGCACCTGCAGATCCTACCCCAATGGAGTGTTGATGCTTGGACAGCAACGAAGGGGCTCTCCAGGACTATCAGGACAGACCCATCTTGCACAACAGGGACTGTGTTCTGGGCTGTTTTTGCTGTGCTATCAAGCAGAACAGCGATAAGCAGATCCGACATTCACAGGCCTAGGAAGAGCCCTGGTCTGAAGCCTGATGGCAACATCCTGGCTGGCCCTTGGATTTCTGAGCTGGGGGTACACAGATGCCAGGCCGCCCGTCTCTATGTGTCCCCAACCTAAAACCTCACTGGTGCCTAATTGGTTTACATGGGAACTGGTTCCCGTTTCCCTACTTCTGCCTCTCTGTTTGCACAGCCATCTCTGTGACTTACCTGGTGGAAAGCGAAGTGTTTCAGGAACCACAGAAGCCCCTGGAGATGGGAGAATCCCCAAGCCCACCCTGGTCCTGAGCCCCTCTCCCAGCATGCAATCAGACTTCAGGCTTCCTGCATGCCAGAGAACAAGTTTCCATGGCCTCTCATGTGCACATGCAGCTTCCTCTGAGCCAGCTCTCATCCAAACAAGGCAGCTCCTTAAAGCTCATGTTGATAAGGACAGAAAAGAGAGAAAACGGGACTCCATCAGTGGACCCCCAAACCAAGGCTACTCATTCAGAAAGACTGTTAAAACGGGGGGAGGTGGGGGGAGAGAAACTGAACAGATAGGAGACTCCAGGACTACTAAAGCATCAAGAGTTAGACCCACAGACACCATATCCCGTCACCCCAGGCAGGAGCCCCCTGACTTCGGCAGTCCAGACATGCTCAAAAGGGGTGAAGAAATATTGCCTCCAACTCAAGACAAAGGGATGGCAGTAGGGGAAGAGTCTTCATCAGAAAGCCAACTGGGGCACCACCACCCAGCTCCCACTGCTTCATGCTCCAACTCTGCAGGCAACTTATTACTGGCTGGCTCTGGGAGGGGAAGGGGGGGGCTGGCTTACCGGTCCTGAAGCACCCATCTGAGCAGCCTGAGCTTGAGCCGCGGCTGCCTGTTGTTGTTGTTGCTGTTGTTGTTGCTGCTGCTGCTGCTGTTGTTGCTGCTGCTGCTGCTGCTGCTGTTGTTGTTGTTGCTGCTGCTGCTGCTGCTGCTGTTGTTGTTGCTGCTGCTGTTGGTGCAAAGCTCTTGCCTTGGGAAACAAAACAAAGGGAATTCTGCACAGATCTGGGTTGAATCAATCACACTTAAACATTTATCTTAAAATTGGACACACACTTGCTCCCTTGCCTCCTACACCTCTGTGGCTTAGGTGCCAGGCTTATGACCTCTGTATGGCATAGATCAGTGTTTCCCAACCTTTTTTGGGCAAAGGCACACTTGTTTCATGAAAAAAATCTCGAGGCACACCACCATGCCAGATGGGGAAAGGTCACTTTTTACTTATGTAAAAAAAAAAAAAATAGTAACAGCATAGAAGGTAATGGTTAGGCTAGCATCCCTCTTCCAAATATGCTAGGTTTTTATTTGCAGGGACTGTTCTACATGGGAAAGCATTCAGCACTGTCATTCTCCCATCTGCCATCTGAATTGGTACTATTCTGGGTCAACTTACTCTGTCCGGGGCGATTTAAAAGCCCCTGGGAAGGCAGGCAGGGGGGACAAAGATTTTTGCCCCCCGCCTGCCTTCAGAAGAGGTCCTGGACCTCTTCTGAAGGCCGGTGGGGGTCAAAAGTCTTTGCTCCCCCCTGCCTGCCTTCCTGGGAGAGCAGAGAAAGGCAGCGCGTTTCTCCGCTGTCCCGGATGGCTTTTGAAGGCACGCAGGGGGGAGCAAGGACTTTCGCCCCCCCGCCCACCTTCAGAAGAGGTCCTTGACCTCTTCTGAAGGCGGGCGGGGGCGAAAGCCTTTGCTCCCCCCTGCCTGCCTTCCCGGGAGGGCGGAGAAAGGCAGCGCGTTTCTCCGCTGTCCCGGACGGCTTTTGAAGGCAGGCTTTTGAAAGCCGTCCGGGACAGCGGAGAAACCCAGCGCGCCCTTCCCGCTGCCCCCCGACTTGGCTGGAAGGCTGGCGGGGGGAGAAGCCTGCTCCTCCCCATCGCCAGCCCTGCAAACTCGGGGGACAGCGGGAGAGGCGCAGCGCACCATCCCGCTGTCTCCCGACATGGTTTGGAGGCTGGCGGAGGGCTTCCTCCTCCCCCAGCCCCGCAAGCTCCCAGAGCGATGCCAAAGCTGCGCGCAGCTTCGGCATGGCTCTGGGTCCCGTTCTGGGGGAGGGGGAAGCTCGGGCTTCCCCCGCCCCAGCCCCACGCCTGGCGGTGGGGGAATAATTTTTTTTCCCCTTTATTCCCCCCCCCGCCAATTTTTCCCGCGGCACACCAGGCAACGTATCGCGGCACACTAGTGTGCCACGGAACACCGGTTGGGAAACACTGGCATAGATGATAGATAGATAGATAGATAGATGATAGATAGATATAGATATAAATAAATAATTGTTTACAAAGGCTGGAGGGCCAAAGGAGCTGCATTTCACTCTTAGCCTGAAACATAAGCCAGCTCTTAAAGCCCTGCTATAAATATCCATAAATTAATAAATTTTGCAAGATTTAACTGCAAGAACTGAAAAAACTTATGAGGGACATTGCAATATTCTGGATCATTTCTGCACCTATATATAAGGAGGACTAGGAACTTTTTCTTTTTTCTAAAAAGAAAAAAGAAAAAAGAGGAGGGAACAGAATAGATTCTCAAGGCTCTCGTAGGAGTTTGCATCCTGCACCACTGACTGCTGTTGTACTGCTGCTGCTGTACAACTTGGCACTGAAGAACACAAGCTAAAAAGCAGCAGCACAGAAGCCAGCGGTGGGGAAGGAAGCAGCAGCTACAAAGCAAGCCCTGCAACTGAACTGCACCCCTCTTGGCCAAAGGTGGGCTGGAGGGGAAGGAGCTGGTGCCAGACACCACAGGCTCCCTCCACCCAGTTTGGTCTGCTCCTCTTTGGCAGAGAGCCCTCCCCAAGATCCCCTGAGCCCATGTGAGCTGCCTCCTCTGCACCTGACCCATTCTTGTTCTTCTATACTTACCTGCATGACTTTAATCTGTTGGGCTGTGAGCATGACCTGACCAGGGATCTGCCCTGGGATTGTCTGTGCCTGAGACACTACTGGCTGCGGCGGCTGAGCTTGTGCAGCCTGTTGCTGCTGCATCTGTTGCATTTGCTGCTGCATGACCTGCTGCGATGGGGGTGGCTGCTGTTGTTGTTGTTGTTGTTGTTGCTGCTGCTGTTGTTGTTGTTGCTGCTGCTGCTGCTGTTGCTGGGCCTGTATGGCCTGAACTTGCAACTGTTGCATTTGAGCAATCCGCTGCAGTTGCTGCTGCTGCTGCATCTAAAACCAGGAAAGGGTTGGAAGACATCTGAACCTACACAACAGGTAAGGCTAGCCAAGAAAGGAAACAGGGGAGGGCTGAGTGAACAGGTCACAGGCAGACAGCTGATGAGAATGGATGTCCATCTCTCTCTGCCTCCACCTTTGCTCTTCACACACACTGACAACCATCATGTCCAAGCAACCTCAATTCATTCAGACCCTTTGGTCTACAACAGGAATGTGGAGCCTTCCATTTTCTAGGCCTCCCAAAAGAAAATGAAGCAAACCGGCTACACAGGAAGCAGGAAGTGTTCATGGCTGGTGGAGTTTCCTTGCTGCACACAGCAAACGGAAAAGGTCCCTTTCTCAGCACGCAGCAAGGAAGCCGAGGGAAGGAAGATGCCATGTGGAAGGTGGGTGGGGTTTGGGCATATTTTTGGACATATACCCGTAAGGTAGGGACGCGGGTGGCGCTGTGGGTTAAACCACAGAGCCTAGGACTCGCCGATCAGAAGGTCAGCGGTTCAAATCCCCACGACGGGGTGAGCTCCCGTTGCTCGGTCCCTGCTCCTGCCAACCTAGCAGTTCGAAAGCAAGTCAAAGTGCAAGTAGATAAATAGGTACCGCTCTGGTGGGAAGGTAAACGGCGTTTCCGTGCGCCGCTCTGGTTCGCCAGATGCGGCTTAGTCATGCTGGCCACATGACCCGGAAGCTGTACGCCGGCTCCCTCGGCCAGTAAAGCGAGATGAGCACCGCAACCCCAGACTCGGCCACGACTGGACCTAATGGTCGGGGTCCTTTACCTTACCCGCAAGGTAATTTGGCCCTGTGTGTGTGTGTGTGTGTGGCAGGCAGAAGATCCTCCCTCCTAATCCCAGTCTACAACATCCAGCCACATTCATGGACAGACAGTGGTCAATGTCTCTTTCTTTAAAGGAGGGGTCCATTCCATTCCCACCCATGCCCTCCTCCTCAGTCTCAGTCAAACTCCTCTCTGGGTTCACCTGGGAAGTGGTATGTGTTGGCCTGCTCCCCACACATTCAGCTCCTCATAGCAATGAATGGGCTGCCAAAGCTTCGCTGTACATATCTGCCCTACATCCCTAGAGAAGGGTAACCGCTGCAGGTCACCAGGTGCCCCACAGAAAGACTCTGCAGCTCTAAAGCATCCAGCCTTCAGAAGCCACAGGCCACCTCTCTCTCTCTCTCTCTCTCTCTCTCTCTCTCTACCTGCTGCTGGTTCTGCTGATGCAGTTTCAGCATGTGCTGCTGCTGGGCTGCCTGCATCTGCTGCTGTTGCTGCTGCTGCTGCTGCTGCGCCACGGCTGCCGCCTGCTGCTGCTGCTGCACCGCCTGGAATTGCTGCTGGATGGCCGTCTGCTGGGCCTGGAACTGCTGCTGCTGCAGCGCTGCCTGCTGTTGCTGCTGCGCCTGTGCCTGCTGCTGCTGAAACTGCTGCTGCTGTTGCTGGGCCATCTGCTGCAGCTGGAGCTGGGCTGTGGGGCAAAGGAAGGGGAAGGGAGGAGCCATGGGTGTGCGGCAGGAGGCTGGTAGGGCCCTCAGAGAGGGGGCAGTCAGTAGCTGGGGCTTTTTCTGGGCAAGGTCACCTCAGAGTCCAAATCCAACCATCAGGCACAGCCCGACTTCAGATTTGGACTTTGCAGTAAGTGCAATCTGGAAAGCAGAATACAGGATGAGAAGAAAGCCACTCTCACCCAATGGACAGGAGGCAAGAAACAAAGAAAACGGGCCTGAGCCTGTTTAGCAAACGAAGGTGAACACTTTCGCTCAGCCAACAGTGACTTCTGCAGTTAACCGGCAAGGATGGATCCCTGTGGCTGCCTGAAAAGCCCCACATTCATGGAGGGCAAGAGCCTAATCTACCTGTACAGGAGTTGCCAGACAGAGCAGCCAAGAAGGACAAGAGAATGGATGGGGAACTTCTGGCCTGCGGGCCAATCTTTTACTGCAAGCCATGGCCATCAGCTAATGGGTAGGAGGACAGGGCTGAATCCTGCACTGGACTGTGCAACCTAGGTGGAAGGGTTAAAGCCTTTTCCATTCTCCTTTAAGTGGGCTGTGGTGGTGCCCAACTGCTGTAACCTGTCTGCTTAAAGGAGGAGAGAATGCTTCAGCCCTGTCACAACGACATCATTGATAAGGATCTTGGCTGTGGAGCCAAAAGGGGTTCCCCACCCCTAGGCTAAATAGACAAGGAGACAGGCGTGGGGGTCTCTCTGATGGACGATTCCTCTGCTGCAGCTAAGACCTGCTAGTCTCTACACCAGGCTCTGTAACCCAGCAGCATGAAAGGATAGTTGTGAAACGGCACTGGCTCTGCCCGCTTTCGCCCGCCTCTCCAGCTCAGAAAGGGATAAGGGAAGCAGGTGAAGTGAACAGACGCTTCCTTAACTCGTCACATGCCACTTCTTTCTCCAAGAAGATGAGACAAGGCTAGATGGTGTGAATCAGCCTGTCCGGGGAACAAAGCATGTTTGTACATGGTTAAAACAGAGCCATAGACAGCATCTTAAAAAGCAGGGACCTCACCTTGCCAACAAAGGTCCATATAGTTAAAGCTATGATTTTCCCAGTAGTGATGTATGGAAGTGAGAGCTGGACCATAAAGAAGGCTCATCGCCGAAGAATTGATGCTTTTGAATTATGGTACTGGAGGAGACTCTTGAGAGTCCCATGGACTGCAAGAAGATCAAACCTATCCATTCTGAAGGAAATCAGCCCTGAGTGCTCACTGGAAGGACAGATCCTGAAGCTGAGGCTCCAGTACTTTGGCCACCTCATGAGAAGAGAAGACTCCCTGGAAAAGACCCTGATGTTGGGAAAGATGGAGGGCACAAGGAGAAGGGGACGACAGAGGACGAGATAGTTGGAGCATGAGTTTGACCAAACTGTGGGAGGCAGCGGAAGACAGGAGTGCTTGGCGTGCTCTGGTCCATGGGTTCACGAAGAGTCGGACACGACTAAACAACAACAAAACAGAGCCAGAGAGCAAACTCTCTGCCATCTGCTCATATTTTTATCCAACGGGGGCTGAAGAGATTCCTCCCAAGGGAATTCCCTCAGCATGCTCCAAAGCAGGAAAATCCCCCTGCCCTGGCCCGAACCTGTCGGCTTCCCATTTGGTCTTTGGGGAGGGTCACAGTCCCAGGGCCAAACCACTTAGCACCCAGGGAAGAGCCAAGACTCCAAACACTTACTTGGCTGGGAAGCTGCTGAGATGCCTGGAATGCCACGGGGGGCCATCCCAGCTGCCCCTGGTGCCGCCTGCTGCCCCGGAAGGCTCATCTGCTGCCCCATGGTGGGCCCGAGCACACCCATCCCCTGGGGGCGAGATGCCATGCCCATGCCCGCTGCTCCCGCAGGTGGGCCGCCCGTCAGGGTCTGCAAGGCGTTCATGGGATCTGTGGAGAAAAGAAGGATCCCTGAGAAAGCCCCATGGAGATAGGCAGCAATGCGCTGAAAGGAGCTGGCCCCTGGGCTCAGCTGTTCACCCCACCACTAGTCCCAGCAGCCACACAATGACCTCAGCCCCATCCAGCAAGCTGGGCAGAGGGGGGAGGGGTCAACTTTGTTTTTGCAGAAAGCCTTGAAAAACTTTCAGAATTACTCGCTGGTTTCAGCTTCTCTGTTTTCTTTTTTATACATATATTTTTAAAATATTTTTTTCTGTTTTACAATTTAAAGTACTCCTTTTTGCATCCTTGAGATATCATCAATATCTTAAGGATGTAAAAATGAGTACTTTAAAATGTAAAACAGAAAAATTAATTAAAATGCATATTAAAAAAGAGATATTGATGACTTCCCTTCTTCTGTTTCCATGGTTCATTTTACATACCATAAATGTGTGCATGTTTTGGTTCATTTTACATACTATAAATGCGTGCATGTTTGACAAAAAACATACCATTCAGTATTCCACTATTACATCCACCAAAACTTATTTACACTGTTGAATTTATCTAAAAATGCTGCCGGCATTTTCAGCTGTACACGCTTATTTTCCAAATATTCAATAAACTTTTTCGAATCTTCTCTAGATGTATGTTCTTCTTGTTCTCTTATTCAATGTTAAGTCTGCACATATTCTGGCAACTTAAGTAGCCAATACTTCTTTGGTTAGGACCTTGCTCATTTTAAACTTTGAAGCTAACAAAACATGGGCCGCAGTAGTGGCATACATAAATAACCTTTTCTGACACCTGGGAATTTCAGTCTGAATTATCCCCAACAGAAAAGACTCTAGGGTTTTTTTTTTCCGGAGGGGGGGGAGCACTTCTAAACTTTTTTTTTTTTACCTTTTCTGTCACTGATTTGATCAGATAGAACAGAACCTGGGCCTGTCTGTGTGTCACATTTGCTTGCGACTGAGCTCTGGCAGGAAATCCAGCACAACGAGGAGACATGCCCCTGACACAGCCATCCACACCCACAGAACAGGAGTCAGAGTCCTCGGAAAGAGTTCTTAAGGAAGTAGGTTAGACATATATATATTTATATATAAATAAAGGAAGGTGATGAAGGAGCCATTCTTACCACTGACGGAGGCCTGGTTCTTCTTGTTGTCTAGGAAAGAAAACAACAACAACTGAAAAATTGTGCAGGCACATTTAGGCAAGAAAAATATCAGTCTAATTGGAATAAACAGCAGATGGGGGGGTTGGGGGGGAAGAATCAAACAAAAGAGCTACACACCAGACAAGTGGGTAAATAAGTAACCAAACACACCTTTGTGTTGCAAAGAGAATGTCAGCAATATCTAGGCAACACGATGACCATGTACATACGCAATAGACAATCTTTACAGAATTCCTTCAAACCAAAACAAGTACAAAATGAAATCTTTAGTCTCAAAGTCTCTGAAAACCTTTAAATGAAGCAAGGTACCAGACTTTGTACGATGAAAGACAAGCTGTGAAGCTTTGTGTATTCAGCAAATATGATGTCCAACACTGAACAGTGATTCCGGATATTGATTACTGTTTCGTCAGAATTCTTTGAGACTAAAGATTTCATTTTGTACTTGTTATGGTTTGAAGGAATTCTATAAAGTGGGTAAATAAAGCAGAGGGAGGGGTTTCGGGATAGTTTTTTGTTGTTTTACAAATACAGTGGAACCTTGGTTTACGAACTTAATCCGTTCCAAAAGTCTGTTCTTAAATCGAAACCGTTCTTAAACCGAAGTGCGCTTTCCCTAATGAGGCCTCCCGCCGCTGGTGCCCTTCCACCATTCGGATTCCGTTCTTAGATCGTGGTAGAGCTCTCAAACCGGGACACTATTTCCGCTTTTGCAGAGTTTGTAAACTGAATCGTTCTTAAACCGGACTGTTCTTAAACTGAGATACCACTGTAAACATTTTAAGTATTTATCTTATAAGGGTTGCATTAACTTAAATCCTACTCAGAGTTGACACACTTGAATAAATGCACCAGGTAATCCTGTCCATTACCTTCAGTGAATCTCCTCTGAGCATCACTAACATCATTGCCTCATTTCCCCCCAGCTTTTATTTAAAATATAATCTTTATTGGTTTTCCAAACTTCATACTTATACATATTCTATTACATTTCACATTTATAGTTTGGTCCTACGAGCTGACTTCCCTCCTTCCTTCTTCTGACTTCTTTATGTCACTTCTGAGTTTTTCACATTGTCTTTATCCATTCTATATATTGTTCTTTTACACATTTGTCCATAAATTGTCCGTAAATAAATAAGCCCTTCCATATATACAATTCTTGTTGACTATCCATATATTATTTGCCACTACCATTGGTTACTCTGATTACATTGTACATTGTATTTCTTATTGTTATTATTATTATTCCCATAAAAGTATTTATGTTACATGTTATGAGGTTCATTTCAGTTCTGCTGGTTTCTCTATTTCACACACATCTTTCCTATATACAACATAAATTTCTTCCATTCTTTTTGGAATGTTTCATGGCCCTGTTGTCGAATTTTCCCTGTTAATTTGGCTATTTTTGCGTACTCCATTACCTT
Source organism: Podarcis muralis (assembly GCF_964188315.1). NCBI lineage: Eukaryota > Metazoa > Chordata > Lepidosauria > Squamata > Lacertidae > Podarcis > Podarcis muralis. The sequence continues at coordinate 27,176,254 of NC_135670.1, forward strand.
CTGTTGCCAATCTTCCACTGTTGGCAATTGCTGTTGTTTCCAGACCTGTACTAACAGTAGCCTCGCCGCTGTTGTTGCATGTAGGAACACACACCCCCCCGCCGCTTTTTGAGGTCTTTATTATTTAAACTTATATACTGCTTGAATGTAGTAAAATCACCAAGCAGTTTATAATAAACTCTTTTCATCCCCTCATCCTATGCAGTTTTAGAATTGGTAGTATTTTATTTGATAAGAATAAACCAGATTTTTTTAAAACCAGCAACCTTGGGAAAAAGAACTCCCCCGCCCCCGAGCTGTCGGCAAACAAAGTGGTAGGGCACACAAATCAGAACGGGAAGACTTTCACTTGCGTTCACAATTTTTTTACTGATAATAATTAACTAAACAGTTTGAGGATCTATACAACTGCGTAACATGCAGAAAATAGCATTATTGGAGAAACCAAAGACTGGAACGGAGGGAAGTTGGGGGGTGGGGTGGGTGTGGGTTCTGTGGGGGGGGGGAGGGAGGAAAAATGGGGGGGGGGAATAAGGATGTGTTTTTGGAAAATATGTTTTGCTATAGTTTTGAATAATAATAATAAAAAATATTTAAAAAGAAAAGGGAAAAAAAGAAAGTATTTATCTGTTATACTGTATCTAAAAGAGCTTTATCTTTGTGGACTTGAGAGTGTTTCAACATCAAACACTTAGAAAAGCCGGATATAAAAATACTATTTGGATCAGTGCCATATTCAGGAAATGAAGAATTTCACGATTGCTGTTCCTCAAGATGTGCCGCTGAAACCAACCCCTCCATTCCGTCCCCTTTCCTTGGCTAATGCTTATTTTTTATCTCACTCTTCCCTGCCCCGACGGTCCCCCCCTCCAAGATTCGAATGGCCAACAAGCGCTCTCCGCAAACAGGCATGAGAGTACTCACGGATATCCCGAAAGTGGATGATGAGTCTTGCCACCAGGGAAAGATACTCCTCCTAAAAGTTAAGAGAAATGAAAGTGCATTTTAGAAGCCAGGGAGGGAGGGTTGGAGGGCAGGGTGACTCTGACTCATTTCCTCCTCCTCCTCCTCCTCCTCCTCCTCCTCCTCCTCCTCCTCCTCCTCCTCCTCCTCTCCCTCTAGAAGAGCAAGAGAGCCCCCACGCTGGCAGAACTGAAAGGGCAGGGTGCAGTCTGCATAAAAAGGTCACTGTATTCAACTGCAGAAAGGGGGTGCTTAACTGGGCAGCATGTAAACATCAAAAATAAAAATGGAATAACTGTGCCAGGCAGAAAGCCAAAATGCAGAAGGGGTAAGGCACAAATCCCTTGAAAGGACCTGGCTAGAATTTTAACATGCCACCAGGGGCGGGGGGGAAGGGGAGGGTCCCTGGTGGGACCAACACCTATCAAGGCAAGGCTCAACTTTCCCAGCTCGCCAGGCACAGAAAAGCATCACCTGGACCCATATGCCCATTGCTGCGGTAGTCATTCCGCCTACACAGCAGCAAATCAGAGATGGGGCAGGGTGTGTGTGCGGACGTGTTTGCAAACAGGGTGTACACATGATGCGTGTGGAGTGATGGGGGGAGGGGACAGATGGACAAAAGAAGATGCGAGCAAACTTCCCACTATAGTCATACCTTGGTTTTCGAACAGCTTAGTTCCTGAATGTTTTGGCTCCCGAATGCCGCAAACCCAGAAGTGACTGTTCTGGTTTGCGAGCCATTTTTGGAAGCCAAACGTCTGATGGGGCTTCCGATTGGCTGCAGGAGCTTCCTACAGCCAATCAGAAGCCGCGCTTTCGTTTCCGAACGTTTTGGAGGTTGAACGGACTTCCGGAATGGATTCCGTTCGACTTCCAAGGTAGGACTGTACTCGGACCCTAAGGAAGTCAGACTATCCTCCACCAGGGCCAGGGCCTTTTCAGTGATGGCTCCAACCTGGTGGAATGCTCTGTCCCATGAGACTAGGGCCTTTCAGGATTTAACCTCCTTCCGTCGGGCCTGTAAGACAAAGCTATTCCACCTGGCCTTTAATTTGAATTCAGCCTGATCTTTTATTTCCCTTCTCTTCCCTCTCCTTTTATGAAGATTACCCACTCTGAGACCCCACAGCTTAATTCTCCCATGGCGTCCTCGCTGGCCCAAGTAGGACTAATTCAGCCAGCTAGCCCTGGTGACTATCTAATGCTTATTGGATGGATTTCCCTCAAATTGATTTTTGAACTTTGAATTTTATTGTTATTGATGTTTTTATACTGTATTTTATGCTGTTTCTATGTTGTATTACAATTAAGTTTTTAAAATTTGTTGTTAGCCGCCCAGAGCCCGGTTTTCGGAACCAGGAAGGGCGGGGTATAAATAAAAAATTATTTTTATTATTATTATTATTATCTCACTAGTGAAACACAGGGGAAACTGCAATGACTCCAGAACCAGCCACAGCGAAAAGAGACGCCTCTCCCCCACCAGCCTGTAGTGTTTTGCAGGGAACAGGAGAGGTAGAAGATACAATGGGAAATGGCTGGAGCTCCCACATAGAGCATCTCCTATGCATGCAGAAGGTCGCAGGTAGGGCTGGGAAGGAACCCTGCCTGAAAACCTACACAGCTGCTGCCAGTCAGTGTAGATGATACTGAGTCAAGTGGACCAAGGCAGTTTCTGTGTTTGCCCCTGTGGGAAAGATTTGGGACTGGAAAGGGGACATGGTGTCTTCCACTTGGGCAGAGCTGCAAAGCTTATGAGGAAGGGAGGGACTAACCAAGGAAGCCACAACTGTTCATAGACGGGCAACTGGCAGAAGACGGGATGCCCACCAGGGAAGTGAAACCAGCTGTTCTGACAGTCACCTGCCCAGCCAGGGTTCCCCACTTTCCTCCTTCACTCCATAGTGGGAAGGGCAGGAGCTCAGGGGCTTGCGTGCAGCAGGTGCCAGATCCAATCCTTGGAAGCATCTCCAGGAAGGGCTGGGAAAGACAGCTTGCCTGAAACTCCAGAGAGCAGTTGCTGCCAGCCAGGGTCATCAGTTCTGAGCTAGCTGGACCAAGGGTCGGACTCCTCGGAAGAGGGCAACTGGTGCTTCAACCCCAAAATCGCTAGAGCCGGGACCTTCTCTCTCTCCTGCCTGCCCTTCACTTTCACCCTTGGCTCCTTCTCCTTACCCGTGATTTGGCCTTCAAGAAAACGTGGTTCTCCATCTCTTTGCTGCTCTTATTGTGAGCCACTCCAGCATTCCGCATGCTATCTTCACTGCAAGAAGGAAAAGACAAGAGAGCAGCTGAAGCGCCAGAATCACAACCACACGGAAAGGAGGCACCTTGAAAACAGGGCCCACTCCACAGGCTATTTCTGCTCAGCCCTTCTGTGGGTGAAGTTCAGTTTCTTTTGAAAGGCGGAGGCCCCAGCCCAACTTCAGAAGAAATCATACAAGCGCATCAACCCCACAACACTCGCTGACGCACAAGCAACCCACAAACACACTTCCACACCTGCTCCAACGGGACTTTAGCTTTGTCTCTTCTGGGCACAGGCTCTCCCTTTTCTTGTAGGTAAAGGGACCCCTGACTGTTAGGTCCAGTGGCGGATGACTCTGGGGTTGCGGCGCTCATCTCGCTTTATTGGCCAAGGGAGCCGGCGTACAGCTTCTGGGTCATGTGGCCAGCAGGACTAAGCCGCTTCTGGCCAACCAGAGCAGCACACGGAAACGCCGTTTACCTTCCTGCCAGAGCGGTTCCTATTTGTCTACTTGCACTTTGACGTGCTTTCAAACTGCTAGGTAGACAGGAGCAGGGACCGAGCAACGGGAGCTCACCCCGTCATGGGGATTCGAACCGCCGACCTTCTGATCGGCAAGCCTTAGGCTCAGTGGTTTGGACCACAGCACCACTCGCGTCCCTTTCTTGCAGGTAAAGATAAAGGTACCCCTGCCCGTACGGGCCAGTCTTGCCAGACTCTAGGGTTGTGCGCTCATCTCACTCTATAGGCCGGGAGCCAGCGCTGTCCGCAGACACTTCTGGGTCACATGGCCAGTGTGACAAGCTGCATCTGGCGAGCCAGCGCAGCACACGGAACGCCGTTTACCTTCCCACTGGTAAGCGGTCCCTATTTATCTACTTGCACCCGGAGGTGCTTTCGAACTGCTAGGTTGGCAGGCGCTGGGACCGAATGACGGGAGCGCACCCCGCCGTGGGGATTCGAACCGCCGACCATGCGATCGGCAAGTCCTAGACGCTGAGGTTTTACCCACAGCACCACCCGCGTCCCTTTTCTTGCAGGTAGCAGGAATTAAATAAATATTTTATTAATTTTTATTTATTGATGATATTTCTAAGCTGCTTAATATCCAGAATCCCCAAGCAGTTTACATCAAACAACTGGGGGTTGTTTCCAGTGACATTGTTCCATTCCCACAAGCAAACTTCCCCTTCTTGGGGGACCCTCTGTATCAGATTTTGCAGGCACCAAGGGAGAGGAGAGGAAATCCAGGATGCCCCTCCCCACACAACATCAGAGGCACCCCCAAAAGCCAACCTTTAAATACCTGTGCGACAAAAGGCACAGTGAAATATCAAGTAAAACAAAAGCAGTGTCAGAATAGCCTTGACACCTATGCTGTCACAACAAAGTAAGTCTTTTTGACTGTTGCTTTCATTTTTCCTTTCTATTACTTGGACATTTGGCTCTGCTAAGATACTTCTTGCTAAAAACACCTTATCGCTATGTGTTTAACAGGAACATTCCATCTCATGCAAAACTGGAACAAAAGGCACCCAACACAACTTGCCCCAGACTGAACAATATTTCTTCAATTGACGTCAAAAATAAATGATAAAATAGCCTTCCCAAGATGACTTCCACCCTGTCTACATCACACCTGTGTTGCATATGGTGCAAACTGGTACCCCATCAGAGCACACCAATACTGTAGTGTGTTAATGACAGTCTGATGACAGTGCAGGACACAGAGCTTCCTCTCTGTCCTCGGGTTCCATATACTCAGAGCTCACACAGAAGATATCTGCTGATGAAAACTAGAAGAGAAACACACATGGGAACCAAAGCACATAGCTAGCAAGGTAAAAGGTAAAGGTAAAGGACGCCCGGACGGTTAAGTCCAGTGAAAAGTGACTATGGGGTTGTGGCGCTCATCTCGTTTTTAGGCGGAGGGAGCCAGAGTTTGTCCACAAACAGCTTTTCAGGTCATGTGGCCAGCACGACTAAACCGCTTCTGGCGCAATGGGACTCCGTGCCAGAGTGCACGGAAATGCCGTTTACCTTCCTGCTGCAGCGGTACCTATTTATCTACTTGCGCTAGTATGCTTTCAGACTGATGGGTTGGCATAAGCCGGGACAGAGCGACGGGAGCACACCCCATCATGCAGATTCGAACCACCAACCTTCTGAACAGCAAGCCCAAGAGGCTCTGTGGTTTAGACCACAGCGCCACCCGCATCCCTTTACCTTTATGGCTAGCATGCTTCTTCTAAGAGCCTCAAATGCACTTCATCTCCAGACACAAACATCCAGTCCCCTACCCCAGGCCAGAATGGGGTAAGGCAGACCACCCCAGATAAGCCGGTAAGAGGAAGGGGCAACCATACCACAATACCTATGAACTGATGCAAATCTCTCTCTAGCCCCTTTGCAATTTGTGAATAATGCTGCTTTCTGTTTTGTTCTTACACTCCCCCCCCAAAAAAAGTGGGGTGTGCTGCTCCCACATATGGAAAACACTCCCTCCAACACATAGGCAAGTTCTCTCTTCACAAAGGCCAGGAAAACAGATGGACGCTTTTGCCTTGCAGGCCCCCAGCCTAGATGCAAGGAGCAGAAGTAGGTGTCCCTGCTCAGAGTGCCATTGCCATTTCTGGGGAGAAAGGGAGAGGACAATCAATCACACCAGCCTCCCATCCCGCATGATAGCAGGGTGATTGAAGCAGAGCACTCATGTGGCAACCCAAACACTTTCAACGCCTCTAGGCTCAGGGACTCTGTGCTCCTGCTGCCGAGCATGGCTTGTGATCTATGGCCTTCCCTCGGGTTCTCCAGATTGGCAAGCAAGCAGGCCAGCTTCTGCCACCACCAGAGACTTTGAAGCAGCTATTTGGGACAACCGCAGATAACAAACCTTCCAGTAGGGTTTGCCTACCCAGCAAACTAGCAAGTGAGATTCCTAATGTGGATTGCCAGTGGGCAGAAGAAAAAGCCAGACTAGCACCCACAGGCACTGGGCTAAGTGACTCAACCATCTTTTGGGATGTGGGACTGTCCCTTGGATGTCAGGATGCACACGCCCTGATTGGATTGGTGACCATCTGCTTTGTAGAGCGTGCTGGAGACGTAGTTGACATCTTGAGATTTCTTTTTCCCCTCCCCTCTTTGGTTGAGAAGGGCAAGGCACAGCAAGCCACTGCAGGACCCAAAGCAGAAATAAAAACCCAACGATGTATGTCTAAATCAGCAGGCTTTCCAAGGGGAAAGATCCCACCGGGAGCTGATCCCTGAGTCAAGCCTCCACCTGCCAAGGAATTAGAACCCACATACACATACTCCCTCAGGATCTCTTCCCTTCCAGGCAACCCTCTCCTCTGTGGGTCAGTGTGGCCCCGGAATGCCTGCCCAACGCATATCCTGCTGTGGCTGCGAGGGCGCCTGGCCTGCCTTGCACAACGCGCCCTTCCTCAGGGAGGACGGAACGTGATGGGGGCCAAAGTCTGGCGGACTACAGGCGACGGTAGGTGGCATAGCTGCCAAGCGTCCCTTATTTGGCGGGACAGTCCCTTATCCCAGCGCCATGTCCTGCTGCTGTCCCTTATTGATGATGTCCCTTTAATAAGCTACTGAAGGTAATGGGGCCCTTTCTATGTCCAGCAGACCTTTGTCAACAACAAATTGTTGCTGTTTTTTGTGTTGAATATATGCTATATGGTAATTTATGGACCTAATAGATATCGAAAGCCATTTGCACGCAACAAAATATATATTTTATGAAAGTAATTGTTGATCCCGTATTTTGGCTGCTGATCCCTTATTTTCGAGGCTGCTAGTCCCTTATTTTCAAACGTGTAAGTTGACAGCTATGGTAGGTGGGCCTTACAGGTGGGCCTCCATTCAGCCAAGTGAAACAGGGCCATGGAGCCAAAATCCCTGTCCCTCCAAGGGGCCCTTTTCGAAGACTGCCTCCAGAAATTGGCGAAGAGGGCGAGCGGGGGGGACGGGAAGCCGCCGCTTCCTCCCCCACCCCCATCAGGTTCGTTTCAGCATCCCTCCCGTAAAATCTGGCGGGGCACTCGCGGGTTGCGACATCCCGGGACCCGATCTGGGGCACCTTCACGCCACTCACAGCCTCCAGGATGGCCTCGAAACGGGCAGAGCCGGCTCCATCACCCGGCCCGTATCGCCGGCCCAACCAGGCCAGAGGCTTCCTGCTGCTGCTGCTTCCGCCGCTCCTGATACCGGGGCTGCCCGTGAGGCGCGGGAGCCGAGGAGCCGGCCGAAGCTGGTCCTCCGGGCCTCCCCTTCCCTTTCTCCCCTCCCTCCGCGGACTCACATCTGGCTGACGAGCTTCTGCCTGAAGTTGGCGCTGCGCCAGTCGTTCTCCTCCATGCCGAGGCCGCCCGCCGCCTCCGCCGCCGCCGCCGCCGATCCGAGGGCCGAGCGAGCTGAGGAGATACTGACTTGAGCGAGCGGCGGGCGCAGCGACGCTTCTTCCGGCCACCGGAAGTCGCTCGACGAAGCGCGCCTCCCCCGGAGCACGACGGGATAGGTAGTTCGCGGGCGCTCAAAGCGCGTTTCCGAGGCAGCGGGGGCTTCTGGGAAGCAGGCGGCTCAGAGACTGAAGGCTTCCGGGCGCAGGACATTTCCTTGCCCCCCCCAGGCTGATATGCGCGTGCGCCGCCACGCCCCCTAAGAGGCGGGTCCTCCTGTGCGCGAGGAGGGCGGCGGAGGCGGATGTGGGAGGGAAGCGACGTTCTGGCCGAGCCGCCCGTTTCTGTGGTTCCCGGCAGTTGAAACCGGAAGGAGGCTCAGGTCGGGGGAGGAGGGCGGTGGCAGCGGCCTCAGATGTGTCTGTGCCTTCCCGCTTGGCTCCGTCTGCGGGCGCCTCCTGAGCATGTGCAGAGCACAAGTTGACCCCGAGTTCAGGGCGTGGAGGGGCCCGAGGCGGGGCTTCTCCGCCGCCTTCTTACTCGGAGAGAGCCTTGTTTTGCTTCCGCGTCAGACGTGGCCTCTTCACCCTCTTCCCCTCCTGACCTCAAAGTCCAGCTCCTCCTCGCCCGGTTCCTCGGAGAGTCCTTTATCTCTCTCCTCCTCCCTCTCGGATGTCTTCACTCATACCCCTCTCTAAGCCAATTTTATTTTTATTTTTTTGATATATATAACGTCTTGGAAGTTCTTCCGTGGGCTCAGAGGGAAGGAGGGTGGGATGACTAATAAATAAGGTTTCGAGTCAGAAAACCCAACATTTTCCTCTGCAAATTGCTCTACAGGAAACCCCTAAACTGCTTTCCTTGCGTCCCTGGAGTCTTTGCCTGGAATGGCAGAAGATCAGGAGCTGGCCAAGCCAGCCAAGACTCTCCCGGAGCCCTTGGCCAAGGGGGGCTCCGGCAACACCTACCGTAGTGCGCAACACTCCCAGGCTTTACTGAATGGCTTGGTGGCTCTCCGGGACAGCGGCATCCTCTTTGACGTTATCCTGCGTGTGGAGGGGAAGCCGATCGAGGCTCATCGGATCCTCCTGGCGGCGTCATGCGATTACTTCAGGTCTGTCTGGAATGGAACCGAAACGGTATTATGCATGAACTGGAAATGTTTACGTTTAGTTCTGAAATTTATGCACAAATCGGTTGTGGTACTCTTCAGTAAAATCTTAGCACACTGTGGAGGCTGAACATCTGTGCCTCACAGTGGCCACCCAGATGCCCTAGGGAAGCCCACAAACAGGGTGTGAATGCCATAGCAGCACTCTCCCCTCCTGTGGTTTCCAGCTACTGGTATCCAGAAGCATGACTGCTTCCAACTGATGAGGTTTAATGGGAAATTGGTGCAGAGTAGAAATAAAACAAATGTCAACATTAGGGTGGTTCAGAGTAGAAAGCTAGGCAATAACCTGTGGAAAGAAGGGCCAATAGAGCAAGACCAAAAACTGCTCCCACATCAACTGAGTCATGGCATTGCTCATAGAATTATAGAGTTGGAAGGAACCCAAAGGTCATCTAGTCCAACCCCCTGCAACACAGGAATCTCACCCAAGATGCCCTCATTCCCCTTCTCATATAGTTGCACCTCAACTCCCATAGGCTCCTGCCTCATTGCCAGTGGTTGGGGAAGATGGGTGTTTGTAGTCCATAATGCTTGGAGGGCACCGAGTTGGAGAAGGCTGGCATATAATGGTGGTGATATGGAACCCACAAACATTTCCCTTATGCAGCTGAAGTGAACCTCCATGAACAAGAGCAGGTCCCACACATTCGCACCTGTCCCAACAGCTCCTGCCTAACACATCTGTGCCCATACCAGTCCACTTTTAAACCAGCCAGCTAGTGGGATGAATAAGGCTGAAATGTACCAAGCAGGTCTGATGACCTACAGTCCATACAGCGACCCAAGCACCCAGTGGGTCTCCTCCAGAGGGGCTCCCCTAGCCCTGCCTGGAGATGCTGCTGGGGGTTGAACCTAGGACCTTCTGCATGCAGAACAGATTCTCCAACACTGATCCCCAGTCGTTGACATTGGTCCAGCCAACCTCTTAGCCTGACCTGCTTCTTGTGTGGCTGCTATGAAGTCTTAAGTGGAGTATCTCTGTGCAAGGTGCTTAAGTTCCTTGGAGGAAGGAGTACAGCATAGAAATGGGATCAGTAATTGCCCCCATACACAATCTGGAAGCCCTGAGCAGGTTCCTTTCTGGAAGCATGACTGAAAGCAGCTCTTTCCTTTAATAGGGGCATGTTTGCTGGCGGACTAAGAGAAATGGAACAGGAAGAGGTCCACATTCAGGGTGTGTCTTATAACGCCATGTGTCAAATCCTGAACTTCATATATACTTCGGAACTGGAGCTTGGCCTCAGCAATGTGCAGGAAATACTGACTGCCGCCTGCCAGCTTCAGGTGAGAGAGTTGGCAGTTCTGAAAGGCTTGTTGGGGAAGGAACATGGCAAAGCCCAAAGTTCCTTTATGGCAGGCTCTGTGGGTGGTGGATTGGTCAGAGGTGCCTCTCCACCCAGCTCTGTGGACCTCTGGTGGTGGCAGCCCATGCAAAACCCCATAACAGCACATGCTGGGAATGGGAGAAATCTGAGCTGGTCCCACTGCCCTAGCTGGAGCATCACAGGGCCTCATCTGGGTCTGGCTGCTGCACCTGCTTTAAGCTACCACAGCTGCTTACCTTACATCTTGGCTAGTATGAGCAGTAGGGCTGCAGATCAGTCCTGGCTCTGCTGCTCTGTTAAGCACCACCACTGCCCGGATGGGGATTGGATTGCAGCCTATCCCTTTGAACTTATTAATTAGTAGGAGCATTGGTATCCCACTCTTCATCCGAAAGGGCTCTCAGAGTGTCTTACATACAGTCAAAACCATTCAAGCTTACAGCCTAAAAAAACACAGAACACAAGGGGAAAAGGACAGGGAGGGAAGAGGAGAATAAAAACAAAAACTCAGGCACCAATTTATAAACAACTCTTCCTATATTGACCAGCTGGCATAGTTCAGGGGCAGGATGTGCCTGGTGGAGGTGGGCCCTGTTTCCTACAGGTGAGCCCTGTTTCCCACCTCTCCTACTGAGGCAGCCTGATGGAATGGCTGCCCCGAGGAACAGATGAAGGGAGAGGAGCCGCAGAGCCGATGGAGATCTGCTTCCCAGCTCTCCCACTTCTGCTCTTACAGCCAGCCGTGCCACAGAGGCTCCCAGCTACGAGGGTTTGCTTGACCCTGTTGCTATAGCTGCCCTTTGATCTAAAGACTGGTTCGCTCTCCTTTTCCTACACGGATGTGCCATGACTCTGGCTCAGCCTCCATCACCTTGGAATTAAAAAAATGTTTCCACTCGCAGTGCCGCTTACCAGTTCAGTAGATCTTGACCTGATTTCTGTGCTTCATTAGCAAAATATGAACACAGGATTTGGACTTTGTTCGCAAAATTCTGCATGCTATGGGTGGTTTTCGATCCTATTGGAGGGTAGGGTTGGAATCCCTCGCAGCTCCATATCAGAGGGGCTCTTTTCTTTCTCCTTTGCAGATCCCAGAGGTTATCAAGTTCTGCTGTGACTTCCTCATGTCCTGGGTGGATGAGGAGAACGTCTTGGATGTGTACAAGCTGGCCGACCTTTTCCACCTGAGCCACCTGAGTGAGCAGCTGGACTCCTACGTTCTGAAAAACTTTGTCACTCTCTCCAGGACAGAAATGTACCGCCAGCTTCCCCTGGAAAAGGTCTACGCCCTCCTCAGCAGCAACAACTTGGAGGTCAGCTCTGAGAATGAGGTTTACGAGGGGGCCCTGCTGTACCATTACACTCCAGAGCAAGTGGAAACGGATCAGGTCTCCTTGATGGAGCCCCCAAAGCTGCTGGAGACGGTCCGCTTCCCCTTGATGGACTTTCCTGTCCTGCAGAGGCTTCACAACAAGCTCAGCCCGTGCCCTTTGAAGGAGACAGTGGCAAGTGCTCTGATGTACCACAAGAACGAGTGCCTGCAGCCCATGATGCAGAGCCCCCACACTCAGCTGAGGTCTGAGTTTTGCTGTGTGGTGGGCTTTGGGGGGATCCACTCCACCCCTTCCACAGTCGTCAGCGACCAGGCCAGGTATCTGAACCCGCTGCTGGGAGAGTGGAGGCACTTCACAGCAGCCTTGTCCCCCAGGATGTCTAACCAGGGAATTGCAGTCCTCAACAACTTTGTCTACTTGGTCGGGGGAGATAACAACATCCATGGCTTTCGAGCAGAAAACAGGTGTTGGAGGTAAGAGCCGCTATTTGTGATGCTACCTTTCTAAGTGACTGGCAAGTGGTGTTCTCCCATTAGGTTTCAGTCCTCAACACCCTTAAGCATTGAACACGGCGAGACGTGTATCAGATTGCCCTGTTAATCAGGAAGCTGCTTTCTTGGCACCCTCAGAGAAGGGGAACAACCCAAGCAACTTCCTGGTCCCTCATATAGGGCATTGACAAAGAATAAAACCACGCCTAGCTGGGTGTGAAGGGAGGTGTTTTTATTTATCTCCTCTTCTGACGCTATCCCCCTCAATGTTTTCTGAGCTCTGTAAACAAGGTGCTTCATGCCTCAGGCTTACTGTGATTTATTGTTGCCTCAGGCTCCTGGCTGCCGCCTCCCAGCTCAGAGCGCATTGAGGGCATGAAACATGAGATGGCTGATATGATGCAGCTCAAAGATACTGCCCAGTGAGCTTTTGACAGCTGTGGAGTGACTGGACTGATTAAATCTCTCTCTCTCTTTCCCTCTCCTTCTCTCTCTCTCTGACAGTCCTTGTATCTGTAAAGCAGGGATAATTCTATCTGCATACACAGAACATACTAACCCTGAAATTATATTTCTGCCTATTAAATGTAACAAAGACTGAACTATTTTGGTAGCATAACAATGGCAAAAAATGGAATTTTGTCCACTTATTATCTACAGGCATTGAGAGGGGAGCATGTCAGAAAATGCACACAAACATACATGCATTTTGGAACAGTGTTGTTCCATCATATTTTCATATCGGGGTTGAGATGGGGAAATTGTTCCCCTTGAGCGAATATTAATCTGGAAAGGGATTAATCTCTCAGTTAAAACTGAGAAGATCACACAGTGAGTGCAGCTGCCCTAGTGCTGTGCTCTTTTCTCACAAAGCAGAGCTCGGATGGCTATAGTCATCTGCAAAGACTGGTGGTTCTCTCTTTGAAAAGCCTGGCAAGCGCAATAGAGGGAGTGGCTGGTGGGAGGACAGGCGGATGCACTTGGAAGCAATGGGATGCAGGGAGCACTTAGAGCCTGTGGTCACCATCCATCCCTGGCACTTGTGCTAGGAGAGCTGTGCAGATTGGCCATCCTCTTCCTTTGCAAGGTACGACCCACGCCACAACCGGTGGTTCCAGATCCAGTCTCTCCAGCGAGAGCATGCGGACCTCTGCGTCTGTGTGGTGGGAGAGTACATCTACGCCGTGGGAGGACGGGACTACCACGAAGAACTGCGGGAAGTGGAAAGATACGACCCCAAAACCAACACCTGGGAATACGTGGCCCCTCTCAGGAAGGAGGTAAGGAGAGAAGAAGGCAGGAGTTGGGCAAGTGGCCAGGGAAAGCAGGAGCTTTTCCAACATCACAGGGGCACCTGGGAGATCAGAAGCATGGCGCTGTCTAGGCTGAACCCTTGAGTGGGCCAGCAACCACCAGTGAGGTTTGGGCCGGTGTGTTTTCCATAAATTTTGCTAATGCCATAACTGGGGGTGCAGGGGGCACTGCTTGTGGGCTTTCCCATCAGGGCATCTCATTGGCCACAGTGAGACAGGATGCTGGTCCGGATGGGCCATTGGCCTGATCCAGCCGAACTGTTGTTATGATCAGCATTCACTTTCCTAAACATCATACTTTGAGAAGGTGGGGAGTAGCGTCTGCCCTTGGGGTTGCAGAAATAAGTGATAGTCGAGGTACAGAGCAAAGTTGGGGTTGATGGGGAATTTCAGAGAATAAGGAAGGCTACGCGGTTATTAACGGTACAGAAATTTGACAGCTGAATTTAGTGCAGAATTTACGGGATGTCACAAGTGTTGGGGCAGGCGGTGGACAAGGTGTCGTGAAGGTTTCTGCATCACCTGGCAAATGAAAAGGGTTATGATACGTGCTCAAAGCGACTTCCTGGGAGCCCAAGTTTCTGTTTGGTGTTTGATCCAAGGCAGACATAAAAGAGGAACGGCCCCCTGTTGCCCTGACCCACCGGCCCAAAGGTGGGCTCATGGGAGTGGTTTGGCACAGGGATACCAAAGGAGGATGTCGAAAACGCCAGAGTGATCAATTCTTGTGCATTATTATAAGAAAGAGCGTTCTCCTTTGGAGAGGGAGGTGTATAAATTGGGAGAGGGGTGATTTACACCAGAAAGCCAGGTTTAAGCCATCAATCATTTGGAGGTCAAGCTCTGAGAATTGCCTCCAATTCCAGTCCTGGGAATTTCGGCTAAATATCTCCACATGGCTTCATTTGCTGAAGGTGGAGGTGGGTAAGCTTTGCTGGCACCACCTGACTCCTCCCTCTCTTCTGTTGACGCAGGTTTATGCACACGCCGGAGCCGAGTTGGACGGACGGATGTACGTCACTTGCGGGAGGCGAGGCGAGGACTACCTGAAGGAGCTGCACTGCTATGACCCTGTAGACAATCGCTGGGACAGCCTGGCCGACGGTCCTGTCCGGAGAGCCTGGCACGGGATGGCAGCCCTGCTGGGCAGGCTGTACGTGATTGGAGGGAGTAACAACGACTCTGGCTACAGGCGGGATGTTCATCAGGTGAGGAGGCAGCTACGCTCTGCCCAGGGGCTGTATCCAACGCAGAGTAGGTCCACGGCAATCTAGAGACTGGATTCAGTGGACCTCCTCTGAGTATGGCTTAGCTGGCCACAAGCCATGAACACCCAGGGCTGGTTTTGTTCTGTCTGCCTGACTGTTAACTTAAAACACCAGAAGGTTTGGGAGCCTCTCCTCCAACTTCTGTGAGGCAGCTGCAGGGGGAGAGGAGCCACAAGCCCTTGCTAGGACTCCCTGGTGGGGGGGACTTGTTCTCCATCATGACCAGAGACGACCTGTTGCTTTTGCCTCCCTCCCAGGTGGCCTGCTATTCCCCCAGCACCGCTCAGTGGACCACTGTGTGCCCTTTGCCTGCAGGGCATGGCGAACCCGGCATTGCCGTCCTGGATCACATGATCTACGTTTTAGGGGGCAGATCCCACAACCGGGGGATTCGCATGCATTACGTCCACATTTATGATGCTGACAGAGACTGCTGGGAGAGAGGCCCTCGGCTAGAGGACAACATCTCTGGGATGGCCGCCTGTGTCCTCACCCTGCCCAGGGCCGTTATCACGAATGCCGAGAGGTGGACCCCTGAACGGCAGCAAAACAGGCTCCAGAACCACCCAGACATTTCTTCAGAGGTCATGAGCATGTTAGATTGGGAGGAATTTGACCATCTGAGTGACAACTGAGCAGCACTTGAGGCTCCAGCTGCCGCAAGGGAATGGCATGCAAGCCTCTCTGCTTTCTGCTTCTTCTCCCCCGCAGCTGAGCTGGGTGGTGTGGTTCTCCTGATTTTGGAGGAGCTCCTTAGCCCCACTGACGGTGTGGGAGGAGGCAACCTGGTCCCCTCATCAGGCCTTGTTAGCCTGCTGCCAACGAGGCCAGAAGCCAGCCATTGCAAAAGGGGGGCCTGGATTTCTGGCTGGTGTCACTCTGATGTGCAGCATGGACACTTTGCTTTGGAGGGAGGCTGGGTCGTATGGTGTCCCCACACCCCTGAACCACTGGAAGGCTTGTAGGAACAACTGGGTGGATCTTTGGTAGCAGCCAATCCATGTTTTTAATATGTGGTGACTTTCTGTATTCTAAGATAGGGTTACTAGATGTCCCCATTTCCCGGGGACAGTCCCCAGATTTGCAAATTTGTCCCCAGACAAATTCCATCCCTGGAATGTACCCGGATTTCATCTGATGTCCCCGGGAAGCGTTGCAGCAGCGGCAGTCTCAGCAGCCCGGAGCCAGCCTGGTAGCAGGAGCTGCCCGCTGCCGTGGCACCCGCCATTTTGCCTCACTGGAAGTCCCCATATGATGTGTTGCGCACAAGACACATCATATGGGGACTCGGTGTAGGGGTTGCAGATGTGGTGGTGGGCGCCGCTGCCAGGTGAAAGCTGCATAGGGCCGCTGAGCTCGGTGTGCCGCTGCAACTTGGCGCTCAGCTCGCCGTCGGCACCGCTGCCCAAGGCCGCCGGCTCCCCTTCCGGCTCAGCCTCTGGGTGGTGCTTGGGCGGCTGCGGCTGCTGCTTGGCTTCGCCATTGTGCTCCTCGACTTGCAAGCGGCGGCTCAGCTTGTTGGCCAGCTCATCGTTGAGGTGAGGAGGCCCAAGCACGCCTCCTCCCGCTCGCTCCCCACCGGCTCTGCCCCGGACCCCCTGACTGGGCGCTCCACAGCGTAGGTGGGCGGCCGCCAGACGATGCCTGCGCAGGAGACGCCCAGACAGGTGGGCAGGGCAGCAGCAGGAGGAGGGGTTCTGCTAATGCTTACTCCCGAGTAAGCCTATAGGAGATCACAGTACAAGGAGGGGGAGGGAGGGGGGGAAGCACGGCTAGTTCTCCAAGAAAGGCCAGGACCCAGAAGAAGGCCACACAACAGAGGAGACCACAGAAGAGAAAATATTACTTCTTAATTTTTTTAAATAACCTTTTTCCTCTCTCTTTTTTTTTAAAGAAAACATATTATTTTATTTTATTTTTATTGATTAATTGATTGTGTCCCCATATTCATTGCAATAAATCTGGTAACCTTATTCTAAGAGGCCTTCAAGGATTTTTCCAGCAGAGCAAATGCAACCAGCGGTCATCTTTTTCTATTGGAAGAGGGGCCTTCTGCCTGCCCCCTGCCCCTGGAAGCAAAACCTTCATTTTGCTGCTCAGCTAATTCAGCTCTTCCCCGAGCATCAAATGTTCCGCATGAAACAGTTTCATTCTAGTAGCTGCAAGAGCCAAATAACTCGGCCAAGAGGCAGAGGTCTCCCCCACCACGCCATTGCTTCTCTTTTTGTGGGGGTTGCTGCCTGTCCTGCCAGCTGTACTTCCCACTGATGTCCATGACTGCAGAGGGAAGTAGCTAGTTGTAATAGGCGGAAAGAGGTCTCCGGTATTCTGTTAGCGTTTTTGGTACATTTATTCAAAAAGTTTTGTATGTTACAGTATTTCTAGTGACAGCTTCTCTAGCCCAGGTGAAAACACTGTTGTGTGTTAGGATGGGGGGGGGGGAGAGAGAGATAACACCCTCCCCACAAACTATGATAAGGTGAGATATTACGGCAGTGAAGACCAGGGATTCTGAAATGCCCAAAGAATAAAGAGGGGATGGGGAGAAAATGGAGCAACCAGCTCAATTCTTTCTATATGCCATCCCCCACCCAATCCATTTTGAGCTGGATTGTTGATTTTTCAGTTTTATCTGTTCCTTGTTGTTTTCACCTCCTCCCCAAAAGGAGGGGCCTCTGGTGTCCTGGGCAGCAGCTAAGCATGTTTGGCTTGCAGACAGACAGACAGGCTTCTGCTACACTGCAAAATGTCCCTGCCAGCTGTTCCTCCTCTGGCTTGGCCCGGGAAGTAGAAACTTCCACCACCTCTGGATTTCATGCAAGGGAGTTTGAGCCCCTTGCCCTTCCTGGAGTGTAGGTAATGTGAAGAGCCATTTCCCTGTAGAATACCCCCCCCCCAATTCACTCCCTGTACCTACCCACTTGTGGGTAGGCGTGCCTGTCTGGGGTTCAAGCATCAAGCTGGAGTGCCTGTCCGCAAGTGGATTATCATTTTGCTTTGCTCCTGGCAAATTCTCTGTCGCAGAGTAGATTAGCGATGACAATACAAACACCTCAGGGGCAGAAGACAATGAAATTGAGCCAGCCATAGAAGTACATGGGTTCTGAGGCAGGCGTGCCCGCATAGCTGGTGGATGGGTTGAAAGCTGTCTTTGGGCAGGACGTTTTGCAACAGCTTAAAAATAGCTGTGACTGAAATGAATGAGGCTCCCTGCCAGGAGTCAGTTCTGTAAAAATTCTTAGCTGTTATGTGTGTGTTTGTTTATTTATTTATGTATACATATAAAACCCAGAAGTTCCCAATAACATTGTCATGTTTAATTGCTTGGCTGTTTTCCTCCTGTTTACTGCACAGTTTCCCCAGAGGATACAGCTTCTGTTGGGCAGAATGTTTATAGCGGACTTGTTTTCCATTCTGGAGCAGCCTGGCAGCTGCCCCAGAAGGGAAGAGCTGCAGGTCAGCGAGAGAGGCGGCCTCAACTTTACTCCATGGCGTCTGCAAATAGGAGTGGAGAGATTCCTGCTCAAAATCACTCCCCATTGGGTTACATGATACTGAGCTGGGTGGGCCAAAGGCTTGGCTTGGTACATGGAAGTTTTCTGCGTTCCTTATTGTGTGTACAATGAAGGGTGGGAGGTGGGAAGAGAGGTGGAGCTGAACCCCTGGATGCAGCTGTCCAGATGGGCACTTAGGTAGGTGACTGTGAGGAAGCAGCCTTCAACAAGCAACAGAGTGGGAGGAGATTTGATCTGATCTACAGGGCATGGGATGTGGGTGGTGCTGTGGGCTAAACCACAGAGCCTAGGACTTGCCGATCAGAAGGTTGGCGGTTCGAATCCCTGCAATGTTGCTCGGTCCCTGCTCCTGCCAACCTAGCAGTTCAAAAGCACAAAGTGCAAGTAGATAAATAGGTACCGCTCCTGCGGGAAGGTAAACGGCGTTTCCGTGCGCTGCTCTGGTTCGCCAGAAGCGGCTTAGTCATGCTGGCCACATGACCCGGAAGCTGTACGCCGGCTCCCTCGGCCAATAAAGCGAGATGAGCGCTGCAACCCCAGAGTCGGCCACGACTGGACCTAATGGTCAGGGGTCCCTTTACCTTACAGGGCATAACCCACCCTAGAACAGAGGTTTTCAACCTTTTTCAGTCCACGGCTCCCTTAACCAACTACATTCTTTCTGCAACACCCCTGTGGGGTTCAGGAGCCGAGTTATGCCACCTCTTGCCTGCAGAACTGGCAGCCTCTCGTCCTTTTTCAAACACCCTCCCTTGTGGAGTGTTCCCTCAGCCTCCTCTCCTTGGGAGTCCTCCGGGCAGCTGCTGCTGCCATTCCTGGTCTCTGAGCTGCCCTCTCCACCCCTCCAAAGAGGTGCCTCCCAGAGGTACAATTCACCTATGCAGTTTATAGCCAGGCCTGCTGCAGTAAACAGCTATGCCCTCTGACGTGAGGGCATCAGAGAGGGAGAGAAAGAGGGACAGAGGCCAGTGTTGCCCGTGGCACCATCATTCAAGGCACCCTGGTTGAAAACCACTGCCCTAGAAAATGAAATGTTTATTTCAGTGGCAGGGGATGATGGGAGTTTTCTACCCCTATAGACATTCCTGAGCTATGTGGACCAACGACCTTGCTTGAGGCCAGGCAGCTTTGTGAAGTTACTGAAGCAGAGCTCAAATGATACGACCTTCCTTGGGGTATCATTGAGCTCTTTCAGTGTCATATTCTAAAATGGAGTGAGACTTTAAAGTTTGCCTGAAGAACCGCTGAGGTGCTGCAAAGGTTCTAGAGCAGGGGTGGGCCATAATTTTTTCTCTTGGAGGGTGGAACCAACCAGTGATAAAAGGGTCTTGAGGTAATAAATTCCAGAATAAAAACTGGCCTGCTTCAATTTTCACTAGGTCAGAATTCCCAGTCTTATGCATGTCTACTAAAAAATAAGCTTCACTGGGTGTGATGAGGTTAGTGCTTTTTTCTGAGGGGACGCAGGGGTACACATATTCCTAAACGTTTTGTGAATCTTTATACTTTTTTCCATTTACTGTATTTAATTTTCCTGATTTGAACTATAAAATGGTGGTTTTCTTGAGTCAAAATGAGAGTGCCCCTAAACATTTTTCAAGAAACAAAGCACTGGATGAGGTTACTCTCAAGTAGGCATACGGAGGATTTTGCTCTCTCTGTGTGTGTAGACATATACCCCAAAACACACACACACACAGACACAGGCGTTAAAAAAACCCCCACACAGCCTGGAAAAAATGATTTTTTTAAAAACCACACAAATTATTTCTTAATGACCTAAAGTGATGCCACTCTCATTTGTTCTGAAACTATGCTGAAAAAGTGGGAAACACTTTTAAGAAGCCAGATAAAATAAGCAGGAAGTAAGGAACTCTAATGGAAGAACGGGGCAGTTTCAGGTTGCGTGGGTGGGGCTGTGCACTTAAAGGAGGGTGGGTGCACATGTCACCCACTGTGTTCCAGAGGGGAGAAGTGGGTTGGAGGTTTAACATCAGAAGCCTCTTAAATCAGCTGCCACTGCAACATGATGGCAGCCAAGGCAGACAGATTTAAAGGGCAGTTAGGCAAATTCATTGTGGAGGATGAAGCCATTTATTGTGATGGCTCAGCTTTGGGCTCTAAAGAGCAGCCGCTGGGAAAGGCCCCCTCATTATGGGCTTCCTGGGAACATCAGGAATTGCTGCAGGGGATTGTGTAATCAAAACATTAATATTAATATTATACAATCCCATGCGGGTGTGGGTGTAAACCTCTGAGTTTTGAATGAATCAAGCATTGGCATGAGACCTCCAGGTATAGGGCGGCATATAAATTTAAAAAATAAAAGAAATAAAAATGACTGAACAGTGGAAAGATTTCCCAGAGTGGAGTTTTAAAAGCAGCATAAAATTTATTCATAGCACCCATGGTGTTAAATAGGAAGGGGAGGAAGTCAGAAATAAAAGTGTGTCAGTTGCGTAACAGCGCAAGCTTCTTACAAACTTCGCCACTACTTGGCTGCAGAAAACAAGCCATTAAAACTTGGAACTGATTTTTAATTTAAAGTGTATGTGTGCGTGTCAGCACAAAAGCAGGATGCTCGTCGGGACCAGCCTTAGCTTCCAAGACAACTCGCATGCCTCCCAGCTATTTTTGGACTACAACTCCCATCTGACCCCAAGGCAGCACGGCAACATGAGGACGGTGGGGGCAGATGGGAGTTGTAGTCCAAAACAGCTGGGAGGCGCGCGAGTTAAGGCGGAAGCAAAGGAGAGCCTAACTCCAACGGGCCGACCACAAAAGGCTTCTAGTGGGCGACATGAGGCTGGGCTGGGGTCAGGCCTCTCACAGATCACCCGTCCACAGTATGTTTGCGTGCGGTGTGGAGGAGAAGGATTTGAACGAGGTCGCCTGCTCTGGAGTGACAGGCTTTGCATCTCCCGAGGAACTTTCAGGCCTCAGGACGGACGTCGCTAGGAAACGGCCGGAAGCTGCCGCTCTAGGAGTTCCCTTTCCCCCCATACTCACTATCTCTGGGAGGAGGAGCGGCGGGGCTCTTCCGAGCCTGCGCAATCCCCGAATGCGGCAGGTGGGTAAAAATAAAAAATTTGGAGCTCGGGAGCCCCGCCCCTTTTGACGCCCGGCGTCTCCCTCGCGCCCTTCCTTCCCTTCCGCGCCTGCGCGTCGGGCGTGGCTTCGGGCGCCCCTTTCCCTCCCGCTCCGGCCTGGGCCGCCATTTTGGCGCTGCGCTCTGGCGGACGGAGGAGCCGAGAGCGGCTGAGGCGAGCTTGGCGGGCAGGGCCTTGGAAGAGCCGGCCGCTCCTCCCGAGGGGCGAAGGGCGAGCGGGATGCGCCGCCTGAGCTGAGCAGGAGGCTCGCCCCTGCGCCCGCCTTCGCTTCCCCCGGGCCCCGCGGCCTGCCTGCCTGCCTCCCCTCCACCTTCCTCCCTTCCCTCCCTCGCCATGTCTTCGTCGTCCTCGTCGGTGGCGTCGGCGGCGCGCTTCGACCCGTCGGACCGCTCGTCGTGGTACGCGGGCCCGCTGTCCCGGCAGGAGGCCCAGGGGCGCCTGCAGGGCCAGCGCCACGGGACCTTCCTGGTGCGGGACTCGGCCACCTGCCCCGGCGACTACGTCCTGTCCGTCTCGGAGAACTCGCGCGTCTCGCACTACATCATCAACTCGCTGCCCGGGAGGCGCTTCAAGATCGGCGACCAGGAGTTCGAGCACCTGCCGGCCCTCCTCGACTTTTACAAGATCCACTACCTGGACACCACCACCCTCATCGAGCCCGCGCCCAGGTCAGGAAGGAGGCGCGGAGGCTCCTCGCATGCATACACGCCCCGCAGCCCGCCAGCCACTGGCATCCCGAGGGAGCGGCGGGAGCTCTCGTGAAGCCCCGCCAGGTGCCAGGACTAAGTGGCCCATGATGGCCTTGACCTTTGGGGTGCTTCCTCTCCAGAGAGGCCACCTAGGGCCGCTGCAGGAAGCCCACCGTGTCACCACCCCCGGGAACAGGACCACAGGAATTCTCACTGTCAAGCTGCTCTTTTAATGGGGGGGGGGGTGGAAGTGAGCACCAACACTCCTCCTTATGCCACAGTACGGGGCTAGCCCAGGGCTACTGAATCTGTATGAGGTCACAGGGTGGCCATGGGGAATCTGTGCATGTGTGCGTGCAAAAAGGCCCATGGAGCTACCTCTGATAGGCGCATATGTCTTCATCTTCTCATGCTGCTGAGATGCGGCAGGTGTTTTCCCAGATGTTCCTACTCCATGTGAGGGCTGTTGTAGCCCTTAATCTCGTGCTGGATGTGGGCATCTCAAATTGATGGGTATGGCTGTCAACTTGCTTTCCTCTCTACTTGTGAGAAGAGGAAACGTGTGGTTGCCTTGTGCATGTGTCACAGTTCACACTTGGATATTCTGAAAACCAAGTTAAACCTTGAAGTTACAAGTAAAGAAAAAAAAAATTCACCCTCCCTTGTCATCAAACCTGCCCCCCCTCCCCCAGACACATATCAATGCCCATTGCTTTCCTTGCCCATCATTGCCCTGGTCACATCAGGAAGTGCAGCTGCAGTGTGCTACTCCTGCCTTCAGTCATGCATTTCACAGCTTCCCCTCACTTTAACTAGGTTGTAGCTAGCCATGTCCCTCTTCACAATCCGTAAACCATTCTGACTGGATTTTGGAGCCCACGATTGGTTGCTGGAAATCTTAAGCATTTGGAATCGGTTCCCTTGATTTGGGTAACCACCTCATTGTAACATATTAAATTTCTTCTCGCTTCTGCTTGTCTCCCCAAATAGGGAGATGACAAGTTCTCATAAGATGTAACATGAGGTGGCTTAGTGGTCAGGTAAGGAAGAAGCCAACCAGCAGGATAGGACAACTTCTGGATTTGGCAAGACAATTGGTTGAATGACGTAGACATGGGTGCTTCAAAACCAAACATTCTGTATTTTATGAAAGTAGCTGTTCCCTAAAGCTGTGTTACACTTCTAAAGCTGTTCTGTTGGTAGAAAAGGGCACAGCTGTGCCCTGCCCTGTCACTTCTCCTGAGATGATTGTTTCCAACCGTCCGTTTCCCCCCCCCCCCAGCAAAAAAAAAAAAAGGGACACTGAGCTCTAGCCTCTCAGTAGTAGTTGCTGCTGTGTTCAACAGGGCCAATGAATGTGACTCACATACGTTTCCCCCCCAGGGGGGCTTCTATTGAGTATGACATACACTAGCCACAAAGAATTCCCTCAAACATTTCAACCCTAATTTAAGAGATCAGTTATCTGCTACTAATCCTCCTGTCTTCTTTAGGTATCCAGCTGCACTGATGGGATCTGGATCAGCCCCCATCATGACTGCTGCAGAAGATAACGTGGAATACGTCCGGACTCTTTATGACTTTGCTGGAAACGATGCAGAGGATCTGCCATTTAAAAAGGGAGAGATCCTGGTCATTGTAGAGAAGCCTGAAGAACAGTGGTGGAGTGCCAGAAACAAAGATGGCCGTGTTGGGATGATTCCTGTTCCTTATGTTGAGAAGCTTGTCAGATCTTCCCCACACGGAAACAGGAACAGGAATTCCAACAGCTACGGGATTCCTGAGCCTGCCCATGCTTATGCTCAGCCTCAGACGGCCAGCCCTCTTCCCAACATAGCCAATACGCCTGGGGCAGTCATCACTCCCCTCCCATCCACACAGAATGGACCAGTCTTTGCCAAAGCGATTCAAAAGAGAGTTCCATGTGCTTACGACAAGACTGCCTTGGCGCTAGAGGTAAGCTTTTCAGCTGGCTGGACGTGAGGCTTGGCTATCCTGTCTAAAGGGAGTGTCTGCAGTCGTTCCGTTAAGGGGGTTTTAAGCTATTTTTGTATTAGCGTACTTCTATAGTTGCATATGGGCCTGTGACCAGGAGGGTGCCTGCTTTTCATGTTGACTCTGGCATCTGCAGAATTCAGCTTCAGGAATCTTGGCTAGCAGGTGCCAGGAATGGTTCACAGGGCTGCTACCCTAGGTCAAACATTGGATTGGCAGTGGGGAGAAAGCAGCCTCACACATCATTATCATCATCATTATTATTATTATTATATCCTGCCCATCTGGCTGGGTAACACCAGCAACTCTGAGCAGCTCCCTACACAATATTAAAAACACGATTAAACATCAAACATTAAAAACTTCCCTAAACAGGGCTGCCTACAGATGTCTTCCAAAAGTCAGATAGTTGTTTATTTCCTTGACATCTGATGGGAGGGCATTTCACAGGGCGGGCGCCACCACCGAGAAGGCCCTCTGCCTGGTTCCCTGTAACTTCGCTTCTCACAGGGAGGGAACCGCCAGCAGGCCCTCGGAGCTGGACCTCCGTGTCCGGGCTGAACGATGGGGGTGGAGACGCACCTTCAGGTATACAGGACCGAGGCCGTTTAGGGCTTTAAAGGTCAGCAAACACTTTGAATTGTGCTTGGAAACATACTAGGAGCCAATGAAGATCCTTTAGGACCGGTGTTATATGGTCCCAGCAGACAGTTCTGGTCACCAGTCTAGCAGCTGTATTCTGGATTAGTTGTTTCCGAGTCTGGTATAGTGTCCTGGTTACGTTCACTCCCTACAAATCCTGGCCTAAAACAGAGCCAGCCACTTGGGTCACTTTAGTGAAATGCAGTGAGAAACAGGCTGTTGGCTGCTCATGAGTCTTGGTTGGTGCTGGTATTTGTTAGGAAGGTTTAAATGACATCATCTGCCCCAGGTCACTTGGATGGGGCAGGATAGTAATCACATTTAGATGTAAGGCATTAAGCTGTGTAAAACTGGTACACTGAGGGTGCTTCTCCTGACTGCTCTGTGCACACCTTCCCTTAAGGACCTTAAAGCTTTTAAGACTGCTGTTTTCAGGTGGTTGTTAGTGTTGAGGCAGAGATGGTCTGTTCCTGTACTTTTCAGGTAGTTCGTTGCAGAAATCAGCCTTGGCTGCAGGTCTGCCCACCTTGGCTGCTGCTCCCCTTTGGACAGTGAAATTCATGTGTGTGCATTCACAGGTGGGGTGTCTTAAAGGACCTTGTCTAGTCTAGCTCTCTGTTCCATACAGGAAATTCAGAACAAATGGTTGCCCAGCCTCTGCTCAAAGCCTCCCAACCAGATAGAGCTCAGCATCACCACCCCTCTCTGTCATTGACACTATTGCTGAATTACTCTTACTGTTAAGAAGTTCCTCCTCATGTTCAACTGAAATCCAGCTTTCTGTGACTGAAAGTCCATTAGATCATGTCCTTCCCTCCAGCCTCACCAAGCTCAGGTTTCAGCAGTCCCTTCAGCCTTTCCTTGTAGGACTTGCTGGGCATCCCCCTGACTATCTTTACTGCCCTTCTGAATATCTTCCAGTTTCTTTTGGCAGCCGCCTTACACTGCAGCAGCCACAGATGAGTTCTGACTAGTCCAGAATCAAAGGAGAACTGTTATTAGCCAGCCCATAGTAATAAACCTTATTGCACGTAGCCTTTGCAAACTTCCCATCAGTTCATACCACAGACTAATAGTTTACATAATAAAACGTACAGTGGTGCCTCGCAAGACGAAAAGAATCCGTTCCGCGATTCTTTTCGTCTAGCGGTTTTTTTGGTCTTGCGAAGCAACCCCATTGGCGGCTAAGCGGATTAGCGCTATTAGCGGCTTTGAAAAAGGGGGAAAGGGGGGGGGAATGGCGAGACTCGCAAGACGTTTTCGTCTTACGAAGCAAGCCCATAGGGAACTTCGTCTTGCGAAGCGCCTCCGCAACGGAAAACCCTTTCGTCTTGCGGGTTTTTCGTCTTGCGAGGCATTCGTATTGCGGGGCACCACTGTACATTGATACCGTAGATTTAAATATGTCATAAATAAAATCCATATCCACCATATTTACTGCACATAAAACTTGGTTCAGTTCTTTAACAACGTTCATAAAAAAAGTGTGCATGTAATTTCTCGGCATCTAGGCCAAGTAACAGTGCAGTATATAAGTAACAGGAAATTGGTCAATAATGGGATTTCTTGAGGGGTTCTATTCAGGTACAGTAAAATAATAAATAGTGAGATATATCTTCAGTAGACCTGCATCCAAAGAGGCATTATTGCTCTGACTGGAGTGCATTTTTATTTCCCTTCAGGATATGTGAATGGTATTACAGTGGTACCTCAGGTTACATACGCTTCAGGTTACAGACTCCGCTACCCCAGAAATAGTACCTCGGGTTAAGAACTTTGCTTCAGGATGAGAACAGAAATTGTGCTCCGGTGGCGTGGCGGCAGTAGGAGGCCCCATTAGCTAAAGTGGTGCTTCAGGTTAAGAACAGTTTCAGGTTAAGAACGGACCTCCGAAACGAATTAATTACTTAACCTGAGGTACCACTGTACATGGAATCAATGTTCTGCAAAGGCCTTACATAACTAACTTGTTTTAAACTATTTCTGAATTTGTATTTTTAAGTTCCTCTAACTTGCCCTGTAACCTTACAGTGAAGGACAGATAAGAAATCAAAAGAATAAGAATAGTTTAATGTATTGGTCACTTTCCACGAAGAGTCCCAAACTGACTGACAGAAATAAGTAGGTTGCTGAGATGTTTGCTTAATGCTTTTGCGCTGACAGTAAAGATGGTCAGCAGTTTTATCTTACGCAAACATCTCAGAAGATAAAACTGTTGACCATTTTTACCAGGGGTCGGTAATGGGCTGGTTCACTCCAGTGGAGATCCCTCCATGGGCCGGATCGTGCACGCACGTTGGCGCGTGGGGCTGCGATTTCTGGTGTCTGCGCAGACACGTTTTCTGGCATCTGAGCATGCACAGACGCGATTTCCGGCGCCCCAGAAGCGAGTCACCGCGCTGCACCGGTTTAGTGCAGCACGTGGGGACTCACCGAGCGGGTGGCTCGTGGGCCAGTTAAACGACCCCCGTGGGCCGCTTGTGGCCCATGGGCCTTAGGTTGCCTACCCCTGATCTTTACTGTCAGTGCAAAATGTGAGCACATCAAATGGTCAGTGGCACATTTCAACTATAAGATTTTTGCAGTGAAGCAATGCAACCTTTCACTTTGGTTATAACAGTGGCTTCTAAAGCTTCTCCTGGCCTTACTGTGATTATATTGTGGGGAAAACAATGAAACCTGTAATCCTTTTAAGTAGAGCAAAATATGCCAGATTGCAGCACCTCCAAGGAGTTCTTGACTTCTCTC
Organism: Podarcis muralis; assembly: GCF_964188315.1. Taxonomy (NCBI): domain Eukaryota; kingdom Metazoa; phylum Chordata; class Lepidosauria; order Squamata; family Lacertidae; genus Podarcis; species Podarcis muralis. Next base: position 27,203,484 of record NC_135670.1, read on the forward strand.
CGATCTCAGAGTCATTTAATGACTGTTTCCTGCCTGCCTTGTGGAGGAAACTGAGCCTGGACCTTTTGCAAGAGACTCATTACTGGGTTTTGAAATAGTTTATTTTATTTTCATTTTAAACTTGCTAGCTAAGAGTTCAGAATTGGCTCCTTTTTCTGTCCATTTCATTGATTGTGCAGGTGCCCTTTTCTTCCTTAGTTTCCCACTCCAGCGCTTTCCTCTTGTCCCTCATTTCCCTTCTTCTCCCCCCCCCTCCAAAAAAATGTTTTACAAATAATGGAAATAAGATGATACTTTAAATTATGGTTGGGGGAACTATAGTGAACCCACCCTGCCCAGTGAGGCCGGACTGCAACTCTCATCATCCTTACCCTTTGCCATGTTAAGTGGGGTGGGGGCTGATGGGAGTTGGAGTCCCACAGCAGCTGGAGGCTGCCCACGGATGCTGGCCGGCACTGTTAAACTCAACTTCTTTGGCACATTTTCATTTCATGCCATCCTTATCTGTGAGTTCTTCAGAAAGTGTGTTGTTCCTCTTTAGCTGTGGCCGTTGTGGCCATGGACTGTTAACATCCCAAGTGTTTAAGTGGGTTGCTTAACTTAAATGTGGAAATACTTTGCTGCGGCTGATAGCTGCTAAGCGATGACTTCAGCCTTGTAAGGATTTGGGGCTGGTATTTCCTTGTTGGTGGTTTCCATCTGCTTGTTGCTAATTTCCGGGGTAAAACTGGTGAGGACAAAGGAGGATTAAGTGACTTGGGGCAGAATCCAGCCAGACCTTCTTGGCAAGGTCCACTGGAATGAATGGGGCATAAGCATTAGTTGTGGGGCTTGTGCTGACACTTGTGGCTTGAACAGTAACTTGGAACTTAGCTGCAGGCTTAGCAGTGAGTCAGAGGAAATTATGCGCCTGAGGTGCCTCATTCCTTTTTTATCCCTGTGTCTCTCAGCTCAAAGAAGGAGTGTGGCAGGCGTGAGTAAGCTTGTAGTGACTTGCCCGTTCCTAAGTCTCTATAGTCTACATGGTCTGGGCCACGTGATACAAGATTTCCCTAAAATACACCCAGGCTTCCTCATTTGGATGGGACAACCCGCTTCCCAAATGCCAGTGTGCCACCCCTTCCCCCCAGTTTCTGTCTTCCAAATAGAGCCAGGCCTCTCGCCACTGCTCCCCCACAAGTGAAGTGACAACCTGTTTTCTTGATATTGAAATAATTCATTATGACTCTCTTTCCCAAACCTCACGGGACCCACCTTATTTAAATATCTGAAAGGTCACTCAGGCAGTTCCAGTGAAAAGAAATTATTAGTCTTTCAGCACAAATACATCGGACCATAATGCCAACATGGTGCTCAGCAGAGAAGCAGAGTTGTAATAATGCCAGTTTTGTGGAGGAGGCGGATGCCCGGGGGCCACTTGGCCATAGCTGGCCTTTTGCTGGCTCTGAGGTTCTCAACCTGTGAGGAGGAATCTTTCTGATATGGCTTTGGGCTTGCCACTCTGTTTTCCCCTTTGTGAGGAGGTGGACAGAAAGGAAGCATCACATGGGAGCTCTGATGCCTCACAAATGCAGCAGAGCCTCTCCTCATGGCTCACTTTTGACATCCATGTTCTCAAGGTGGGCTTTGTCAGCTGCCCCAAGAAGCCCAAGGTCTGTCTGTCTTTTGACTTGGTTTTGTTGCTCGCTACCTACGACCAGATACATTTCTTTACATAAGGGAGCAAGTAAAAATGTGGACCTTCTACCATCTCATTCTTTTGTGTATGCTTTGAGATCATTCCTGCTGCATCCTGACAGTCACTATCTATCTATCTATCTATCCATCCACCCACCCACCCATCCATCCATCCATCCATCCATTTATTTATTTATTTAAAATATTTATAGCTCAGCCCCCATCTTCTAGCAAGCAGTGGCAAACCTTTAAGCGAGAGCAACGCCTGCTGCTGTTGTTGCCACCACAACCTTTGAGCGGCTCTTGGGTGCTTGGTTGGGCCTTCTCTGTGGCAGCATCTAAGCCAGGGGTAGGCACCTCAAGGCCACAAGCAGCCCACGAGGGTCGTTTAACCGGCCCACGAGCCACCCCCAAATCAAGCCGCCCACTCAGTAAGTCCCTGCCCGCTGCGCTAAAGCAGCACAGCGCGAGGACTCACTTCCACGGTGCTGGAAATTGCGTCTGCGCAGACGCCAAAAATCACATCTGTGTAGACACAGACGCCGGAAATTGCACATGCGTGATCTAGTCCATGGAGGGATCTCTGCCAGAGTCAACCGGCCCAGACGAGGTAAACCTTGCCGACCCCTGATCTAAGCTGCGGAATTGCCTCCCTGCTGTTATGCCTCTACTTCCTTTGATACAGGAGATACCCACCTATTCTTCTGATTGTAAACTGTTTTAACTGATTTTAATACTTCATTTTTGCTTTGTTGTAACCCACCCTGGGACCTGATGGCAAAGAGCTCCAATTAATAAGAACAAGGTGTAATAATAAGTGGAGGTAGTGATTATCAATGTCATTTCCTACTGAAGTCTGCCCATTGCCGCTTGTCATGGAAATTATTAAACATATATTTAGCCTACACTTTAAGGTGTCTGCCTTCCTATCCCAAGGCAGATTGCAATGTGTCAAGTTGCTCTACAATATTAAAATTCCAACATTTAAAAATAAACTGATCAGTGATAAAACCACCCAAGTGTCAATCAGAATAACAAAATTCTTCAGGGCTTTCCTGAAGGCTAATGGAGGGGGGCACTACATATTTCCTTGAGGTGTGTGTTCCAGAAATATGGGGTGGGGGGAACCTGTGGACTGGTGAGCCAGGTCTTGGCTGCTGATTTCTACCTGAGCACAGGCTGTCCTGTATCCTGCCCCTCTGTTGAAATTGAATTCCCAAGCACTGCCAAACTGCATACTTGACCCTTTATGGGGTCTATAATTATGGCTTTATGATCCAAGTTGAAAGTTTGCAGAAGATGCCATCAAGGCAGAGGCTGCCCTGTCCTTCCCCACCTCCTGCCTAGTTCAGCTTCCCCCCTCCTGCACATCAGGACACTTTCTGCTCTGGGATCAAGTTTTATTTTGTCTTAAGAAGTTCCTAGTATTATTATGTGTCCTACTTTTGTCTGATTTTTTTTAATTATTGCAAGCTACTCTGGGTGTGTAAAAAGTTATAAAATGAAGTAGCTCAGAGGCTCCCAAGAGGGTCTTCTTTTCTTTCAGTTTTGGCCTTAAATTAACTATTAAATTAGCTATGTTAATGACCAAAATCAAAACCTTGTTATACCAACCACTCAATATTCTCCGTGGAGAGGGTACATTAAGTAGTATGTTTAAACGCTGAATGTGTAAGTTTTATGTGCAGAGTCAGTGGATAAAACAAACAGCATTAGATGTACTGCTGGATAAGTGTTTCATAGCTCTTGTATTTGTTTAAAAAACAATTTAAAATTGTTAAGATAAAAATAAAGGGGAAAGCATTTTGAAGGGCAAACATTCTGAAATGGCATCTAATGCTCATGCTGGCCATTATAACCCTTCAGCCCACTAATACTTTTAGGTCATCCAGAAAAACAAGCCCTCCTCTCATCTTATAATTGCCCCCAATCTTCATACAGAGTAAAAGAAAGAACTGGCATTATAGGAAACCTATACAGGTTTTTTTGGGGATTGCAGCTGGGCCCATTTAAACTCCTTACTCAGCTTTGCTTGGCAATTTGAGGTCAGCCACTGCAGGAAACAGGTGGGCTCTTGTTTTGGTCCAGCGTAGCTTTTCTCACTTGGAGTGTGTTGCTGTGGGAAGAAGGTGCTGCTTCTTAGTTGCTGTTAGTTTAAGAGTTGTAGGTTTTCACCTCTATGAAATGCCTCCTCATGTCTTAGTGGAAGGACAAGGGACTCGTGCTATTTTATTTTACCCTTTCAATGGTTTCTGGACCTTCCTTCCCCAGAGAAGAAATAGAACTGGGGCTTTTAGTGTCACTCAGATCTCCTTCTCCTCAATTGGCATTGGGGTGCTTTTTCTTCCAAGCCTGGGGGCTGGGCTGGACTTGAGTGAGGGGGGCGGAACAGGCCACTTTCCATGGGCTGCTATTACTGGGGTGGCTTTTATGACCACCAGCCACTGCCAACTTGTAGCAGGCCATGAATGGTGCTTTCTAAAGTTAAGCTTCATTTTTCAGGTGTAGTTCTGGTACGTTGAAATAATTTGACTGTTTCCAGCCATGTCCTAAGGTGTTTTTCCCTCCCTTTCAACTTTGCAGGTTGGTGACATCGTGAAGGTCACAAGGATGAATATCAATGGTCAATGGGAAGGTGAAGTTCATGGTAGAAAAGGGCTCTTTCCTTTCACACACGTCAAAATAATTGACCCTCAGAATCCTGATGAAAGCGAATGATTCCTGTTGGCCCATTTCTCTGTTGCTGCTTCATTTCCCTGGCTATCATGAGCATCATCGGAAGTGCAATGATGACTGTTAATGGCGCCTTGTAAGCATTGTCCATTTTTTCCAGCTTGCTGCAATTTGACAGCCCTGTAGTATCTGTTTGGAATGCATACAGCTGAAGTTGCTTGTGGGCCCTCGTGCGGCAATGACGTCGTCCAAAACTTAAAAGTAGCACCTGGAAGGATTTTGGACCTTGAGCTCCAGAAGATTGGTGATGTCACCCAGGCAGAAGAACAGAGGGTGGAACTTCAGCTGACCCGGCCAAGGTTTCTGTCCATGGGCAACATTCTACTCAGGAGGAGAATTCTAAGCAACTTTGTCCAGAACCTACGTAATTTTATTTTTCCTTCCAGGGCAGGGAACACTTGATTTGAGAGGAAATAATCTGTTTAAGCAGTTAGAATAATAGTGTCTTTAGGCTATAATTGATGCTTGTGTATTATTAGCAAGACAGTTCTGTGAGTTTGTCGTTGACCTAGAAACAAGTTTGGAATGGCGGCAAAATGTCATTTTAAGGAATTGCATTGAGCAGGGTCTTCTATTTATAACCGTGACACATAACTGGTCTGTTTTGCCATACACTTGTCTAAAACTTTGCTGTTTTGTTTGCAAAACCATGGCAGTTTTGTTGTTTTTTTTAAGCTCAATCTGACAGTCACTAGATGCAAGATTTTAAAAGATAGACTTTCACAAGCTTGGTTGAAATTGGCACTTTCTGCCTCTTTTAAAAAGCAAAACCACCAACCATTGATAATCTCCAATGGGAATATAGACATAATGAAAAGTTTTTACCATTTAAACCTTTTAACTATCCTGTGCCCTTCTGTACAAATGTCTCTGTTAGATTCTAACTATCATAACGAGGAATGGTAAATGCAGAAACCTGAATGTGGGTTTTGTCATTTGAAGAACTGACTCTCTAGATGATGGTTTTTAAAAGTTTAGTTGGCACGTGTTGTCTCTTGAGGATTTTGGACTTCTGAGGAGCCTCATGTTCAACTCAGTATTAAAGTGCCTTAATTTGGGATGAAAGTTGCTGAAGGGGATGCCATTTCAGCTTTAAGGTCTGCAGAGAAGCAGTTCAGTTCACTGATCCTTAAAACCCTGTAGTGACTGTTGATGGTCTGAAGAAGCACGATTTTACTGCCAAACATACTGTGAATTAGGCTAGCCTTGATACTCCCAGAAAGCATTTTCCCACCTTAGGTGCTAAGACCCTCCGTGATGGACAGCAGCACAGTTGTCCTAGAGAATAGCCAGGCAGGTGCCCCTCTTGATCTGTCTTGAGTTACGGTGGAGTAGTACTACTGAGCTTTGTGTTTAGGAATATTTAAGCTGCAATAAATGTCAGTCTGCCATAATAAGATAATCCTACTACATAGAGGCCCTCACTCTCCCGAGCTGTCCTTAAATGACAGCTTATAGATATAGACTGTGTGCAACTTCTGCCTTGAAAAGCTGCAGAAGCAGCACTTGTGTGTGCGTTTGTGCGTGTGTGTGTGCATGATGGGATGCTTTTTATTTACCCTGCTCTCAGCAGGCAGCGAGGAGTCTGATGTCGGAGCCCAGGAGCTGTTGCTTCCTTGCCTCTCGTCAGACTCTTTGCTGCCTGGTAAACTAATGTTAGGATTGCAAATAAGAATCTCGGCACATGAGTGTCTGTTAACCAGGACCACAAGCAAGACTAGCTGGTGGCTTCTGAGACAGGTGAGAGCTTTTAAGTCCACCTGAAGCCAAAGAGTGGCTTCTGTCATGGCTAACGAGTGTAGCACACTAAGTTGATTTTGATGGTAAAACTTGCATCAAAATGTTTATTTGCTATTTTATTATGATAAAAATATTTTCATACTAAAAAAAACTCCAACCAACCATGTTTAATCTGTCTGTAAACGTCACCAGTTTTTCCTCTTGGCTTCTGGCTGGGCTGTGTCTCGCAGAAGCTGCTGTCCCTTCCTGGGGCTAGTTTCCGGTTAATCGTAAGACCTCATCAATCTATGCATTACGATGTAAGGTGCCAAAAAGCCTTGCAGTGCAATCCTTGGCATGTTTACTCAAAGTAAGTCCCATTTATCTCAGTAAGCCTTGCTCCCTCAGTGAGTGTGCATAGGGTTGGGTTTCAAATTAGTAATTGGTTGAAATGTCTGCTGTCAAAACCATCTTGGGAAGGTTTTCCCTTATCCTGCTGTACAGATGAATGGATCCCTGATCGAGGGGGGGGGGGACTGGCAAAAGTGCCGATAGAAATCATGATTGTTTACAAATCAGGCAGGAATGCATCAAAGGGAATCTCCTGTTTGGCTGGGCCTCTTGGGGGGGCCCCGACCATTATTATTTTTGTAAAGGGACAGAAAGCGTTCGCTGTGCCATTTCATGTGCCTGCAATAACTTTTTGTATTGTATAATGAACATTCTGGAACTGGGTTGGCTGTCCTGTGTGTGTAGTGATTTACTCCGATGTCTCCAGCAGAACGCGAAACTTGACTGCTCTCTTCCCTTGTGGGACCAGTAGAAGCGTTCTGGGGAGCTGTAAATGTTCCTCTTGACCTAGTTTGGGTTGTTATAAATGCAAACATATCCAGACCCATTTTTTGCAGAGGGGGAAAAAAGGTGGCCTTGTACTTAAAAGACAGTCTTCACTGTGCAAACATTTTTACATAATGGAAGTATCATTTGAATTTCAGGCAATAATGTGTTATGCTTTAAGCCTTATTGTGGGGATCATCATAGCTTGTTTTTATTTTATTTTGTGCTACAGAATTAACAGTATTAAATATATTCTTAGAACACACACAGTGTCTTTTGTTAAAATTAATGCCTTTTTTGTTTTCTTAGTTTACTTCACTGGAGGTCCCACACCCAGCCATTGCCCAGTTTGCGTACTCTCAATAAAACATGCATCCAACTTGCACCAATAGTTGTCATCTATGCCTTGAATGTTCACCGTCATGCTGGCTGCCACCGTCAGGCTTTCCTGTGATAGCAGAAGATAATCTGTGCAAGAGGATCTCATTCCCTTCCCCACAGTGCTCTTGTGGCTGCAAGAGAGTGGGTCTCTTACCCTGCATGTCACTGGTTCCTAGCATTTAGAAAAGAACAATGCTCTCTGAATATGCTTAAAGGAACATTTCCTTTATAGCTTCTGGACTCCTGGAACTGAGAAGTGGTAGGGAGGATGCACAGCTCTAGCAGTGATCCACGCCCTAACAGAGTTGTCCCATCCTAGGATTTGGGGCAGGGTGCAAGAGAGAAAGGGGGCGCTGTCATTGTTTCACCTGCAGCAAATGGATTAGAGACCTTTCAGCTGATTAATACTTTTCCATAAGGCCTCCTTTCTCTTGCTGGAGATTTGTGGCTTTGTAGGTAGCTCTGTGTCTCCTCCTTGTCAGGTGGAAAAAGAAAGATCTGCCCAGAGCACTGTGTGTGTGTGTGTGTGTTTGTGAATGGACTTCAAAAACCAATGAAACATTCTGCCATTTTATTGGGATGGCAGGAGTGGATGTGGAGGTGTATGTCTTGGCAACTGTCCCAATTTCCAAGCCAGCGTCTTGGCACATGCTCCAAACAAGCTTTCCAGGGTTTAGAACGGCTGCTCTTTGGTGGAGAAATGCAAAGGGGAGAAGGGTAAGAAGCCTTTCTTTGCAAGAAGTATAAGGCAGATCTCACAAAGTCTCCCCTACCCTCAAGTCTTCCTCCTCGCCCTCTACCAGCAGGCATAGGGGAACAAGGAATATTGGCTCCAGTCTGCCATGGCGCCTGGGGGGTGGCCTGAGGGCCCCTGTGTACTGTAGTCTGTAGGAAACCCAGAGTAGCTCATAGGGCGGTAGGGTGTCGGTGGAGGAACCACCCACTGGCTGAAGCTTTGGTCGGGGGCGTAGGGGCTGTACATGGGCCTCCGGGATCCTGCTTTCCCTGCAGGGTCAACAGCCATGGCCACCATCCCAGAGTAGTCCTGTGGAGGGAGAGTAGCTGGAAGTGGGGGGAGATTGGTGGCAAAGCCGCCGTCTGCTAGTTTGGGGTCTTGCTCAGGAACTGGGGCAAAGTCCAGCTGCGGGGGTCTGGCTCGGAATTCACTGAGAGATACTCTGTCGCGGAGGGCCCCCGAAAAGGAGCCTTCGCCAGCCTCGTGAAACCTAAAAGAGAAGCCAAGAAGAAGATGGAATGAAGGCAGAGCCCAGCTCAAGAAGCAGGACCTTTCAGGGGTCCTGCTGGGTAAAGGCTAGCAGCCTCCGCAGGTGGGCATCTTCTGAGAAAGCGTGAAAATGTGACCTGGGGCTTTGGTCCCTTGTCACGCCACCCAAGAAAACCTCTTAACTCCATAAGAACAGCACCCCATTCATCCATCTGACTACCCACTGTGCATTGTCAGCCGCCTTTCCACATGGAAACCAGCCAAATCAGCCATTAAAAGCTTTTACTTTTGGAATTGCTTGTTCAGTCGTTCACTGCTAATGGAAATGAACACCAGCGGAGAGGGATCTTGTGGAAAAGTGTTTGCCTCTTGCCCCAACTGTGTTTCTGTATTTATAAAAATATATCTCTGCTGCCTTTTGGCTCTCACCGCCCCAGCGAGGCGGCTTACAAATTCCATTCTTACGATACATAAAAAGGTTTCAGGTGTGTTTGGTGCGCAGAGAAGAAAATCAAAGCTGCTCAGCGGAATAGTATAAAGAGCCCTTGCCTGAGCTTCTGGGACCCAGTAAGAGCCACCCCTTGGAACAGAGACAATCCTGATGGGCCATTATGGCAGGAGTGTCTACAAAGTGATGCTACTCCCCAGCCCTCTCTTACCTGTATGCTTGTAAGGAGGAAGAGGGAGGCGGGGGAGGTGTTGGCACTTGCTCTTCTTGGGTGGTCCTTGCACTCTCCTCTACCCCCTGAGACAGAGCCTCTGCAGGGGCAGAGGAGGAAGGGTGGCTGTTTTGCTCCGAGACCCAGATGGGGTAGCTGCCGTTGGCGACTGGAATGGCATAGCTCTCCTCCTTCACCTCCATGTTTTCATGCCTTGTAAGATCTGACACACACACAGAAAACCAACAGTGAGAGCTTCCTCTACCAGGTCAATCTCCCAGCAGAAAAGCCTGCAAGGTGCCTGGCCTGGTACCTACACCTGAACACAGCACCTGTGTTGAGGCTGCTTGAAGAGTCATGGGCTCACCTGAGGAGGCCTTGGAGCTGCCAAGAGGACGGGTGGGTGGTGCTTGCTGGCGTCATAAACCGGAAGCCAGGCAAGGTGCCCATCATGGCATTAGCCAGGGGGATAAATCTTTTATGGCAGACCCCAGATCTCCCCTCCTTCCCCTCATTTTTGGCTTTGCTTGCATAAAGCTGTTGAGGCAGAGACATGCAGCCCACCCATTGCTCAGCTGTATCAGCATATAAATTAGCTTTTGCAAATATTCCGGGCATGTGTACTTGGCAACTGCATGACTGACATGCGGTGGGCAGGGGGTGACTGAAACTGAAACTCTGGCATGGAGTTGGGGGATTTAAGTCTTTGCTGTGTGGCCTAATCCAGATGTTGTGGGGGGGGGGTGTGCTCACCTGCTGTTTGCTGTGGGGGAGAAGTTCCCCTTTGCTCCATTGGGAGCTTTTCTTTCCAGTGCCAGTTCAAGGACCCCAATCTGGACTGGAATGACTGCAGGGGGCAAATAATTAAAGCCCCCCCCCAACCGCCATCTAGATCAGGTCCCCAGACTTTTTTTTAAGCCAATCACACCAAAATGGCTAATGGGAAGCTTGAGGGCCAAACAAGATGACTTGTGCTGATTGGGTGGTAGCTCCTCCGAATTTAACACACTCAGAAGGAATTCTACAAAATAAGAAAGTGAATAAATACTGGCATAATAATAATAATAATAATAATAATAATAATAATAATAATAATTTATTATTTATACTCCGCCCATGTGGCTGAGTTTCCCCAGCCACTCTGGGCAGCTCCCAATCGAGTGTTGAAAACAATACAGCATTAAATATTAAAAACTTTCCTAAACAGGGCTGCCTTCAGATGTCTTCTAAAAATCTGGTAGTTGTTTTTCTCTTTGACATCTGGTGAGAGGGCGTTCCACAGAGTGGGTGCCACCACCAAGAAGGCCCTCTGCCTGGTTCCCTGTAACCTCAATTCTCAGTGAGGGAACCACCAGAAGGCCCTTGGAGCTGGACCCCGGTGTCTGGGCAGAACGATGGGGGTGGAGACGCTCCTTTAGGTATACTGGGCCGAGGCCGTTTAGGGCTTTAAAGGTCAGCACCAACACATTGAATTGTGCTCGGAAACGTACTGGGAGCCAGTGTAGGTCTTTCAAAACCAGTGTTATATGGTCTTGGTGGCTGCTCCCAGTCACCAGACTAGCTGCCGCATTCTGGATTAGTTGTAGTTTCCGGGTCACCTTCAAAGGTAGCCCCGCATACAGCGCATTGCATAGTCCAAGCAAGAGGTAACTAGAGCGTGCACCACTCTGGTGAGACAGTCTGCATAACTTATACAAGCTGTGTACTTTTTTTTATTTTTAGGGGTGGGGAAGAGCAGAGCATGGATGGGTCTGCCATTGAATTATTTCTACCTGTAGCTACTAGAAAGAAAGCAGAACCAGTTTGGTTTTTGAAAAGTAAGTCCTGTTAAGTCACTAGTGGTTCCTTTTCTGCCCGTGCTCTGGCTGGGCTCCACTTTGCCTCTCCTTTCCACCACCACCCATTGCTCCATCTCCAGCCTCCAGCACACCTGTAGCATGCTTTCGAAATGGGGAGCCAGATATAGAATGGACGCCAGCACATTCAGGGGATTCTGAGAAGCCTTTTGGCTCCCCCATCTGCATGATCAGCTGTACAGTGGTACTTTGGTTCTCAAACTTAATCCGTTCCGGGAGTCCGTTCGACTCCCAAAACCGTTCGAAAACAGAGGCACGGCTTCCGATTACCTGCAGGAGCTTCCTGCACTCAAGCGAAAGCCACGTCAGACGTTTGGCTTCTGAAAAACTTTCACAAACCGGAACACTTCTGGGTTTGCAGCGTTTGGGAGCCAATTTGTTTGGGAGCCAGGCCATTCAAGTACCAAGGTACCACTGTATTTTTTTTCCAAATTCAAATACATTTGCTGTTGAAATAAATTATCTGTAGTAGCGAATGCAGGCCGGTGTATGAACTGGCTCACACTTCTGCTGAGATCACATTTGAGGAAGGAAAACATTGCATCTTTACACCTCACTGTGGCCCATAAAAACCTGCAAAGCTCTCGGTGAAGTCAGCCCTGTTTTTTTTGGGGGGGGGGGGCGATCAAGGCAGGTGATGCATCTACCCAATACCTGGCAGGGTTGTTGTTTGTTACCTGGTTCCTCCACGCCAAGTGTGGGTCCTTCCATCAATGTCCTCTTCTGACCTTTGGCTGAACTGTTTTTCTGAACTTTTCCCTCTCTGAGGAAAGAGCAATCAATGGTAGGCATTTTGCAGCTCTCTAGATTGGACCTTCCAAACCCCTGCTAGATGAGGAGCAGGGTAGGGCCCTGGGCTTGCCACTGATGCCTTAATATGGCGTAAGATCTTCCTCTTTGTCATGCAGGGACAGTCACAACTGTGCCTTTTAAAGGGCAGGTCCCGTGGGATAAACCACAGAGCCTAGGACTGGCCGATCAGAAGGTTGGCGGATCAAATCCCCACGACGGGGGGTGAGCTCCCGTTGCTCGGTCCCAGCTCCTGCCAACCTAGCAGTTCAAAAGCACATCAAAGTGCAAGTAGATAAATAGGTATCGCTCCGGCGGGAAGGTAATCGGCATTTCCGTGCGCTGCTCTGGTTCACGGTTGACCCAGAAGCTGTACGCCGGCTCCCTCGGCCAATAAAGCGAGATGAGCGCTGCAACCCCAGAGTCGGTCACGACTGGGCCTAATAGTCAGGGGTCCCTTTGCCTTTACTTTACCCAAAAGTTGGCATTTCAACAGGTCTCCCATTGTGAGACAGAACCACCCCCCTGCCCCCCAAAAACCCACCCACACATGCAAGATACGACCCACCAGGCCATTCTCCACTGGTGACGGCTGTTGTCACCTGGAAGGCACCTGAACCAGCCCTTGACCCACCTGCGGGTATTCTTCCCGTGTTCTCGGAAGCCTTTAGCAAATGGATTGTTGTAGATCTTGAGTTTTGTGATCTGGAAAAAGAGACAAGAGTCTAGCGTTAGCACCAAAAATCCATCTCTGTTATCGCCCCGCCCCGCCCCACATTTGGGATCTTGCCTTTCCAACTTGGCTGAGGACCAGAGAACTGCCTCTTCTTCTCCCCAACCTTTGCAGAGGAATTTCAAGAAAGTCCCAGGAGACCTGCAGAACCCAGCCCTTAGTTTGCCCCTCTTTGCAGGCCAGAGTGCCCCCTCTTCCCCACCTGTGTGGGGTGCCTGTCCTTCAGCAGCTTGGCTCAGACAGTGTCTGAGCCACAGGTTCTGCCACTGGACCCCTGGAAGGGGCCACCTGTAGCAACGTATGGGCAAGAGGATCCTGCAGGGAGCTGTCACCGTATGTACGGCCACTAGGCCCTGGGTCTACGGAGATTTTAAGGCAGCTGCTCTGTGCAAAATGTGTTGTGGGGACATGTGCTGCCAGGAAGGGCTGTGTGAGACCGGGGCTGGCTGGTGTCCTGCAGAACATGCTCCAGGCTGAAGACTCCCCTCCATTTTGAATATAGGCCCCCTAATATTTGGGGCTGGGACGCGGGTGGCGCTGTGGGTAAAACCTCAGTGCCTAGGACTTGCTGATCGTAAGGTCGGCGGTTCGAATCCCCGCGGCGGGGTGAGCCCCCGTCGTTCAGTCCCAGCTCCTGCCCACCTAGCAGTTCGAAAGCACCCCTAAGTGCAAGTAGATAAATAGGTACCGCTTTATAGTGGGAAGGTAAACGGCGTTTCCGTGTGCGGCTCTGGCTCGCCAGATGCAGCTTTGTCACGCTGGCCACGTGACCCGGAAGTGTCTGCGGACAGCGCTGGCTCCCGGCCTCTTGAGCGAGATGAGCGCGCAACCCTAGAGTCGGTCACGACTGGCCCGTACGGGCAGGGGTACCTTTACCTTTAATATTTGGGGAGCCCTGCTGTGTCCACGAGCAGCAACAGCCAGAGCCCTCCACAGCCTTTTTAGCAGAGGCTCACCTTCTCGTTCTGGTATGCCGTGACGGAGGTGAAGACTGTCTCTGGGAAGCTGAAGGTTTGGAAGGCGCTCCAGTGGGTGCTGAAGAGGTTGTCTGCCTGCATGACGTGAAAGCGAGGCTTATAGCGATGCATGGAGTGGAGAATGACCTGGAGGGAGACACAGAGGAAGTGATGAAGAAGAATAAGAAGAGTTTGGATTTGATATCCCGCTTTATCACTACCCGAAGGAGTCCCAAAGCGGCTAACATTCTCCTTTCCCTTCCTCCCCCACAACAAACACTCTGTGAGGTGAGTGGGGCTGAGAGACTTCAGAGAAGTGTGACTGGCCCAAGGTCACCCAGCAGCTGCATGAGGAGGAGCGGAGACGCAAACCCGGTTCACCAGATTACGAGTCTACCGCTCTTAACCACTACACCACACTGGCTTCCTGATGCAGTCAGGAAGCCTCCTTTGGTGGGAACTGCTGTCAGGAATGAAGGAGGGAGCATCTCAGCTAGTGTTTGAAGCGGAACGTCAAGGGGTGCTTGCCATCGTGCAATTGTGGGGGGAGGCCTTGCCCAGAGAGAGAGAGAGAATGAGAGAGCGCCTTTGTGCAGGAGAAGCCAAGACGCTTTGCTTAAGCAAAATCAAATCCTTCTCCGGACTGATTTTGCATGCCATTAAAGTACAGCAGCAAATAAAACATTTTAAATGTGTCATAAAGTACAATATACAAATGTGACACTAGATGGCAACAGTGAGCTATGCCAAATTCAATGTATATTTTTTTTAATTATGGCATTTTCACAGTGTTTTTTTATGTCTGTAGATTCCACCTAAGAGCGGCAGCAGAGGGGCAGGCACGCCCTACTTTTTAAATGTAATTTTTATTAAATGTTCTGTTTTACAATTTAAAGTATACATTTCTACATCCTTAAGATATCAATGACTTCCCTTCTCTTTCCATGGTTCATTTTACATATCATAAACCCCTGCATATTTTACAGAAACTATACCATTCAGTATTCCATTATTACATCCATCAAAAGCTGTTTACACTGTTGAATTTATCTTAATGTTGCCAGCGTTTTCAGCTGTACACAGTTATTTCCCATATATTCAATAAACGTTTTCCAATCTTTTCTAAACGTATGTTCCTCTTGCTCTCTTACTCTACATGTTAAATCTGCAAGTTGTGCATATTCTGTCAGCTTAAGTTGCCATTCTTCTTTAGTTGGGACCTCGCTCGTTTTCCATTTTGGGGCTAACAAAACACGGGCCGCAGTAGTGGCATACATAAAGAACCTTTTTTGACACCTGGGAATTTCAGTCTGAATTATCCCCGGACGTGCCCTACTCTCTTGCCGCCCCAATGAGGGCCATGCAAGAGGGCGCTGCAGTGGATTGGGCCCTGCTTTCAGCTGCCTCAGGCCCCTCCTCTCCTTACCCTCACCTCCAATTTCGCCTAATGTCTCGCTGCACAAACTCCCTCCCTTCTCCCCAGCCCTCTCTTGACATACGTGGCCATGCTGGTCCAGGGTGTTGTTGGTCAGCTTGAGCTTCTGAAAGGAGATGGGCTCTTTCATCCAGTGGCTGCCCAGGGCAGGGGAGTCCGGGTGGACGTACGTCCGGCAGGGAGGCTGCGGCTCCGCCTTCCCAGCAACTTCCCACTGGTCCTTGTTCCACTGGGAGATGAGGAAGAGAAAAGATGAACAGACTCCCCCAGCATTTCCCACACATTCACTTCCCCCTTTTTTTTAAAAAAAAAAGATATTTATTAAAATTTTAACAATTACCAAAAAAAGAAAAAGAAAAACAATAAGAAGTTTACAATACATCAAAAAAATAAAATAAAAAGCAAAATAGAAAAAAAACCAATACAGCACAACAATAAGAAAAAACAAAAACATTTAAAAACAAAAACATTTAAAAACACATCCTGTATTTCCATATCTTTGTCTTTCATTTACTTGTTTCATCGACCTCCTCGCACCTCCCTTTTTTGTATTCTAATTCAAAATTAGCTATTTCAGCAAATCCTTTCCATCGTTCTCAGTTTTTGTTCTATAATTTACCTTAACCCAATCTGACCTTAAATTTTACACTTTAACCCATTACAATCCACTTTTACTTAATTCTTTATAACATTTCTACTAAAACCATGTAACTCCATCCCAGCATCCTTCTAACATTCATTAATTTTGCTATGTTTTTGTAAATATACTTTAAATTTTTCCCAATCTTCTTCCACCAACTCTTCTCCCTGGTCTCGGATTCTGCCAGTCATTTCCGCCAGTTCCATGTAGTCATTCAGCTTCATCTGCCATTCTTCCCTGGGCAGGGCACACATTCACTTCCCAGGTCACTGCTTGAACTGGGGGGGGGGGGGTCACTCCTGAAGTGATCCCACAATCATCCTGCAGAGCTTGGGGGTAGTGGGGGGGGGGGTCCGCTGGCCATGGAGGACCCCCCTCCCATGGAGGAAGAAGAGCGGTTGGGCTGAACAAGCTGCTGAGGTCCAGCTTCCCAGTGCTGCAGATGCTGCTGCTTCAACCTTTCCGGGCCTGAGTCCTCAGGAGTCCCCCAAGCGCCCGAAGATAGACCCATAGAATTGTAGAGTTTGAAGGGACCCCGTGGGGTCATCTAGTCCAACCCCCTGCAATGCAGAAATCTCAGCTAAAGCATCCACGACAGATGGCCATCCAACCTCTGCTTGAAAACCAGAAAGTTCTTTAAAATCCGGAAAGTTCTTTAGCCGGAATCTCCTTTAAGGTACAGTGGTACCTCTGGTTAAGAACTTAATTCGTTCCGGAGGTCTGTTCTTAACCTGAAACTGTTCTTAACCCGAAGCACCACTTTAGTTAATGGGGCCTCCTGCTGCCGCTGCCCGACCAGAGCACGATTTCTGTTCTCATCCTGAAGCGAAGTTTTTAACCGAAGGTACTATTTCTGGGTTAGGGGAGTCTGTAACCTGAAGCGTCTGTAACCTGAAGCGTCTATAACCTGAAGCGTCTGTAACCCGAGGTACCACTGTAATTTGAAGCCAGATGGAGGTTTCCTTCTCACAACCTATTTTTATCAACATGTTTCCATTTGACTGCTGCTTCCCCTACCCCAATAGCTAAAGGGTAAAGGGACCCCTGACCATTAGGTCCAGTCGTGACCGACTCTGGGGTTGCGGTGCTCATCTCGCTTTATTGGCCGAGGGAGCCAGCGTTTGTCCGCAGACAGCTTCCGGGTCATGTGGCCAGCATGACTAAGCCGCTTCTGGTGAAAAAGAGCAGCACACAGAAACGCCGTTTACCTTCCTGCCAGAGTGGTACCTATTTATCTACTTGTACTTTGACATGCTTTTGAACTGCTAGGTTGGCAGGAGCTGGGACCGAGCAATGGGAGCTCACCCCGTCGCGGGGATTCGAACCTCCAACCTTCTGATCGGCAAATCCTAGGCTCTGTGGTTAACCCACAGCGCCACCCTAAAATGCTCCACAAAACAAGTCCAGTCAGACAACGGCCTTCAACAACCTGGAGACCTCCAGATATTTTGGACTACAACTCCCACCAGCCCTTGCTTGCCTGCACAGCCGCCCAAAACAACTGGGGGATGCTTAGGCTGGCAAAGGAGGAATACACACCAGAGCACTTTTATCAGAAGGAATCTGCCTAATTGCTGGACCCTTAATCTGTTAAACCAGTCAGAAGGAGCCTGGGTCACACCCAGACACCGGGGAAAGCCTTTACCTTGTACCTGAAGCTGTCCATCGGCACAAAGTCCACCAGCATGAGATACTTCGCATAGGGGATCAAGCCCGTAACTTTGATCTTGCACTGGGGAAACATCCGCCTGTGGAGAGGAGGAGAGATGGCCCTGTTTATGCTGGTCTCTCCAGGATGAAGATTTTCAGTGGGTTGGGGGTGGGAAGACCATGAACCTCCTCTGTGCCCTCAGGCCAATCTAAGCTTTGACCAGAAAAAAAGTTGACTTCAAAGTTGGGCTGATGGCTTGTGCAGCAGCAGGGGAAATAAAGTCCCAGTTTCTTTTAGATCAAGGTTCTTTTTTTTCTTCAATTTTAAAAATTAATTTTCCAAAAATTTTAAAACACACAGACAGACAGACAGACATCCCGTTTGAATCTTGGTAACGTTATTTAGTGACTTCCTCAACTCCCCTTGGTTGAATTTCATTATATATAATTTTAACAGTTTTCCAAAATCAATTTTCTCAAAAAGTTAACTTAGTCGCTTTACATCTTTCATTCTCTCAAATTTGTTTTTAAACATCTTAAATTCTATCCTTACATACTTAAATCCTAAGCGTATCTAGTAATTGCAAGCTTTTCTAATTAAAACTTTTAGATCAAGGTTCTAGGCCTTGTTTTAAAAGTGCTGGGAAACTAAGGAGGACCTGAAAGAGGGATATTTTGGGTGGGGGACAGGACCTCTCCTGTCCTGAAGCCCAGGAACCCCTGGAGGAGCTCCTCCTAAAATCTGCTTAGACTCAACGGGGCCTTGTTGGACATTTCTCTAGGATGCATCTCGGGTTTATAATGTTCAAATTGCCTTCTTGTCATTGACTTTGGATTTGAAGCAGACCAGATTCATTTAATGGAATGTCACAAGTGCTGCAAGAAGGATGGCTATGCTGGCGGGTCTCCTCTAGAGTAAGCCCCTGCCCTCAACTACCAGAATCAAGCTGCAGCCGGGAAGGTTTCCTCTTACCCCTAGCAAGGGGTCCAGAGCCCAGCTGGACCAAGCAAGAGGTCCAGAGGCCTCTCTGTGGACAGTGGGGAGGGCTGCTTCCAAGAAAGGAGCCCTTCCCCTGGAAAGGGTGATGAACAAACTGCATCCTTTGGGGTTTGTGGCACTGGAGTTTCGCAGGATCTGACCTACAGTCAGTGTCTGCCTACTCGGCTAAGTATAAATAGGTATCTGTTCCATCTCCCGCTTGGACTACTGCAATGCGCTCTACGTGGGGCTACCTTTGAAGGTGACCCGGAAACTACAACTAATCCAGAATGCGGCAGCTAGACTGGTGACTGGGGGTGGCCGCCGAGACCATATAACACCGGTCTTGAAAGACCTACATTGGCTCCCAGTACGTTTCTGAGCACAATTCAGAGTGTTGGTGTTGACCTTTAAAGCCCTAAACGGCCTCGGTCCTGTATACCTGAAGGAGCGTCTCCACCCTCCACCCCCATCGTTCTGCCCGGATGCTGAGATCCAGCGCCGAGGGCCTTCTGGCGGTTCCCTCATTGTGAGAAGCAAAGCTACAGGGAACCAGGCAGAGGGCCTTCTTGGTGGTGGCGCCCGCCCTGTGGAACGCCCTCCCATCAGATGTCAAAGTGATAAACAACTACCTGACATTCAGAAGACATCTTAAGGCAGCCCTGTTCAGGGAAATTTTTAATGTGTGACATTTTAGTGTATTTTTGGTCTTTGTGGAAGCCGCCCAGGGTGGCTGCAGAAACCCAGCCAGATGGGCGGGGTACAAATAATAAATTATCATCATCATCTTGCCAAAATAATTTTGAAAAGAATGAACTGAAACGGAGGCTGGGATTCTGAAATCAGGAACGGAAGAAGCTGTTTTGATTGATCGATTGATAATTACATTCGTATTCCGCCCTATACCTGCAGGTCTCAGGGCGGTTGACAAGACAAAACCACCATGTTAAATATATGAAATACATAATAAAAACAAAAACAACCCAGTCATTCCCTCCCCCCGCTCCCCAACACATTTTTAAAGGGCGTTGGATGTCAATCAGCCAAAGGCCTGGTTAAAGAGGAATGTTTTCATTTGAGCAATTGGCAACCGCTCTCTGGAGTTTCAGGCAACCAACATCCCTGGCCCTGCCTGGAATTGCTGCGATGGTGCTCGGCATGTAAAGGGTGCCTGCCATCTCTTCACTGAGCTACTAGGTAAAGGGACCCCTGACCATTAGGTCCAGTCGTGGCCGACTCTGGGGCTGCGGCGCTCATCTTGCTTTATTGGCCGAGGGAGCCGGCGTACAGCTTCCAGGTCATGTGGCCAGCATGACTAAGCCGCTTCTGGCGAACCAGAGCAGCGCACAGAAACGCCGTTTACCTTCCCGCCGGAGTGGTACCTATTTATCTACTTACACTTTGACGTGCTTTCGAACTACTAGGTTGGCAGGAGCAGGGACCGAGCAACGGGAACTCACCCTGTCGCAGGGATTCGAACCGCCGACCTTCTGATCAGCAAGTCCTAGGCTCTGTGGTTTAACCCACAGCGCTACTACTTTCATCCAAATTCATAAGGAAATCACAATATGAAGAAACTTCTAGGAAACCAGAGAAGGACAATGCACTTAGAAGTCTGCCTTCCGTAGCCTGGTGCCCTCCAGATGTTTTGGGCAATTCCTATCAGCTCCAGCTGTATGATCCTGAGGCTGGAGAGAGCTGTAGCCCCTGAACATCTGGAGGTTGAGAAAGTGGGGGTTAAAGGAGGATTTACATGAAGCGAAGCTGCAAGGGTGTGATCACCTGAGGAGGTGCTGTCCCGTCCCCTTGGCAAGGGCGACTTCCTAAGCCTCGAAGAAACAGAGATTCAAAAGGGCACAGAACAGGGTTCAGCTCACCGTCCAGATTTGGTGATGATCATCTCTGTTCCCACTTGGTGGAACTTCATCCAGAGGTCCACATCCTCGAGGGTGACCGCAATGGAGCTGTGAGGAGACGAGGCCTCCAAAGATTCGGGAAGAGTTTTGGCATCTTGGATGGAGAGAAAAGACAGAACCGGCACTTTGAGGGGGGGGGGAACCACGAAGAAATTTAGGACGGCTTCAGCTGTCGTGGACCAGTCCGTTAAAATGTCGGCCACCGTAAATGTGTTAAAGAGTTTAGGGTGCTGAAAGACTCCTGGTTGCTTTTGTTGCAAGAAGCAAAGCCAGCTGGAATCACCCTAGACTTTGAGAAAAGCTTCCAACATTATCCAGCATAGGGGATCCCCCCCAGCACCCCCAAATGCTGTGCCTTCCAGCAGAAGAAAGTCTTCCCCCAAGCTCTGCCTGCCCCCTGAAGGTTGACACTGCTGCCCCTTCCAGCTTTTAATGCTTAGTGGATGTTTTTTGCTTAAACTGCTAAACTCCCCTGTGGCTGGTACCCAGAGAGGGCCATGGGCATTGCCAGCAAGAACACCGAACACATTTCTTTAGGGTTTTCATATAATCATAGAGTTGGAAGGGACCCTGAGGATCATCTCGTAGTCCAACCCATTTCAACGCAGGAATATGCAGCTGTCCATTTCGGGATCAAACCTGCAACCTTGGTGTTATCCAGCACCACAATCTAACCAATTGAGCTATCCAAGCTGTTCAAAGGAGAAATCGGGGGCGGGGGAATAGTAAACTGCCTGCCCCCAAACCGTCTTTTGAAAAACAGTGGGTTTTTGTTGTTGTTTGGGGACCATGGGGGATAAATAGAAAACTTCAACTCCCATCATAATTTACAATTGGCTCTGCTTTCTGGGGGGCTGATGGGAGCTGGAGCCCAAGAACAAAACCATATATATATATATATATATATCAGTCAAGAACCAGTAGAGAAGGGAGGGAGGAAACAGCACATAAAACCAGTATAATGCATTAAGTACAGTATTAAATGTAGAATTAAAACCAATGGAAAATATATTTTTTTAACAAACAGTGGGAACTATAAAATAATTACATTAAAATTATTATTTTTTAAACCAAAACAATTTAAGACAGATATAGGGGTGGGGATTTGAGATAGATAGCAATCCTGAAGCCACCAGCTGAACTAATTAGGGGAAATTATTTTAAGATCAACAACAACATTTTAAGGATGGGGATTCTTTGCTTATTTAGCTTCCCTGTCAACCAGAGAGGGGGTGCAGAAGTGCTTAGTTTGTCTCGGTGAACCTCTCGATGACAAACAGCAAAACCAACTTCCAAATCGCAGGCAACCCCAAAGGCAAAATAAACCCTGCAGTTCCCCATCAGTTTCCTGCTTCGATTCAGCATTAATGGACTCCTGCAGAAGTGACACCCCCTTTGCTGTGGACTGTTAACATCTCCTTGCCAGACTAGGCTCCATCTCCTCCAGCAGGGACTTGAAAGGAGCCACGAAAACTTTGGAGCAAAGGAGGATGTTTGTCCCCCACTGGTCACAAAATACATCCTTAAAGAGAGGAAGGGTTTCACAGAACGGATGGCTCTAGGCCAGGGGCAAGAGTGGGGGGTTCCCTGCAAGCAAGCTGGCAGGGCGGGTGCAGGATAAGCTCTGGTGGTACAGCAAAAGCAGTGGCAGAGAGGGGAATCGTGAGGCAGAGCCCAGGGCTCCAAAAAGAGAGACTTCTGTGCAAGGCAACTGCAGCACATTCTGCGGGGAATTAAGATAACAGGGCTGCTTCTCTCAACCATGCTGAGTGGTGGCACCGGTTCTTTTTGCAAAAGATGGGGGTGATTGCGCCTGGCAGGAAGCAAGTTTCAGAGTTTGACAGAACGTTATTTGGGCTGGCATGAAGCACTGCCCATTGATCAACAAGTCGCAAGTTCTGAAACACTTTCTCGATCTAGAGGAGCAACCAATTTCATCAAATTGTCGCAAGGAAAACGCTTAAATTTTGAGGGGCGTAGGAGGTGTGTGTGTCTTATTTGTTTGGCACATATGCCAATCTCTCTTCAGTTTGTGGCTAGGCTGTAGCTCGATGTGGTGCAAAATGAAAGAATTGTGGAATAAATCACAGAAAGCGTGCCTTTGGCGGATATATTAGTTGTTGTTAGAAAAATAGATTAAAAAATGGGAGGAAAATCCTCAAAGGTTTCAGATAAACCTCCTATAAGTCCCCGCTTCTGCCTCCCTCCCAATCCCCCATTAAGAGGTATCTGCCGGCCCCTGATAGACAAGCAAAGCACACACACACTTTCCCCAGGTTGAGCCACAAAGAAGCAAACAGCCCCCAACCAACAGATCCTCCCCCCCAAACAAGCAAAGCCTTCAGCCCAAATGGCAAGGCAGCCTGGCAACGGGGGGACCGTTTGGGGTCACCGGGGACAATGTCCTTCATCCCTAGCATATGTCTCCTTACATCGGCAGAGCATGTGCTACGGAGCATAAGAAAAACAAAAACAAAAATTATATGCCACCTGTCTGACTGGGTGGCTCTGAACAAAAATTAGTAAAAACGCAACACAACATCACACCCTAAAAACTTCCCATGGTCACGGAGTTACACCATGAAGCATTTCATCAGTGACAGCCTGATGGTGGAACAGATTTGGTTACCACTGAAGGTCCCAGGAGAAGTTTCTGACCCTCTGCTAAGCAAGTGGGGTTTGGAGCAAGCGCATCTGAGCTCCAGAACAGAAATAAAAGTTCAGGAGGCCTTTCTGACCACCTGGGAGACCCACAAAGAGGCAGAATGAAGCCCGATTGTTGGATAGGGGTGCAGAAGAAGAGAAGTTGTTTAGACTGGGGTGGGGTATCATACATACATACATACATACATACATACATACATACATACCGCCCATCTGACTGGGTTTCCTCAGCCACTCAGCTTCCAACAAATTAAAACAGAATACGACATCAAACATTAACAACTTCCCTGAACAGGGCTGCCTTTGGATGTCTTCAGAAAGTCAGATGGTTGATATTTCCTTAAAACCAGGTTTTCTTCAATGCAGTCCTGCCCCACGGTTTGTGTGGGGAGAGTGGCATGGAGACAGCAGGCTGTCCACGCTTTGAGAGATAAAACACACTCGGGTCCCAATCCAGGAGAGGCAATCAATGCAAGAGCGCAGCCTGACTGGTGGGGCTTTGGTCTGTTCCTACTGTCCAGAAAGTCACCACAACTAACCTAGCAAGCCAGGAAAACACAGCTTCCCTCCTCTCCCCTCTGCGGCTTAAGAAATCCAGGAAGGCTCAGCACCTACCTGGTCCAGCTTGCATCTTCCCAGGCGCTGGAAGGAGCCAGTGAGATGTGTGAGGATAGTTGCAGGAGTCCAGACCCAAACACACAACAGAGAGGCCAAAGGAAGAAAGACTCAGCTCAGCTTGGAGCCAAGGTGAGTTCCTGGCTTATGAAGGTTTAACAAGTGGGGAGGAGCCAGTCCTGTCTCTCTCTCTCCCCCCCCCCAACCTTTGATGTCCAGCAGGAACAAAGAGAGGAAATATCTGGTGCTGCCCTGCAATGGCTGGAGAGAGGAGAAGCCCAGTGAATTAACATGGCTTTGAGATACAGGAAACCCCACCAGGAGAAGGAAAGGCCCCTCCCTGGACGGCTAATGCCCACTCAGACCAGCCAAGCGGCGGGAGGTGCCAGGGGGCCAGGCACACCAAGGGAACCGTCTTCCTTACACCAGGGCCAGGGTTCATTAAGGTAAAGGGACCCCTGACCATTGGGTCCAGTCGCAGACGACTCTGGGGTTGTGGCGCTCATCTCGCTTTATTGGCCGAGGGAGCTGGCGTACAGCTTCCGGGTCATGTGGCCAGCATGACTAAGCCGCTTCTGGTGAACCAGAGCAGCACACGGAAACGCCATTTACCTTCCAGCCGGAGCGGTACCTATTTATCTACTTGCACTTTGACGTGCTTTTGAACTGCTAGGTTGGCAGGAGCAGGGACCGAGCAACAGGAGCTCACCCCGTCGCGGGGATTCGAACCACCGTCCTTCTGATCAGCAAGCCCTAGGCTCTGTGGTTTAACCCACAGCGCCACCCATGTCCCAGCCAGGGTTCATTACCCAGAGGCAAATGGGTCCCCTCTTGGCGCACTGACTGCCCCTAACTAAAGCAGAGCTTCACCCTGAGAGTGGCTGGCTGGCCCAGGGCTTCCCGTCTCACTGAAGCCCAGAGGCCAAGCGAGGTCAGAAGTTCCCCTCCCTTCTCCTCATGCGTCCTCATCCACTTCTGTTTTCCAAAGCGTAAGCACCTCGGGATGTTGTTGTTGCCATTGCTGAGCCGAGCTCCTCCGCAGAACTGGCTGCATTTCCAAGTACCAGTTCATAGAATGATAGAGTCCAACCCCCTGCAAGGCAGGTCTCTTGCCCCACACAGCCATCCATGCTTGCGCTCCAAACACCAACCTTCTGGTTAACCGCCAAGCACACTGGCTGCACATCATTGTGGACCTGTCCCAATGGCCCCTTTACTCTGCACCCAGTGGGTGCCACAACCACAGCCCGGCGCTATCCTTGGGAATGCTGCCTTTTCATCTGGTCCACACACCCCATCCGGCTGCTGCCAAACTGGTTTTGATCCAAATGGAGAAAAAGAACAACTAGTTGCGTTTTTAAGACAGCAAAGTGCCCGCAGCCCAAGTATGCTGCTCCAAGGCAAAATCCAGCCCCCCACTCCTCTGTTTGTTCCGGGTCTTGCAGAAGACAAATCTAAACAGGGAGTACTGTTATTATGATTGGTTTGGTATTATGCTCCCTGTTATGCTTTTTATCAGGTTTTGATTACTGATGCTCTGTAAAATGTGTTCTTAATGTGGTGCACTGCCCTGGGATCGCTGGAGAAAGGGCAGAATATAAATCAAATTAATAAATAACAACTTGGAGGCAAGGAAGGAGGAGGATGGAGGTGTGTGGGGGGTATCCTATCCATAATCTGGAGGGGTGGGGGTGGGCTGCTCAAAAGGACTCCTATTCTTGCAAAACAAGAGGAAGACTTATTTTTCTCCACCTCAACCCCCCACTCCTTCCTGGTTAGTTAGCAGCATGGGAGGAAGATGCGAAATGCTTCACAGCCACTTGACATCCCCCGGAGAGGAAAATGCAAAGGCAAGTGCTCTTTCAAAGGGCTCCACAGGCAGCTGCAGTCCTGGCCGTGCTCTTCCTCTGACTAGAAACTGACTGCGATATTATTATTATTGTAAGTAAGCCTAAGGATGCGGGTGGTGCCTAGGACTTGCCGATCAGAAATTTGGCGGTTCGAATCCCCGCGACGGGGTGAGCTCCCGTTGTTCGGTCCCTGCTCCTGCCAACCTAGCCGTTCAAAAGCACATCAAAGTGCAAGTAGATAAATAGGTACCACTCCGGCGGGAAGGTAAACGGCGTTTCCGTGTGCTGCTCTGGTTTGCCAGAAGCGGCTTAGTCGTGCTGGCCACATGACCCGGAAGCTGTACGCCGGCTCCCTCGGCCAATAAAGCAAGATGAGCACCGCAACCCCAGAGTCGGCCATGACTGTACTTAATGGTACTTTACCTTGTAATCCTAAGGAAACCAGCAGGTTATATGCAACCAAGTCCTGTCCAGAGTACACTGGGGGGAACTTACTCACAAGTAAATGCGCCTAGGATCCCTGCGCTCTTTAACTACATGCCTTTCATTTAGCTCAAACTTGGGTCTCCAGCTGTTGTTAGACTACAACTCCCATCATCCTTGGCTAGCAGGGCTGATGGGGACTGTAGTCCAAAAACAGCTGGAGGCCTAAGTTTGGGAGACCCTGATTTAGCTTCTGCTTCTGGGCTGGGGGCAGAGGGAAAGAGAGAGAAATAAAGCGGAGCATAATGCAGCCGGGCTCAGCACCCACTTCTTGATACGATAAAGTTCAGCAGGCTTGACCGTCCAGAAGCTTCTCAGATGTTTTGGGCTTAAGCCTTAGGACCAAGAGGAAGAAAGTCAAGTCTGCTTTGCCACCCTCACTGCCCCCTCCCCGGTGCAAGGGGACAGGAGAAAAAGCCCACCAGGCAGACCCCCACGGCCCCACCCCCCAGAAAGCTGCAGGACTAGATGGCTGTACCTCTCTTTTCTGGCTCAGTTGGGTCCTTTTCCTCTTTGAGGAGCTCCAGCTCCCTTGACCGCTCTGGGGAGGGAGCCATGGCTGGCACACCAGCCCCCCCACTCCACCCCGCAGGTGTGACGCCATGGGCTGTGGCCAAATCCTCGCATTTCACACACACTTCCTCCACAGAACAAACTCCGCTTTCCTTCTCGTCCCCACACTCCGGCCCGCAAGCCTTTTGGTTCTTGGCAAGCGCCATGGGCCCAGGCCGCACCCCGAACTTTGCAGCCAAGGGGTGGGAGGGGGGAATTCGAACCTGGATCTCCACAGGCAAAGTCCAGCATCCAGCTGAGGTGGCCCCTTTGCCCACAGAGTGAACCGCTGCTTTCATGAGCCGCAGAGGGTGCTGCTTTTGTGTGTCCCGTTCAGGAGCCCCAAGAGAAAGTCCAAGACACATGCCCCCCCACCCCCCACTTCGGGAATGTCCAGCCCTACACAAGAGCTGCACAGTGGCCAAAATGGGGGGGGGGGGGAGGGAGAAAATATATATCTGAGAGTCCTTAAAGTTCTGAGGGGGGGGGGCACAGCAGCATTCAGAAGAGCAGCCATCCCATTAGTGGCAACTAAAGATTGGGGGGGGGGGAGAGAAAGAGACAGCAATTTTACTTTCACACCAAAGAGTTTATTGGCATCTCTCAAAGAGCATCTGAATAGCCCTCAAGGGAGGAGAGGAAAGTGTTGATAGCTCTGGAGGGGGGGGGGAGATTGAGGGGGCAGGAGGGGCCGCTCCAGGCAGGGTCCCATGGGGGCCTGAGCTGAAGGATGGGCTGGGAGGAGACGCTGGGGGGGGGCAGAGGAGGCCTTCTGGACGTTTGCTTCCTTCCCCAGTGGATGCCAAGGCAGCAAACAGGCCCTGCTACAGGCAGGCAGAGAGGCAGGATCAGCCCCCCAAACCCACATTGAGAAGCGGAGACTGGGTTAGACAGGCCCCCTCTGGCCTGATCCTGCAGGCTTCGCAAGGTGGCCGCTTCAGGACCTTCTTGTGAGCCACAGGCAGGCACAGGTTGGCAGGGGGAAACCACATGTGGCTGCTGGATCACAGAGTCCAGGATTATGTTTTCAGAGGCGCTGATCGATGGAAGGCGCCGAGCTCAGGTCAAAATGGACCAGCTTCAATCGCACCTCAACCTGCGGCCACCTTGAGCAGCCAAACCCCCCACTATGGGAAAAGGTGGTACCCCAACAACGGGCCCCAAAGCGCCCCCCTCCAGTGCAAAATTGGCAATGTAGGCCCACACCACAACATCCTTCTCGGCTTCAGAGGAAGGCAGCACTCAAGCCACACACCCCCCCCCCGAGGAAGTGGCGTGCCCCCTCATCTTCTGCGTAACAACCACCCAGGCCTAGCGCAGCTCCCTTGCCTCAGCCCAAACAGACTCTACCAGGAGCAGAGGGGAGATGGAAAAGCAGGCCAAAATGAGGGAAGGGAAAGCGCTGACTTACCTCAGCCCTTGGGCCTGCCGTCGCTGTGAGCTTCTGACTGGAATGGCAGGGCTTGAGAGCTAGGCCATGCTGAGGTGGTGGGGAGTTCCACTGGTGCAGCAATGTCTTCAACGATGGGGTGGCATTTCCAGTGCCCACGATCAGCTCCAGGGCTGCCCGTTGAGTGAATTTTGGTCACGTCAGAGCCAATTCCTGACCAAAAGCCCAGGAGAACCTCCTGGGAATGGCAGCAAACGCAGCTCCTGGTGAGGACGGGGACTGAATAATGCTCTCCATGAACTGTTCTTGGTGTGAAATTATGCTAGGAGAGGGAGTCATCGCCCCCAAGCTCCCCTCCCCCCTTAAAAAAACCCCGTCTCCCCTTTGCACCTGTTTGCTGTTATCTGCTGACTTCTCTCTCAGCTGCCAGGGTTTCCCTGCCTCTCCTTTGGTCAGCCAAGGAAGGAAGTGGATCTGGGAAAGACAGGCAGGTGGATCCCACAGGGGTGGCCACTAACTCATATGGTGTGTTTTTTTTGTGAAGGATCAAGCCTATCTGTGGATCGGAGCCAGATTGAGCCTCCATGTAGAGTGGCACTCTATCTGACACTGCTGGGCCAAAGATGTGAGGCCATGGAATGACCTTGGGAAACTGCTTGGCACTTGGGAGGAGGGGAACATTTGGGTCCTGCCTGTCATTGTGGCCGGCGATTTTGTTGTTGTCATGGATGTGGACTTTGGGGAGAAAACCACTCACGAGCCTCCAATTAAGGCACAAATGGGCTGGTTCCCTTTGAATTTATTATCCCATTAAGTAGTGGAAATGCAAAGAGGTGGTGGCAGAAACATGGACCATTTACTCTCTTCTCTTTCCTTTGTTTTACAATCACTTTTGGCTTCTTCCTTTAAAACACACACAAGCCATTAAGTGTGCAGCTGCTCTTTTTTGGGCAAAAGGGGAGATGAAGTAGCAGACAGACTGAGCACCTGCTAACCACACACACACAATGGTGTTTTTTTTTTTTGGGGGGGGGGGGGGAACAGATTTGAATCTCACCAGAAGGCAGGGAAAGAATCAAACTGGCTAGGAGGTACCATCTCTGACCCATTTGTAATGCTTCAGGGGTTTTTTTGGAGATCCTTAAAAAAAAAGCAGCCTAAGAAGACTCCTACAGCAGCTGGATCCGGCCAGAGTGTGGGCCCATCTAGTCCAGCAACTTGTTCTCACAGTAGCCACCCAGCTGCCCCAAATGGACTCCCCTCAAGCAGTCCAGAGAAGATCCAGTTTGAGCTTCATGGGTTTTTGCTCCCAAGCTCTGTGCCAGATGGTCACAACCAGAGACACAAATACCTCCACTTCCAATGTTTTGAGCAATGGAAGAGGATGTGTGTGTGTCAGTTTTCAGTCTGTCAAGATCCCCGTTGTTTTCCCAAGAACCCCCAATATTGCCAGCCAAAGCCTGGTGCAAAATACAGAAGCTTAAGCCTAAATAATTATGCTCTCCATCCCTTCTCACAAAACCTTTTTCCTGTTTTCCAGAAAATGGAACAAGAAAATAGAAGATGTTCAGGGAACAACAATTATGGTCAACAAAAAGGATACATGGCGATAAGAGAGAAGAGGTTCTTCTGTCCTCTTAAATTGTGCCGTTTGGTATTTATCCCCAAACATGCCAGTGGGCGGTGGCAGGGGCAATTTGCCATCTGCAACACTAACACATGCCAGGAAATCACTCTGTCTTTCATATAGAAGTCATATCTGTTTTAATTACCAGAAACAGCTCTCAGGGGTCTGATCAATTTTTAAAATAAGGCTTAAGTGTGGGCCCATTGCTCAACTGGAGTCTTATCCTTTGCCCACGATATTTTGGCAATTATTAGAGATAAGCAGCTTCCAGTTAAGAAGCTTCCAAGTTGCTCGTTAAGAAAGTTAGCTGGTCTGTTTTATTTCTACATTTATATCCCGCTTTCCCCCCACAATGAGATCAAGGCGGCATACATGGTCTGGAATTTCCTCTCTCCTTTTTACCCTCACCTACAATCCTGCAAGGGGACGCAGGTGGCACTGTGGGTTAAACCATAGAGCCTAGGGCTTTCTGATCAAAGGTTGGCGGTTCAAATCCCTGCGATGGGGTGAGCTCCTGTTGCTGGGTCCCTGCTCCTGCCAACCTAGCAGTTCGAAAGCACGTCAAAGTGCAAGTAGATAAATAGGTACCGCTCCAGCGGGAAGGTAAATGGTGTTTCCGTGCGCTGCTCTGGTTCGCCAGAAGCGGCTTAATCATGCTGGCCACATGACTCGGAAGCTGTACACCGGCTCCCTCAGCCAATAAAGCGAGATGAGCGCTGCAACCATAGATTCTGCCACGACTGGACCTAATGGTCAGGGGTCCCTTTACCTTTACAATCCTGCAAGGTAGGCAAGGCTGAGAGGCAGTGGCAGGCTCAGGGGAAAAGGTGGGGAGTTACTACAAGTGAGGTGCATAAAAGGGGAGATCAAGGGAAGGACCACTACCCCTTTTCCACTTCCAGCCATTTCCTGCCAGAATTTAACTTCCCAACTTGGGCTTTTATTAAACGCTAGCACTAAATCAAGCAGCAAGTACTAGGAGGAGAACGGCTTTTAATTTGTTCAATACTTATTGACGCAGCAGAGGCTGATGGCCTGGCTTCCCTTTAATGGGAGTTTTCTTAAGAGCTGCTTGTAAAGAGATCCCTCCCCTCACTGCCTAATTGAGACCTTTCAGACTCCAGCCTCTAATTGCCCATATAAATCCTTGGGAGCAAGCAGAGGCAGCCTTTATCTCACAAGTGGAAGAATTAAAACAAGTCACCTTTAATCTCCCCATGACAGCAGGAAAACAGAAGATGCATTCTCAGGGCTGGTCATCCATCCCTATAATCTCGTAATCTGCAACTAATATGTGGAACACCCCCCTACCCACCCCAGAAAATTGCTTTGGAAATCAGAACCGCATGTTGCAAAACAAAAAAGCCCTACAGCAGCCTCAGCTGCGATGACAGAATCGGATTCTAGATGGACAAGCAAGACAGTGACCGCAGAGGGTTGAGTGAATGCCCTGATGGTTCAGGTATGTGCAGCGGAGGAGCAAGCCCATTGGGTGCATGGGGCGGCGCCCAGGGGCAGGGCTAGCCGCTCATGGGGTCAGGGTCAGCAAAGGCAGGATGCTCCGTGGGGCCTCCAAGGAATCTGCCTGCCTCCTCCCACCCAGCCACCCTACAGCTGAGGGGGAGGCAGCAAGCAGAGCGTTTGAGCAGTGCGGAGCCTGTGTGCACCAAAGCCGCATGGCTCGGGTGCACTGCGGTGAGTGCTGCCTGTCATTTTGTCATCCCCCTCAGTGGTGACACCCGGGGCGTCCCGCCTCCACCGCACCCCCCTGGCTCTGCCGCTGGGTATGTGGCCTGAGATCCAGGGACAATGGCGGGTTGCGTGCATGAGATTCCATGTGGAAGCGCACTCCACAAATGTGTGCCCTGAAATATAGTGCTGCATGACCAGGCAGAAGTTCAGCAGGTTCAGCTTTCCCAAGTCACTTCCTATACATACAGCTAGTGCAGGGGTCAGCAACCTAAGGCCCATGGACCGGAAGCAGCCTGCGGAGGTCGTTTGACCGGCCCACGAGCCACCACTGAACTGAGCTGCCTGCTCACTCGCACGCTGCACTAAACCGGCACAGCGCAGCACAGGGACTCGCTTCCGCAGTGCCGAAAATCGCATCTGCGCACGCAAAGGTGCCAAAAATCACAGGTGCGTGCACAATCTGGCCCATGGAGGGATTTCTGCAGGACCGATCCCTTCCAGGCAAGATAAACCTTGCTGACCCCTGAGCTAGTGATCTTACTCGCTGATTAGGAATAATATGAAGGCTGGTGCAGGAGGTGATTCAGAGCACTTGGCTTTTCAGAAGCTGGCAATTGATACTGGGCTTACACATCCTCTGCTCACATGTAACTCAGGCTTTAATGCTATCTACAGTGAACATAGTGGGATTTTCTTCTGAGCAAACATGCACAGGATTGGACCCCCAGCCTCCAATGCACCTGTTCTCTCCCCTCTGACATCAAGCAGCCTTGGGCTAAATGGATCCTGGGATCAGTGGTGTGTTCAGCGTTCAATGATATTTAGGATTGCAAGCCATAAACTTCATTCCTATGGCCAGCACCTTGCAAGGCTTCTATTCAACTCAAGGCTAATCTTGTGAATGTTCAGTGAAACGGAGAACCAATAAAGTTCACTGCTTGCCCCTCAAGACAAAGGGCAGCAGACCCAACACATATTTGGCTGATAAAACTAAAGGACAGACTTTTTCCTTTTGCTTCTGGATGATTTAGAGCTCTCAGGTCCTACTTGTGGGCTTCTAACCTGTGGAGCATCTGGTTGGTCATTGAGAAAACAGGACCCTGCAGTTGATTTGCTCCCTTTGGTCTGATCCAGCAAACCAGGCTCTTCCTCCCAGGGTTCTTCTTGGAGGTGGGATGCCTTTGAATACCAGCTGCCAGGGAATTTCAAGGAGTGGGGAGCACTGCCGTTGCACTCAGGTCTTGTCCGTGGGCTTTCTACTGGGAACAGGGTGTTGGGCTAGAAGGAGATTGGGGGACCTTTGCCCTGATCTTTTAACAGCCCCTGCACTGCTCATCTCCTCCTATCACTTCCCCACATAAACTGTCCCATCACTGCCTTCTCCCTAACTTGAAAAAAAGTGCACTCTGCTAGGTGCTCCCGCTTCCGACTTTCCTACAGAACCAGACAAGGGGGGTAAATTCCAAGGGAAAGCATCATCGGTTCCACAAGTGCCTTGTTAGTTCCTCTCTTAAACAGGAGATTTTAACAGTTAATTGCATCAAGTATGGATTGGTCAGTTTACTACCCTCCACTCACTGTAGGGGCTTCCCAGAGCACTGGAGGGGGTGGGGAGACAAGAGAAAATACTTTTAAGCTTTTTCCATGGCTTGTCTCTTCTAATTTTCTCCATAGTTCTGGACAGCCCTGGTATCTGGCCTCGAAAGAAGGAAGGAAGGAAGGGAGGGAGGGAAGGAGGGAAGGAGGGTTAGGGCAGCCCAACAGTCTTTTCTTCAAAACATGAAGAGAACATAGGACGACATAAGTGAGGCTGGGTACATGACTGTTAGCAAGCTTTACAGCTTGGGTAAATGTGATTGGAATGATCAGTTTATGGAGTTCAAAGGCTTTATTCATGCAGAAGTATTTATAGGAAGAGTAGAGATGAAAAAGAGAGAATAGCAGGCATCTTCTTGTCTGGTGAGAATAAATGGCCCAGCTTTTAGGGGTAGAGTTAACCTAGAAAAAGAAGCTACAAGCAAGTGCTGGCTAGATTGCTACACAGTGCCCTCATGTGGCTTAAAGTAACACATGCATTAATTAGAAACTCAATACAGTAGAAGGAAATGCATTTGCTTTTCTCCAACAGTGACCACTTCCAGAGTCTGGCCTGACCCCCTAATCCTTGGAGGCCATAAAGGGAGAGGGGAAGATTCAGAAGTCTCTTGGGAAAAGAAATGAATATTTCATAAACTTTTTGTGAGGCAGTTTCACATCCATGCAGTAAAAGAAGAGGAAATATATCAAAAATCCTCTTCTAAGGCCAGAGCTTGCTGTTCTTCTCCTGCCTTGTCTAAGGCACAGCAGGATTTGGGCCTCCCAAAACCAACTGTAAATAAGAATCTTCAGTAAGTTTCCCCGGCCACTCTAGGGAAACGAAATCCATCCCATCATTGTAAATTGGGGCAAGGGAGCAGGGATATTCAATTATTTTTTAGATCTGTGATTTTAGGGGATTGCAATCGTTTCAGGGGAAGGGATGGAGGTTTCCCCTAATGTGGGAGTCATATAGCCATGGTAAAGGCTTGTAATATTGCAGGGTGCCCCCTGACCTCGGCTGACCAGCACTCTGAGCTTTACAATGCATTGGAATGCATTGACCTTATAAGGAGTTATGTCCCCCCCCCTCTGGGCAGTGTAACCCTATATCGTTTGTGGGTGGGTTAAAGCTTGACCGGATGAGGTAACGTGAGACATTGGAATGCAGCCATGCGGCTGGACAGAACAAAGGATAATAAAAAGTGATCGGAGGAGAGGAGAAGTCTCAATGAGCTCTCTCTCTTATTATGGAATATTACTCGCTCTCTATGTCTTTATTTTATATTAAAGAAGTGCCACTTGTAACGGCTGGCCCGACAAGTGGTGCCCTCTCTGAGGCCGAATAAAAGAATACGACTGAGGTTTTTAAAAGAGAGCCAAGAAGCAACTTAAGCAAACAGTCTGAGGCAGACTAAGAGGATTCTAACAGAAACTGTGAGAGGATTTTTGATCCAAGCAGTGAATATCATCGGCCCCCTACGTCCGGCAAGGATTGCAAAGCGCTGAAGCATCTTAAAAAAGATCCCAGGGTGAGTCCGATCCCTTTTCTTCTTTTTTTATCTTATTTTAAAGACATGGGCAGCTCTTTGACTTCTCCGCAACAGAAATTTTTAAGAGACTTAAAATTTCTCCTCTCCTCCAACAAATTGGAAGTTCCTGATGGTGATTTGATACAGCTCATTCTGGCTATTGATGAACATTGTCCCTGTTTCCCTTTGAATGGAACATGGGAAATAAAACATTGGGACAAGATTGGTGAACATTTTCATGGGCTCCCCAGCAGTAGTGCTCGGATTTTAAATGCTTGGTGCAAGGTTCGATATGCTATGGGCTCTTTATCACCAAAAAATACCTCCCTGGCTGCATTGCCAACACAACCTCCAGCTTCCTTAATCCAGCCTGCTGTGTTAGAGTCTGCTGTGTTAGAGTTTGTTCCAATCCTTGCCCTGCCAGCAGCTCCAGACCCCAAACCTCCGGACTACAGTTCCTCACCAGAGAACCCAATCCTGCAAAAATACCATGGTCTGGCTGGAAATGACCCTGCTCTTTCAGCAGAACCAGCTACCCCTTTTCAACATGCAGTCCTTGCCTGCTCCTTATCTCAGGATACCATGGCATTCCCTGGTGCTCCAGCAGGAACTCAAGCCCAGCACCAACCCTTTGACTTTAAAATCTTGAAAGAGCTGCAATTGTCAGTAAGGACAAATGGACTGCAAGCTCCATTTAAACAAGCAAGAGGGAATAATCCTAATCTTACCCTCGCAGATGTGATGGCTGCTATGATGGGGCATGGCCCCTTTGCTCAGGCTTCAGTACAAGCCACACTGCTGCAGATCTTATTGAGGGATACTGCTCTTGCTGCTCAACAAGCAATGAGAAAAATCCCGGAACCCACCAGTATCCAGTCTAGGTGGGGTTCAATCAGACAAGAACGGTGGCCTCCACCAAAAGAAAAATCCGCAGCACCAGCTTGTTTTTGAACAGCTTATTTCTGAACAATTGACTTTCGGCCACATTGAACCATCTTCATCCCACTGGCACCAGCAGACAGGAACGGTTTGCTTTTATATTGCCAATATAACAATTTGCAGCCCAACCAGCGATGTCAGTGGATTGTCCTGCCTCACAGCATGTGGAACTCCCCTACACTTTGTCAGCATTTTGTGGATGAAGCATCGAAACCTTTCCGCATGCGCCACCTAGAGGTGCTGAACACCAGCTGCATCTGGCAGTGTTTGCTACACCATTGTTGCCAACAGGAATTTTATATGCTCAGACGAACAACAAGAAGACTATCTGCATTATAGAATGGATACAGTTACCTCATACCCCTCCAAAAAACATTTATTCAGTAATTGAATCCACATCAGACATTGTTATCAAAGGATGTTCACGTGCTATAGCTTTGAGCGGTTTTGATGTTGCATCAATTTATTTGCCTTTTTCACAGACTGAACAGCAGCATTTATTGATCACAAATGCTGCCGTGCAAATTGCTTTGGCAGATTTTATAGGTGTCATCATTTTTAACCCTCCAAAGGATGACCGTTTGACATTTCTGACACAGGTCACCTATGTTTTGGCTATCCCCTTGTCTCTCACACCTCTCCCCTCTGCACTAACCCTCTTCACGGATGGAACGAAAAGTAGGGGGGTGGTGACGTGGGAGGAGGGAGGAAAATGGAAATGTTTATTTACCCCTCTACAGTCTTCTGCCCAGTGAGCTGAACTAGTGGCAGTGATTCTTGCCTTTCAATCCTTTCCTACTCAACCTTTCAATCTTATTGTGGATACTCAGTATGTATATCGCCTTTTTGCTATTTTACCAGTATCTTATATAACTCCTTCCTTGGATTCTGACTTATTTTCCTTGTTTCTTGCCCTGCAGGCCTTACTTCAGCACAGAGAGTTCCCTTATTATGTTGCACATCTTCGCTCCCACACATCACACCCAGGGTATTTAGCAGAGGGCAATGCAAGAGCAGATGCAGCCTTGAAGAACATTTCTGCCTTTTCTCTCTTTTCTGATCCTGTACTATGTCATAACACCCTTCATCTCCCTGCGAAAGCATTGGCTAAGCAGTTTTCTATTCCTTTGGCCCAAGCTAGGGATATTGTGTCCCAAGGTGCTTCCTGTTCCCAAGGATGGCGTGCGGCCATGGCGAGCATCTTCAACCGTGGAAGCGCCTTCCTAACCATTTGCCTTGCCATCCTTTCCTGCGCCGTTATACAAGGAAGAGGAGCAGACGATCCAGTCCAGTTGAAACCACCATATTTCACCTTATCAGCTGGCAAGCCGCTGTCATCAGAATCCTACTCTGGCTGGCAGCATCCACGGCTCAGCCACTCTCGAACTAGAAGAACAGTGTTGTTGAATAAGACTTTTAGGGGAGAAAATTATCATAAGATATGGAGGAATAATATTTTTGTACAATATATGATTATGTTTACCAGTTTATTGCATGCTTCTAAGTGTTGGGTGTGTATGCCTGCCCCCATTTGTTTTCAAATTAAAGAGGGGAAAGAATCATGGGGCATATATCCAAACTGTCAATATACTTTGAAATTCATGTTTAATAGCTCTTGTTCTCTTACAGGAACATACAGTGACCAATCTCAGTGCTATAGAAGCGATTATCAGTGCATGGCTAATAAACTAGAAAGGAAGCCTACCATGCAGCTTGGAATCAGAATTCTTATATTCTTGGCTTCCGGATGGAAGTTGGCTTCGACATTTATTGATTTTAGTGATTATTATAGTAGTTATTTGCATTATTTTGTGTTGCTATATACAATGTATTCCTTCCTTAATTTCTGTATGTACTGCATGGTTCTCCAGTCCGCGGCCCGCTTCCGGTCTCACAAGAGTCGCCTATCGCTCTCGACATAACCATTGGTACTGATATATATGGCTCTGATTAAAATATAAAGAAAGAGGGCATGTGGGAGTCATATAGCCATGGTAAAGGCTTGTAATATTGCAGGGTGCCCCCTGACCTCGGCTGACCAGCACTCTGAGCTTTACAATGCATTGGAATGCATTGACCTTATAAGGAGTTATGTCCCCCCCCCTCTGGGCAGTGTAACCCTATATCGTTTGTGGGTGGGTTAAAGCTTGACCGGATGAGGTAACGTGAGACATTGGAATGCAGCCATGCGGCTGGACAGAACAAAGGATAATAAAAAGTGATCGGAGGAGAGGAGAAGTCTCAATGAGCTCTCTCTCTTATTATGGAATATTACTCGCTCTCTATGTCTTTATTTTATATTAAAGAAGTGCCACTTGTAACGGCTGGCCCGACACCCTAAAACTGCTTAAAGCTGTTGCTTCTTCAGAGCTGACAGAGTTGAGCTCTTGCCATGATTGCTGTGCTCCCTACACAGAACAAGGCTGTAGCTGTCAATCATTTGAAGGGCATCTAAGGGAAGAAGCTGCCATGACCAATGGACCTCCGCTCATTTGTCCCTGAGGCTACACCCAGTCTTTTAAAGTGAAGCTGCCTCAATGACCCCTTTTCCCCCTCCGAAAATGTACCAGTTCCCTGCCTCCACTGCTACTGGTGGGGAAATCAGGCCAACTGGGTCTCTCTTACTCTGCATCCACTGCACTCCCAACACTTGTTTGTGTAGTCGCTTACATATGGCGTCCTCTCCAGTTTCTTGAGAATTAATGCACCTGGGTGCATCTTCCCTAAAACCAGCATCTATCCGATTTGAAAACGGAAGAAGACACCCAACAACCATGCTCCGCCCACTGGGTAGGACAGAAGGCAACCTGGAGACACATCCAGCCATCCTGATGTGGACAACAATGTGCCAATGGAACTGGAAATGGTGGTGGAGGAGGTAGAGAAACACCAGCTTGCTGTGTGTACAGAACCAGAGAATCTTCCTAGCTGGGAAGCAAACAGCCCTGACAGGAGAGGAGGAAAGGAGGCTGCTCCTGTGCCCCAAGTCTGCCACTTGGCTCACGTGGCTGGATGAAAAATGTTCCGGCCCCAGCAGAGACTGAGGAGACCCAGCCCACTTCAGCATGCTCAAGGAGGAAGGGGAAGAGGCCTTCTCTACTCCACAATCCCTTGCATCAGCTGTAACTCAGCTCTCTCACTGCTTGCCCTGAGGCAAGGGGCCACTCTCCCCTGAAAATTCAGATTTCTTTGCCTCTTCTAGAGACCTGGGAGGGAGAGGAAAGCAGATGAAAGAGCGAAGGAGCATTCCAGGCACAGCAGAGAAGAGGCTTCGGAGAAACGTGTTCTCACTTTATTTAAAAAATGTATATTTATTATTACAAAGCTTTGCACTGCACCATTTATTTAACCCTTGTCTTCTCCCACCTCCCCCCCCCCCCCCCGAAATTGAAACCCCGCCTGGCAAGCTCTGTGACACATGCTGTGGGCACAACACGCCCCACTATTGAAGTGCAGGGTTTGTATTCCTTATATTACAACGTTAACATTCAGTAGAAAAAATGCTGGGCTTCCTTTATGTTCCCCATATAAATGTGAGCAATCCCTCCACATATATTTATATATATATACTTAAAAAACAAACATATACCCTTCTTTGTGTCGTTCTGTAAAAAGCAGACATTACCAAAATGGTACTGAAATCCGTTTCCTGATAAGACCAAAGGTGCCCTGCGACCTCTCGGCTTTCGCCGCTTGTCCCAACGGTCCCCGAAGAGGCAGAGTCTTAGTGAGGTTGCCAGCTGTCTCTCCCGCCTGGTCCTTTTAAGACAACACCGAGATAAAATAAGCCACGGTTTTGCTTAAAGTAACGAAGGAGGCAAGACCAAGTCCAGTCTCTCCTGCTTAGCCAGCCAGCCAGCCAAATGCTGCTGCTGCTGCCTCCTGTAAAAGCCGTCCTTTTAAAGAGGGAGAAATGAGTGAGGAGGTGCCGAGGGATTTAAGTGCAGATTTGGCTTGGGGGTGACAGTGGTGAGCTTTCGGCTGCCCGGTAAGTTAAAGGCAACAGCAGAGGCAGCAGCACTGAAGGTGGTAATGGCTGGTGGCTGGCTGGCTGTGATGCTGGAAAGAGAAGCCGGAGGGTGGGGAAGGGAAGGGTGGACAGAGCCCCCCCCCCCAGCACCCCTCAGACATCCATGTAGTCATCCTCTTCATCAGAGTCACTCTCCAGCGAAGACTCTTGGCTTGAAGTTTCTACAATCTCCAGCGCTGGCTGGCAAAGGGTCTCTTTCTTCACATTCGCCGCAGACTGGGCTGAAAGGATAGCAGACTGGCCCAGACAAAGGGAAGAGGGTTTTTTTATTTTTAAAAATTCTGAAGATCTGCTATTCCCCCAAAGCATTTCCCTCCACCCCACCTGAGGTTGCTTTAATCATCTTGAAAACCTGCAGTGCTTCCAATACAAGCAATGGGTGGGAGGGAGACTGCGGAGATTTCTTAACCAGGTGTGGTAGTTATCCTAGATTAACATGGCAACACTCCAGGCTGAAGGAGGGAGGGAGGGAAGTCTTTTTGCCCCCGCCCAGTCCTTCCACCAAGGCAGTTTGCAAAAGGGTATCACAGGTGCCACACCCCCCCCCAACTCTGCCTGCCTGTTCAGCCAGACAGTTTGTTCCTTATTCCCACAAACAGAGGACGGACCTTACTTTGGCTGGGGAACAGAAGGAGCCCCTGCTCTAAGGTTAAGTAGTCAGGACTCAGCAAGCCTGGATGAGGCCCTGCTTGGGGTGTTGGAATTGCTAAAGTCCTGCTTCATTGGGAGCAGCTAGCTGGCCTCTGGAAGAACAGGGGGCTGGACTAGGTAGGCCCTCTTTGACCTGAAGGCTGTTCCTATGTTTTACAAGCAGAAGATGGGTTCCTTAAGCCCACCTGAGAACCCAAGGGGGGGGGGGAGAGGCAAAGAGGGCACAGACGACTCTTGTCTGCAGCTGCCTGGACGGTCTCCTCCACTGCCACCCCAGTCTGCGCACACAAATTATCTCTGCCAAATTCAAAGCATGACTGGGGCCCCAATGACACTCCCTGCCCAAACCCTGGTAAGTACCTTTAGCTTCTGCTTGGTTTCTTCCGAAATGCTGCCCTTGGGGGAGAGGAGGGTGGGCGTTGGGGGGGTGACGGTGATCTCCGGTGGGAACTTGGTGACTGACGAGGGGATGAAGAGCTTGGGCATGCTGGGAAACACGCGGGTCTTGATGCGGCTGGCGTCGGCCTTGCTCCCCGCAGAGGGCTGTGGCGTTTCGGAGCAGAGGTGAGCCTTGGAGCTGGAGGCTGAGAGGAGGAAATGTCAGCTCGGAAGAGGGTCTTTGAGCGAACAAGCATGTCATAATAAAAGAACGTCTGCACCAGAGCAGAACCAGCAACAGGCCGGGCTTGAGCCCTGGGCTCTTTGCTCTGTAAGTGACTGCGAGGAAAAAGAGCTTCCTGCTTCCCCCCAGGAGAGGGTTGCTCACTGTACCCTGAATGGGCTCCTGCTTGAAGAAAAGCCACCACTGCTGCCTGCCCTGCCAGCACTCCAGTCTCCTGCCTGGGGCAATACCTTCGGATTTAGCCACCACCCTCCTACCCTTCTCTGTGGCAATGGAGGGCACCCCAGGGAGGAACTCACTGAAAACTACAGATTGCCAAAAGTTCGCCCTACACTTGAGTAACATGGGAAGCTGCCTCTGGCTCAGTATTGCCTTGCCTGGAGATGCCACCAAGGGCTTCCGCATGCTCCTCTGCCACTGAGCTCCTGGGAATTTGCCCTCCTACCTGCCAAAATGCTATCTGTTCTCAGAGAGGCTTTCCTGCCTGCTTGCCCATGCATATTTTCATACTGTGCTTCTCTGTTCCATCCAAGCCACCTTCTCCAAGATCCCCAAAGGCTTCATTGGGCATCCCTTACCTCGGCTGCAGACCTGCCCTCCTCCAACGCTGGTGCTGGTCACAGGCTCCAGCTCCACTTGCCAGGGCATCAGATTGGATGAGGGGGCCACCGTCGCCATCTTCATCTGCTGGCAGAGGTGGGATTCTTGCTGCTGCAAGCCTGCTCCTTCCAGAGGCCGGTCTAGCTTGCCTTCTTCTTCCTCCTCTTCCTCTGCATAAACAAGATGAACAAAGATGACTCAAGAGATACCCCTCTCTCCGCTACCAACCACAGAAATGGGAACTATGGAGAATGCCACAATGTTCATGCCATGTGGACTTCATGGGGCTTCACTGTGAAGATTTCATGCAGAATACTTAAAAGTGGGCATGTGCTTGACTCCAGGTGTGGTGTACAGCAACATATGATTAACAGTGCAACCCAACACCGGTCTATTCAAAAGAAAGTCCCACTGAGTTCAGTGAGGGTTATATGATTACCGGTTTAATGCAGCAAAGCCACAAGGACCTGGCTTTTCAGGCAGCTGCAAGAGAAACTCTCCTGGCAAAGGGCAGCCCAACGGAGAGAAGGTGGATGGATAGGGAACCAGACATATTTATGACCATTGTCACCTCCACCTTGTACTCAGCACAGTGAGAATACAAAAGGACATAGCAAGAGCACGGCTGCAGAAGCTGGTTCAAGCCAAAGGAGGCCCAGCATCTAATTAGATGCTCCAATGCGGGGAAGAAACCCACAAGCAATTCCCAGCAACAGGCACAGCAAAGACCCAGGAAGTTTCCACATGGAGGGCAGCTTTTGCCAAGGCCCAACACGCCAATCATGTAAGACCTGGGGAGGGTGTTGAATAAGTAACGGAAGTGACGAGTGGAGCCTTCTGCACCAGAAACCTTCTGGGTTAGCCAGGCCCCCAGCAAAGGTCTGCCCACCCACAGCTTCCCAGATTGTAGGGTATGCAGACAAGACATCAACAGGAGGTCCCCTTTGGCCAGGCAGATGTGAGGTTGCAAGTGGCTCCCCTTCTCCCTTCTGAAAGATGCAGCGGCAGCTCTGTTGCCTAATGGCAGCTGGCTGTGGGGGGCTTATCTCGCTAAATATTTACTGAGCCGGACTGGAATGCCTGCCACTCAGCCAGATCTGTCCGGCTTCCATTGAGTCCCAGGCCCTGCCTGAATGCAGCTGCCTTCACAGTGAGACACAGGCTCTCCTTTCTGATCAATGGGGAAGAAAAGGGAAGCACATCAAGTGGGCTGGATGGCGGCCTCCTCTGTTGCATCAAGTGACAAGGTCCTATGTCAATTGCCACTTCCTCTTTGGCAGACACTTGCTAATGGCTGTCTGCGGAGAGAGGTTTGGGGGCTCCCTTGTGGCTGAAGAGGATAAAGAGGATATAATACACACCCTGACTCTGCTTTTAAGCCATGTGTTCATTTTCTTAACGTTCCACATTCCCTCCAATGAGAGGACACAACAGCTGCTTCTGACTTGGCTTTGGTTTGTTTCTGCTAGTCCTAAGTATCTATCAACACATATCTGCATCTGAAAGCAGAGGAAGTTGGGAGCCCAGCTCTTTAGGACTTAGGCAGGACTTGAGGTCCTCCTCCCCTTGAAGGACAGCTGGTCAGCTTCAGGCCCAGCCTTCCGACTGCCTCAAGAAGAAGGGCCATAACCCAGATTAGCTCTCCTTCCACCAAGTGGGTCCTTGGTAGTCCAACTCAGGGAGGCTAGGCTGGCCCTCCCAGAGCAAATTGTGCCCTTAATTTCAGTGGGGCATTTATGGGGTGTGTGTAGACTGCAGTCCCAAGTCCACTCACCTCCAGTCACCATGACCCCAACTGAAATTAGCTCATTTAGAGAGGAATCAGAGATACATGGCAGCCACCTTCATTTCAGTGAAGATGTGCTGTCCGGCCCTTTGTTCACACTGTAAGGGAGATGTTGGTGCTGGGCATCCCCAACTGCCCAGAGAACAGAACTGGCCTTCCTCACAGGGAGAACCATGTGCCAGATGAGAACTCCTTGAGATTTAGCTGGCAGTGTCTGCACAGCTGAAAGGGGAAGGGTGCTTCCTTTCATGAGGTTCTTCATAAGAAAAAGATGTCATTTCAATGGGGCCGATGTCATTCTCAGAAACAGACACAAACCTTCCCATTATGCTCTTAGACATGGCACTCAAAAGTGAGAGTTAAATGTCACGTGGGGTCTGCTCTCAAGAAGAGCTGCAGCAACATCCTCTCAACCTTGTATTTAACTGGAACCGGAACATCTGGCCCTATATGTTGCTGAACTACAACTCCCATCAGCCCCAGCAAGCATGGCCAGGGATGATGGGAGCTGTAGGCCAGCAACATCTGGAGGCACAAAGGATCTCGGCACCTCCTCTAGAGTAAGAGCACTGCTCTGTGAAGTATCCAATTCAGGTAAAAACATGCAGGCCAGAATGCCGAGTCAACGCAAGGGCTGCCTTGCCTGAAACATTTGGGGGGGGGAGGGGTCCCCCACTCCCACTGTTGGAACCTGGGCTATGAGATGCTGGGCTCTGCTACGACTATCTGAACACAAAACACACACTTCCTTCTCCTTGGGAGGTGGAGTCGAGGTCCCAGGAGTCTGAATCGGCAGAGGGAACTGGGGGGGGGGGGCGCTCTAGAGGAGATCAGAAGCTCGTTTTCTGATGTTGTACATTTTAATGCCTATTTTGCGAAACCCCTGGGGAAAAATAATTCAAGTGCAGCGATATCCATAACCTCCACAGCAAAACAGACAACAAGGCAGAGATGTAAGTCATCTTCAAATGCCTAGCACTTCAACTCAAGTACTGCTCTCGAAAAGAAAACCAGAATTGTAACTACTGAGTGCATACAAACAGAGAGAGCTGGCTTTTGAGATTTCAGGGATGGACCCCCAAAGCCCTCTGACACTCAGCCTGAAGCAGCCCCCTTCAGCACAGCTGTGTGAGAGGGACAAGGCAGGCCAGGCCTTCCTCCTTCTCCCAGCTTTTACCAAAGAAGAAACAGGCTGAAGAGAGAAACCTCGGATGTGCCAACAGCCCCCTCCACCTCTCCTTCCCAACCTGTTGCCAGGGAAACCCGCGGATGCTGAGAGCTGGTGCTTTGGGGTTCACGACTTCATTAGTTGGCGGTTCCTATTCTCACCAGCTCATCTTGCGCTTCACACATAACGCCCACAAACAGGGGACATCATTTCAGCGAGCCCCTTCTCTCAAAAACAAACCCGCTGCAGGGTGGTGGCAGCAGTAGCTCTTTGCTACCTTCAGGAAGGCAAGACTTTAGCAATTGCAAAGCTTTCCCCACCCCCAAAAAGCTTCATGCTTTCAGCTCTCTGCCTGAAGGACACAAGGATCCAAATGCTCCCATCTCAGCCACTAATGGTTCATCACAGCCATGTGGCTACTACCAACTTGTCCGTCCCTTCTGGGGTTTTTGCTGAAGTGGCTCAACTGGGTAAGGAGCAACCGCACCCAGAATGTGGCTCAGGCAGGCAGGGATGTGGTTCCCTGCAGTGCACCACATCAAGCGGGGGTCTGACCTGCCCCCCGCCCCACCAAGATAATGAGAAATCTTCAACTCCCCAAACCCTGCACGGGATGATCTGCAGTTGATGTTTGCAGAAGAGAATTGGGCTGAGGTGCTGCACTGCCTCATCATTCCTCCTGAAGCTGGACCCAAAACATTCTAAATGGGTCCAGCTGCCATCTCTGCATCCTTTGGACAATAGTGCACAGACACTGGGTGGAATTCAGGTTTTAAATTTCTTCTTGCTTTTAACTTTTTATGATTTGACTGCCAGCTTTGTGTTTTTATATTGTTGCAAACCGCTACGATCCATCTTTACAGTAAGTATTTTTATAAATATAAAACAAGCAAATTCTGGTGGAATTCTGTGCCAAGCCGCTTGTGACCTCACCTTCATTCTTTTGCACGAAGCATTTAAACCCTTCCGTGCAAAGAGCC
This sequence comes from Podarcis muralis, assembly GCF_964188315.1. Taxonomy (NCBI): domain Eukaryota; kingdom Metazoa; phylum Chordata; class Lepidosauria; order Squamata; family Lacertidae; genus Podarcis; species Podarcis muralis. Next base: position 27,248,425 of record NC_135670.1, read on the forward strand.
ACATGGGAGCAAGGAAGGTGAGCTGTAGTTTGAGGAGCTGTGTCAAAAATAGCCTCCCCACCCCCTGCCCAAGCCAGAAACCACAGACATGTTTCACGGACACAATGACGCTGGGATGCACGGATGCTTTGGGCAACTCTATAAAGCTTCTCTGCAAAGATGTAGCTCACCACAGACCAGGCTGGAGACAACAGGGGCCTCTTCGACACTCTCTGCCCCGGTTTGCTCCTGGGGCGGCAGCAGTAGCAGCACGCTGGCAGAGGAGGAGGAGGAGGAAGACGAGGAGGAGGATGGGGGAGAAGCTGTCTTGGGCTTGGCCTGCAGGTCAGCTGCTGCTCTCAGGAGGGCCTCTGAAGCCAGGGAGTAGGCAGTCCCAGCGGGAGGCGTCAGAGAGGCGGGGGCGGCTGGGAAGCAGATCTCTTTGCTGTCCTTCGGGTGCTTTGGAGTGGTCGGTGCTTCCCCTGTAGCCTGGAGGAGGAGACAAGCAAAGGCCGTAAGGAAGGAGAGGGGGAAAGCCTGCTGCGGCAGCCAGCTCAGGGCAAGAGGAAAGACCTTCTCCACCCAGGAGCTCCAAATACCAAGAGGCTCTGGGGAAAGAAGCATCAATAGGGTCAAGGAATTAAAAATGAACTGTATCCTGATTTTATAGGTTTACTGATTTTTAGCTGTATTGTATTGAGTTAGTTGTACACCACAGAGAGTCAACTCTAAGTGGCATATAAATTGGTATTTTTTTCAATAAAGCAGCGCAAATTTCAAAGGGATATATTGCCTAGGAGCCGAACATCAGCATCGCTTCTACAGCGCTAAGCAGATTAACCAAGAAAAAAAGTCACACACAAACTTTTCTCACACATTCTCTTCCCAACCCGCCCACAAGCCCTAAGGTCAAAAACTGGCCAATACTGCTAAATCTGGATTAGTCAAAGTTCCCAAGGTCAAGACAAAATGGATTATATTTTTCTTCAAAAGAGATAACTTTGTTTAGGGGGGAAATGGCATTTGATACACCTCAGAAACAGAGGAAGACGAGAAGGGCAGCTGGCTGAGGCAGGAGACATGGACTGCTGGTCCACATCTGGGTCAGTGAACTGGTGGCGGGAGGTTCCAAGTGCTCCCTTGCTGAAATGGGTCTGGAGGGCCAACTCTCCTTCCAGCTGATGCCCAGAGACACCTCCCTGGCCCAAGCTGTTTCCCTCCCCATCCCACCCCATGCAGATAAAAACACCCTTCTTCTAGACAGTAATAGACATGAAGCAAAACATAAGAGGAGGAGGAATGTCGGCTACCTACAGCTCCTCCAAGCATGCTAAGAACATGCAGCCTCAGCTCCGAGGGAGTCTCTCAGAAAGGCAAATCCCAGCGAGGAAAGACAAGGCCTGCAATTAGCAGAGGAGCCCTCCTCCCTCCCACCCGCTGCTAACGGGCATCTCCTAAGGCACAAGCGCATTGCAGGGGGTGGGGGTCAGAGACCGCAAAGCTGGAGCAGAGGCAGGCAAGGCTGCATGAGGAAAACGCCCTTTGCAGAGGCGGCATTATGGGATACAGGCAGTCAAAACCTCAGTTCCTCCCCCCTGCATCTGCACAAACCCAAGCACCTTTGCTTATTTATTTAAATTACCCTTTGAACACCTCACAAGCCACCTTACAATGGCAAGGACAGAGTTTGGGAGGAATATGGAGGAGGCATCCCTCTGTGACCCCCAACTCACAAAGGCCACCGTGGAGGAAGCCACATCCGTATTGCCCCCACCCTAATGGCTGCTGGTGGTGGTCCAGAGAGGGGAGCCTCAGGCACCAATCCCAATGTTCCCACAGGGACCTTTAGAGAAGGCTAGGTTCATTGGGACTTGCTCCCAGGCAAGGGAGAAGAGGGGATTTCAGTCCAAGCGCAGTTTCCCTCTTCCCCCTTGGTGACATCGTTTCTACGGGTGGCTCACAGAACAAAACGCAAGATAAAAACACAAGGAAAATAATCAAAACGAAACAATAAACTCCTATTCGCACAGACCCATTTAAAAGGCTGTAGAATATTAATCAGCCAAAGGCCTGGTTGAAGAGGAACGTTTTCACCTGGCACCTAAAATATATATACAGTGGTACCTCAGGTTACAGACGCTTCAGGTTACAGACTCCGCTAACCCAGAAATAGTACCTCAGGTTGAGAACTTTGCTTCAGGATGAGAACAGAAATCGCGTGGCAGCAGCGGGAGGACCCATTAGCTAAAGTGGTACCTCAGGTTAAGAACAGTTTCAGGTTAAGAACAGACCTCTGGAACGAATTAAGTTCTTAACGTGAAGTACCACTGTAATGAAGGTGCCAGCTGAACCTCCCTGGGGAGGGCATTCCACAAATGGGAGCCACTACAGAAAAGGCCCATTTTTGTGTTGACACTCTCCAGACTTTAAGTGAAGGAGGCACAAGAAGAAGGGTGTTAAATAGGTTTCACCTCAGGAAGGGAGGAAGCAGACTCTTGACCCATCTAACTTGGTGTCATCTCTATGCTGACTGGCAGTAATGGCTCACCAAAGGTTTCAGGCAGGGCGTCTTTGCCAGGCCTACCCAGAGATGAGAAGAGAAGACTCCTTGGAAAAGACCCTGATGTTGGGAAAGATTGAGGGCATAAGGAGATGGGGACGAGATGGTGGGACAGTGTGCTCGAAGCTGCCAGCATGAGTTTGACCAAACTGCGGGAGGCAGTGGAAGACAGGAGTGCCTGGCGTGCTCTGGTCCAGGGGGTCATGAAGTGTCGGACACGACTAAATGACTAAACAACAACAACAAGCAGCATCCCCAGTCGGTGGGCCTGCAGGGAGGAGTGTTTTCCTCTTGAGAGAATCACCAGCTTGCTTGTCCAGGAACATGAATGGCTTGTGAAAGGACGAGGGGGTTAATCAAGCCAATTCGCTTTAGCGGTCTGCTTCACACACTGACTGCTAACTTCCTCGATGCACGCTAGCAATTAACAACTGCAATGGTGTTATTTTTCAAACACGGCAGCCCCAAGAGGCATGGAGAACAAGGGGGCTAATTAGTGGGTTATGCTGGAACATTTGTACTTCAGGGCCTTTTGATTTTCTAATCAAGGAGATGGTATTCCACACAGATGGAACAATTAAAGAAAAACAAAAGGCACCAAGGAAGAAAGCTGTTTGTAAGGTCCCGAGAACCGTCCCCCTCTCCCAGCTTTAGAGAGAAGAAGGGAAGGCAAAATTCCCCCCAAGTCAGGAGCTTGTCTGAAGCCTCCTTCTAAGGAGCAAGTCAGAGCTGAGAAAAGCAAGACAAAAGTGAAGAAAAACATCTCAACAAGCCTCACTAAACTTTACTGTTTACTAAGCAGGTAGCGAAACTAAAAACAAAACTACAATATTCAATATGCAATAATTTTAAACATTTCATGGAATGAGTATGCTTATTTCAAGACAAGAGAATGAGAAATCTAGCCATGTGCCAAATGAGAAGAATCCCAGCGGCCAGATGAATTCAGCCTGGTGGACTTTGGGTTACTAAGGGTTACCAAGTTAGAAGGGGTCACCTTAGAGGCCACCCCCTGATCCAGGCAGGGATTGTCCCGCTGCAACATTCCAGATGGGTGACCAAACAAGCTTTGACTGAAATATTGTAGCTCTCGCCAGGCTATTAACATGAACAAAATAATGCATTTCAAATACCTGTACAGTCATACCTTGGGTTGAATGTGCTTCGGGTTGAGCGCGTTCAAGTTGCGCTCCGCGGCAACCCAGAAGTAACGGAGCGCGTTGCTTCCGGGTTTTGCCGCTTGCGCATGCGCAGATGCTCAACATGACGTTACGCGCATGCGCGGAAGCGGCAAAACGCGACCCGCGCACACACGCCGTCGCTTGTTACATTCGCTTCAGGATGCAAACAGGCTCCGGAACGAATCCCGTTCGCATCCCGAGGTACCACCGTATACAAATCATACTTGCAATACACATCACCATCATGGAAAATCCTCCACATCAATTCCAGACGGATGCATATTTTATAACTACAATTTGAACTATGGAGAGGCGGAATACAGAATAAAAATTAAAAAATGCTATATGTATGACAAAAAGGAGAGCAGATGGCCCCAAAGCTGGAGGGGGACCTTCTGCTTCCTTCTCTCGCAAGCCTGAGGATGCCACACACCTGGTGGTGCTCAAGAGCCTAGCAAGCTCGGAACTTACTTGCTTCTGTGCAGAGGCCCCCACGTGCACCTGGCAGAACTTGACAGCTTGTTCCAAGGCTGCTTCTTCATCCACCTGCAGAAAGAAACCCACACCATGAGCAGAAGCAAGTCCACAAATGCCCACAGGAAAGGCAGCCTCCAGAGCCAAAAGGCAACAAACCCTCACTCGAAATTTGCTACAATGCAATCGAAGTCTTGGCGAGTGGATTCATTTTGCAAAATTCCAATCGGACTTCGTGTTGTGTCCCTCCTGGGCGGCTGCTTTAATGACCCCCATTGGCCTGACCAGGGGGAGAACGTTGAGGAGTGGCGCTACAGGCCCAGCCCCCTGGCAGAGGTGCTTCTGCCACAGACTGGGATGGGGTGTGAGCGGAATAGATGGATGTGGCCTGGGATAGTTCTGATTGGACCTGCACCACCCACACTTCCCTGCTGGCCTGCCCTGCATCATTGCAAGAGACAGCCATGCTGCTGCTGCTGCTGCTGCTAGGAGGCTTTGTCTGCAGTACTGTCCCTCACTGATTAAAAATTATACTGGAAAAATAAATGGGCATTGTGGAAACTGACCAGAGCTCCATTTGGTGCAGTGCTGATCCTGGCCCATGGGGCTTAGCATAAACAGATAGGTCAGGCCAGGAAGAGGGTGTTGCCTCAGTTCCCTAGATTTTCTAAGAATGAGACCATTTGGGGACTGATCACCACCCATGTAGTCCTCAGAAGCCAAGGAGCTTCTCCTGAGAGCCCACACCAAGCCGCCACAGTGACAGCCACCAGCACTCTTCCTTGGTCACCATGGAACAAATAAGACAACACAAACAATAATACAAGACTCTGTCGGCTTCTCGCCAACATGACAGCAAAGGCACATTTCAACCCTGCTGCTTACTTGCTTAATGAGCATGTACGTCTCAGACATGATCTTCTCGATCTTGGCTAGGTCGTAAGTCATGACCTTCTGACCCTGCTGCCACACACGATAAGCATCCAGGAGGAGGGTCTTCCCCGACTCTGTGTCATCGATCAGTTTCCTTTTCCGGCTTGGCCTCTGGCTGACCTCCTCCATCGGAGCTGCCTGGACGCGGACTTTGGCCGCCTCCAACTGCTGGTGCTTAGAGCTGATGCTCAGCTCCTCCAAGGACAGTTCGGCCGGCCGGCTGCTCTCTAAGCTTTTGTCCTTAGGGATCCGCCCAGGCAGCCCTCGGGTCGACTCAGGGCCTCTATAGGAAGAGCCCATTTTTTCAGGATCCTCAGAATATCCTTCCGAGTCCATGAGCTCCGTTGAGCCCGGCTGGGGAGCCTCTTTTGCTTCTCCCTCAGGGGTTGCCTCCCGCAGCTCTGCTGTGTCCATGGCGGTGGGGGGCTGCTGCACCCCCTGGGCGGCTTCTTTCACCCCATTCTCTGCCCCATAAGCTGCCACCCCGCCTTCAGACAAGACTGCCTTTTGCGGGAGGGCTTCCTGTCCTTCTTCCGCATTTGCTTTGTTAGAGACGTCGGTCGTCATCCTGGACGCAAAAAAGCTGCAGCACTTGGAGTCTGGATCTTCGGAGACCTTTAAAAGAGACACGGAATTTGTTCCCTTGAATTAGGAAGGGCACCTCCCCCCACCAAGAAGAATGCAGGGGTTTTAGGGCCTTACCTCGGTGAGCTCATTCAGCATGTCCTCCAGCACAGTCACCGTGAGGACGAAGGCACGCTGGGCAAGGACCTGGCGGTCTGCATCCCGCAAGTACTTCCTGCAGCACAGGGGAAAAAGAGGGCAGGAAGGCATTTGATTACAGGACTTGCAGATGCATTTGAAATCGAGGAGACAGCATTTGCAAATGCTCTGGATCCTGCTGGATTTCTCTGCCTCCAAAAACTACCTAGATGAAGCAACTGCTGGCCACCGCACACCCCTTTCAAAGGACAAAACTAAGAATCCATAGTTCACTTGGCTCAATCTGGCCAGAGTTTCCCTTCCCGCCACTGGTGCTTTGCTCAGGCCCAAGGCTACGACATCATTTGCTACTCAAGTTCATTCCTGACATAGAGAAGGCCTGCCTTGAAATATATTCATTTTGGGCTGGTGGTGGAGATGTCTCCTGCCTAACCACGTGAACTCCAACGATGCTAAATAGGTAGCTTGGCTGATGATGAATATTTACGAGCCTATAGCCCTTAAATCAAAAAGCTCTCGAATTTCCAGAAGCATCTTTTAACTGCATAAACAAGATGTGAGCTGAGCCACAATACAAACAAAACCATGATGCTCTGTGCTAAAAGAAAGGGAGACAGTCTTGCCCACCCAGTTTCTGACAAACCAGGCTTCAAAGGAGGGTTTATCCTAACCAGAGCTCACCACTGTGACTGATAATACCTTCAGAAGACCACCAGATCCCTCTGAATACCAGGTTCCTGGGAATCACAAGTGGAGAGAAAGCCACTTGCACTCAGGTCCTGCTTGTGGACATCCAAGAAGTACCTGGCTGGCTACTGTTGAGACCAGGAGGAGATGCCCCCTGTGGCCCCCAATCCAGTTAAAGGACTCTTCAGATGTCCCCAAGATATCATTTTGTTCAAACTGGCGGAAATGACCGGCAGAATCCGAGACCAGGGAGAAGAGTCGGTGGAAGAAGATTGGAAAAAGTTTAAAGTCTACTTACAGAAATACTGTAAAATTAATGAATGTTGGATAAGAAGTTAAGTGGTTTTTAGCTATAATGCTATAAGGAATATGAAAAAATGGATTATTAACAGGTAAAAATTTAATGTTATAATATTTTAAGATTAAAGATTAGGATAAACAAAGAGGGAAAGGATTTGCTGAACTAACAAATTGAACTGGAATACAAAAAAGGGAAGTGTGAGGAGGTCTGGGAAACAAGCAAATGAAAGATAAGTAATGGAAAGATGGAATTGTTTTTAACTATTTTTATTTTGTATTTTTCTTTTTTCTTTTTTCATTTTGTAATACTTTGAAAATCTTAATAAATATCTTTTTAAAAAAAGAAAGATATTCAAAATGCACTGAAGACTACAATGGTTTTTCCTTAACCTGAGACAAGTGTGTCTCTTTTCCTTTCATACACATACACAATAAAGAAGTTTCACTCCAGTCTAGTGAGCTTGCTCAAAGAAAACAAACTTCCTTCGACCGCTCTCGCACAAAGCCAGAAGCAAAGGCCCAACAATACGTCCATTTCGCGATTTTATCCAGCGGCAGCTTCAGTCTTAAGAGCCACAAATGACTACGTGCTGGCATGGACTATGTTTAAATCCTTCGGCTATGCTGAGAATCTAAGCAGGCCAGCACAAGAATGTTGCGTATCCCTCAGTAACTCACTGGGAATCGCCTCTAGACCGTAGACGGCTGTTTCCAAAGATACGCCCCTCACTGTGTGGCCGCATTCTGAGGCCTACCAAGCCCTCCAAGGCTCCTGCACCAAGAGGGGAAATTGATGAAAGGAAGCAACAGGGGCAGGGGCTCCTTTCCTCATCCCAGCAATGTTTTTGTGAAAGAGATAGTGTCAGGCCTGCCTTCTCCATCATCAGAGTGTATGGCTACTAGCTGAGGATTCCCTGGAGGTACCAGCAGCGCCTAACACTCCTGGCCTTGAGAAAGGCCTTTCTTCCTCCTCCATTAACCTCCAACAGTATTTGCCTAACATTCATGCAAACACTGCCTTGGTCTTTCTCATGGCTTCCTACACAGGCTGGAAGGCCTCTCCTTAGCTATTGTCTGCACCATCATCTCTTTATCCCTTGCTTAGGTAGAGTCCCATCAGTGGACATCCCTTGAGTTTTCACCCGTATGTGAGATCCATGTGTTACTTGTATGTAGGGCACCCACATAGGGACTCAGAAGTGGGGTCATGATGCTGCCTCCTCCCCCAGTAGTATTGAGTGTTGCAGCTGCTCATGAGGAGGAGTTCCTTCTATATTCAACCCACAACCATTTGGGGCAAGGCTAGCCCAGGGACAGGGCAAAGAGGGCAACCACATTGCTGCTTCACCATGTGCATGCCTTTGCCCACAACAGCAAAGCCTGACTTGCTTTGCTCTTAAAAGCCCGTAGCCTTCTATTTAAAGAGGAACAATGAACACAGAAAAAGACACTCCTCCCACATTTGCTTCCAACGTCGGGTACCCACGCAAAAGCTCTCAAACAAATATTTAAATCCTTTTAGAACTCATGCTTAATATCAACGCGTTTGGCTTCTAACTGGGTTTGTTGACATCCGCTGGGCTTCTCAGCTACGCCTGTCCTGAACTCCAGAACGCCTTCCTGTTGCAACAGCACGCAAAAAGGCTGTTTGTCTTTTCCGTGCACCAACTCAGGAAATCTACTCAAATCTATACACAGAGCATCGCCAGATCCGCTTCACCTGCGCAGAGATAAAAACTGAAATGATGATGATTCCATTTCCCCTCACTTGCTGCTGCCGACAGCCCCAGATTAGACCCTGATGGAGTAAATTAATCCACTGCTAAATAAACATGCCAGCCAGTCTCCAGAGAGCCAAACACAGTGAAGAACATCTCAAACAAGGCACTGAAGGGGCATGGAACGCTCTGTACTCTCAAGATTTCCTGGGCAATGGACTGGCTGGAATTGGCCGTATCAGCTACTTGGCACTGAATGAGGCCCACAATTAGAGATGCATTGCCTAACATCATGAAAAAGGGAGTAACCAAGCAACTTATTCTTAATGCATAGCAATCAAGTTGACCTCCTAGGGCCACTATCAATTCTCCCAGATAACTTTTTATTATTTTAAGCTTAAATAATGCACCTCCGTCACCAGAGGAAATCGAGAGGCATCCAGGCTAAGAAAGACTTTGACTTTCTAACTGCTTCCTCTTTGCCAAACAACACTGTAAAATTATGTTCCTAATTTATTAAAAGTTAGCTTTTATGGATGCTGCCCATCAGTGGATGAGCAATTCTTCAGCCAGAAATTATGGAGGGATGAAGAGCCTCAGCCATGGCGCTCCCTCTGTGACAGGCAGGTAGCGAAAGCTCCTCTTTTTGCCAAAGAGGTTTTCTTAGCTAAGGGGAATCCTCAGACGCTAATCAGCTGAACAGCAGGGGGCTGCTGTTGCTAACATACAAGTGGGAATGAAGGTGCAGCTGTGATTAGATGTGACAGTCAACGCTGGGAACCTCAATAACCTCAGCAATTCACTTGTCACCAACCCAGGTGGCTCTCCAATAGGCAGAGAAAGGAAGGGAGGAGGAAAAGGAATGGAGGTTTCAATTCTCTAGGGTGCCCCCGCCATTTGTCCCCCAGAAGGGGCCTACAGTCCTATTGAGAGTATTGGATACCATCCCAATCAGGAAGAGTGGCAAGCAAAGTTCATGGAATACGCAGAAATGGCAAAACGTATGGGAATAATAAGATATCAAGAAGAAAGTGTTTTTATTAAAGAATGGGGATGTTATGTAGATTATTTAAAGAATCATTGTAAACAACTAAATACATTAGTAGGATTAATATAAATCAAGCATTTAAAATGTGATCTTGGGGAGAGAGTAAATAGAATTTTTAAAAAAAGATGTTAAGGGGCACGTGCAGTTTAATTAAAAGTATTCACTATGTAACCAGAGGAGGGGTGGAGGGAAGTCAAAATGAGAGATACAAATGTAAAGGAGGACTACTGTTGTTAAACTGAAAACTGAAAATATTTTTTTAATAGAGTATTGGATAGAGGAGGACTGCAATGCAGCAGCACTCCATGCAGGGGGGGCAGGGGGGGTCACAAAGCAGCCCTCCATGATGGAGGCTCTGCATGAGCAAAGGCTCTAAGGAGAAACTTGGCCATTTGGCAGCCATGGAAGCAAAAAGACAGCCTAGAGAGGAGGGCGAAAACTTAGCCTGTTTCTGCCTGCTGGCAGTGACTGGCAAGTGAAAATCACACAAGGACAGTCACACATGTTCTGGATGTTTTTTGCCAGTTAGTTAGTTAGTTAGTTGTTCAAAACTTTTTTTAATATTGTGTTTTAATGTTGTAACCCATCCTGGGACCTTAGGGTGAAGAGAGGGTAACAAATGATGACGATGACAACAGCAGCAGCAGCCGTAGTAGGGGCAGTAGTAGTCATAATACTATTACTACTAATATATATTTTATTGTATTTGCAGATACTGCTGTGAACTGTATTTGTATTTTATGTGAGTGGGCAGTATATTTTTATAAAATAAATAAGTTAGATTGCTTTCCTAAATGTCAGCCATTGCTATAGCTTTTTTCATTGGTTAAAAAACCCAAAAGGAAGGAACTGGCAAGATCCTCACCAAACAACTAAGTGAACATTGGGCCCTACGACTGCCACTCTGAGGTTCTTCGCAATCAAGAGGCATTTTCAATTTATGAAAAACAAAAACAAGGGTTAGAGACTTGCTTGCTTGTTTAAAAAAAAATGAAATCTGGGAATTTGGGGGTTCTGGCTTATCCAGTATGGGAGGTACGGAACTGATAAACTGTTTCTCTTGCCTGCCCCCCTTTCCCCCTATACCATAGCACTGCTCTACCACGCTGGCTCCCTGAACCACTTTCCACCCAAAGAACCGGCAGCAGCTAGAAGCCAGCAGCGATGTGGGTGGAAGATTTCTTCCTTTTAGAAATGCATTGTTTCATAAAATTAATTATTAGCACAATGAATGCACACAATACATGCCAAACTGGGGAACTGGAAGAGATGTCAGTCAAATCTAACATAAAGCGGTTATTAACTTTTTCCAAGGGGCCATCCCTAGGAAGCAGATATATTTATGGGCACAGCTGTTAACCCACGCTAAATTTAGTATGCTGGCACTCTTCAGAGCCTTCATGTGTTTTTCTTGAAATCTAATCAATTTTCAAGCCGTCCAGAAAACATTGATTCTGCAGCAAAGCTTGAATTGAATATGCTTGAATGTAACGTTTAAACCACACTTCATTGATTCCACCCCCTCCCCCAAATGAAATATTTCAGTTCACCTGCTTTTGGCCACTGGAAGGTGCTCAGCCTGCCTCTTGACTGAGGGGTGCGCAGGGGATTGAGACCCTTACCATTGTGGGGAAGGGGCCAGAGTGCAGGGGGAAGGGGCCTGCTTTGCCTGGAGAAGGTCGCAGGTTCAATCCTCATTGACATCTCCAGTCAGTGCAGGCGATATTGAGTCCATCTATCTCAGTATGAGGCAGTGTCCTTATGCTGAGAACGTTAAATGTGGTCCTGAAAGTTGCTCTATTGAAAGGAAGCAGGACTGAGTTTCTTTCATTTAGCTCTGCTAAAAGACCTCGAAATCATTAAAGCCAGCAAAGGATCTACACCATCAGTTTATGGGGGCAAGGAAAGAGATCCCTGCGATGCCATCCAATGTACAAAATGAGAAAAAGCAAAAAGGATGTAAATATGGAACTGTTAACTGCTGTTGCTACTGTCAAAGAAAGATCTGAGGGAGCCTATCTGCGATTTTGATCTGTGACACACGCACACCACATGCTTCTCCAAAATGAGCACATTCCCACCTTAAGAGCTCAACTACTTTGAGCAGTCAAAGATGGAAGAGTGGCTTCTGAGGTGCTGGAAATGCAGTTGATATTATTTGCTGAACTCTTGTGGTGGGAAATAACTTCCAAAAGGCCTCCAAGGGCAGAAAAGCCAGGAACCAGTTCCCCGCTCCTCTGTAATCTCTATTCCCCCACCCTCACCTGTATCCTCTTCCTATCTTTCTGCTCCTCTCCTTTCCTGGAAAGGATTTTTAATATCCATTTTCAACACTGAGAGCAGCTCAGTGGGACCTACAAATGACAAGAGATTTGCAGGGTATATAGTGGGGAGGAAAGTGCCTGGATCTGGCCTTTGACAAACTGCTCTGCATTAAAGCCAAGATACAGCTTGTTCAGTCTAGACAGCGAGGCTTCAAGGCCGAAAACAAGCACTTTTGCAAACCAACCATTGTTATTCTCTAACTAATATATGTAAGAGTTAAGAAGGGTTTCAGCCACGGGGGTGTGTGCGTGTGTGTGTCAGCATCTTAGCATTTCAAGCCATAAACAAGAAGCCTGGGCCGTCCTCACTTTCCCTGGTCGGGGGTCCTCTGCAGCATAGATGAGACTTTCAGCAGGGTGTTGTAATCCTTGAGCTGCGACAAGACGTTGAGCAGAAGGACGATGGAGCGGTTCATGTGAGAGGCAAAGCTACCCGGGCGATCAATTTCATCCACGGGGATGCGCCAGATTCCCTGCACAGGGGAAGAAACCAGGAGGAAACCATCAACGGTGGGAAGCAGATATTGCAAGCGATAGGAGGGCTGTTTGGCCAAGGGCAACAGCCTCAAAGGGAGCCTCACATTTAGGCATTTTTTCAATTTTTGGCATTCGGTGAGTTTCACAACCTGTTTTTATGCACACCTGACCCAAATGTGGCACATGCTCACAGCTAAAACAGCATTTATGAATATACCTCATTTTATTTTTGATGCCTTGTTTTTGGGTTGCCACTTTAACTTTTATTCTCTCTAGAGCAGTGTTTCCCAACCTTGGGCCTCCAGCTGTTTTTGAACTACAATTCCCATCATCCCTGACCACTGGTCTTGCTAGCTAGGGATGATGGGAGTTGTAGTCCAAAAACAGCTGGAGGCTCAAGGTTGGGAAACACTGCTCTAGAGGGCCTCAAAAGCAGAAAGTGGCCAGGGCCTCTCTGGGTCTCTGAGGAGGCCTAGTGACAGCTTTGGACAAAAGTTTCTTCCCCACCTGCAGTTTCAATATATGAAATGCAACTGGAATTAATTCATTCAGGATTTCCAAGCTGAAACTGAAAGGCTTCATCAGGCCCAGAGAACATGTAAACAAACAAACCATGACATTCCATTGCAGGGCAGACATTCTTGATCTTAACTTTGTTATCCAAGACATCACGCAAAGGGCAAGTATAAGGACTTTTCTAGGCTTGAATAGAGCTATTTGCAGACCTGGCACAGCAAACTCCCCATGTAAAGGGAGGATTAAAAAATCCAGAGAAGATGCCCATTGAGGAGGTAATGTACACAGGACTCAAAGGGCTAAACAAACAGAAGTCCTGCAGGCCTGTTTTTTGTAAAAGGCTACACAAGTAATTCAGTTCCCAAGAGGCAACTGAATTCCCAGCCTTCAAGAAATGTTTTTTTAAACAAACGAGAGTCCACAAAATGATGGAAGATTAAAAAAAAGAAAGGAAGGTGAAGAGTGTGTGCTGTGTGCCATTAAGACACTACCCCATGGATACCCCATGGCACTTTTGCAACCACATTCTCACATAGTCCAAAGCTTCTCCTTGACTAATGTTCCATACTAACCATACATTCAAGGCGCCTTTGAGTGTGCCCCCAAAGAATCCTGGGACCTCTAGTTTACCTCTCCCAGAGCTACAATTCACAGTGCTCTGAATAAACTTAGTTCCCGGGATTCTTTCGGAGGGGGTGGGAAATGTGCTTTCAAAGAACAGACAGCTGCTGGCCCCCTGCTCTCCTCCCTGTATCCCTCCCTCCCTCGTTCTTTCCATCCTCCACCTCGGCTGGACCAATTGGGAAGGCTCTCTGGGGCACAGACCACAAACACTGGAGCAACCACCAGCAGCGCACCTCCGATCGGGCTCAAGGGATTTACAGCATCCCGAGAGCTTGGAGACAACGACTCGTGTTTCCAGCGGACCCACGGCACCGCCAGAGAGGTTTCAGAGAAGGAGCCTCTCCGGGGCTCCACGCCCGGCCAGCGCTCCGTCGTTTCCTCACCTACACCTCCCTGCAAGCCCCAGCCAGCTCCGCTTTCCAGGGCCGGAAAGAGCCGCGCATTTCTTCCCCTGGGAAGTCAGAGCAGCAGAGCTGCGCTCGGCGGCCCGTCGGAGAGGTGACGCCGACTCGTCTTCCTCGTCAGCCGCTGAGCGGCGGGCCAAGCGATCGGGCTCCCCGGCAGGTGGCGGGCGCAGGGAAAGCTCCATCGGCACCTACGCAACCTAAACCAAGGCGACGGTAGCCGAGGAAAGAGAGCCGCGTCGCTGCTAACTGGAAACCCGCGCGATTTGCAGGCGGAGGCGGCGCTCCGCTCGGCAGGCCTCCTCCTCCTCCCACGCAATCCGGCCAGCCCAGGGGCCGCCCCCCGCCCGCCTCCCGGGGCTTTCCCCGCAGTCCCCCGTCCAAACAAGGCCGGGCGCTGCGCAGCCGAGCCCCGAGGCTACCTCGAGGCGGGGGCTTCCCCTTCGCTCGCTTGCTCTCACCATGCTGGGCGCAGGGCGGCTCCCGGCAGCTGCGCGCCCTGGTGGTGGTGCTGGGGCTGGCCGCCCGCAAGGCCGCCTCCTGCCGCGCCCCGAAGAAGGCTCCCCCGCGGCGGCGCGGAGGCGAAGCGGCAGGCCCCGCGGCGGCAGCGGGAGCCGCCGCGCTGCCCATCGCTGGCGCTGCCATCGGGGGCTCTTCCCCGAGACGGCGCCCGTCACGTGGCTCTCCGCCCCCGAGAAGCCCCGCCAGGAAGGCAGCCAGCCAGCGAGAGAGAGAGGAGAGGCGGAGCTCCCCGACACCCCCGCGCCGGAGGGAAGCCAGAGCGCAAAGCCAAGCGGCGGCGCCGCCAGCTTCTGCCTCGGCCGGGCTGCGCAAACTTCGCTCTCCCTCTCCTCTAGGGCACCCCACCAACGTCACCGAGAAGGACCTGCTGTAGCACCGGGGCCGCCGCCCGATTACCCCCCTTGGGCACCTGCTCCCCCCTTGGGCACCTGCTCCCCCGAGCGAAGTGGCCGCGCAGCCAGGAAAACACGCGTCGCCTCTCCGGGGCACTTTCGGGTTCCAGCGTTGCCTGCAGCAGCAGCGGCAGCTCTGCCCGGCCTTTGAAGGCTTCCAAGAATTTCTGGCCCGTTTCACGCTTCGCTCAGCCAAAAAAACCCCCACCTCCGCATGGAACCAGGCACGGAGGAGAAAAAAACTTCACCCCAGGTCGCTTTTTGGGGGGAGTCACCTGTTGTTTCTAGAGCTAACTCTCTCCAACTCCCACCGAAAGGCTTCGCTCAAGGCCCCAACAAGAGAACCCAGGCGATCTGTTTGTTTTTTGGGTTTGTTTTTTTTTAAACCAGCAAAATCTCCTGCCTGACCTGCACCCAGCACAACACCGACGCTATCTGCAGCAGCCAACTTGGTGGCAACAGTCTTCAGAAACTTGATTGGGTCATGAACGCAGCTGATTTCTAAAACGTGACTCACAGTTTGAGCCCAGATCCCATTTTTCTTTTTAAAATCTCCCATCAATTTTCAGTTTCTCCTTGTCCGTTTCTGTATAACACAGTTATACAATACAGTGGTACCTCGGGTTACATACGCTTTAGGTTACAGACTCCGCTAACCCAGAAATAGTACCTTGGGTTAAGAACTTTGCTTCAGGATGAGAACAGAAATCGTGTTCCGGCGGCGCGGCAGCAGCAGGAGGCCACATTAGCTAAAGTGGTGCTTCAGGTTAAGAACAGTTTCAGGTTAAGAGCGGACCTCTGGAACAAATTAAGTACTTAACCCGAGGTACCACTGTACTATTATTAGAGGGAGACTTTCAGGAGCCTTCTCTATACGTTGGATGAAAAGAGCAGTGCCATTAAGCCAGATTCTGGAAGAATAAGCAGCATCTGCCCCAGCCAAGGCTATTGCAACCTGCTCTAGGAAATAAGATGGACTGCAGAAGCCTTCATCCACCTAAGATGGGAAGCCTAAATCGCTTGGCAATTAGGAGGATGCTAACGATGAAAGCAGAATCCCAACTACCTGAACCTCCTTAGAGAAGTACCAATTTCTCAGCACCTTTTTATCCCATGAATATTTTGTGGGGGGGGGGGGGGGGGGAGAAAACAGTGCCACAGCGGCTGACATTGTGCTGACAAACCAGAAGTGGAAAGGATGGGCAGCTCCTAAACCCATTCCTGACAGTAGTTCATTCTTATAAAAAGAGGGCACGTTACTTAGCTACTGTTCCCGAGGGAAAGGCTGGCCCAACACACACATACACTAGACACAAGTCAGGGCTCATATCTGCATAACTGAACTTGATGACACAATTGCACTGATCTGCAGATCCTATCCCAAGCGCACCTCATGGGGAATCCTTGCCTCGTTCCTGCTTTCTGACAGGAAATCATAATATGACCTCAACTTAATTGTCCACTGAACAGGCGGACAAGAGGGGGGAGGATTTGCCCCTCTGTGCAGCCACAAGACACAACTGCACATCTGCAGCGTAGCATCTTTCTGTTTAAGTGCAAAAAAACCCCATACATCACAATTCTGTTTTCAAATCCACTTCAATTAGTCTTTAAATGGTTCTTATCCATAGATGATAAAATTTACATTCTAAACAAACTTGAAATGTCTGCTAGGAGTAAGCCCCTAGTGCTAATGGAACAGACGCAACAAAAAGCCTGAAGAATGATAATTGACCCAGCAATGGTAGCAACAGAACAAGATCAGAGAAGGAGGAGAGAGAGTATAGCAGACGCAAACTTCTCCACCCAGCCCTCAAACTACCCTTGACTAAAATCCCTGTGAGCCAAGACAGGAGCACCCTTCCTTTGGAGCTGAGAATTGGGGTGAAGCCGGATACCCTCCGCAGACCAACCATAAGAAACATCCTGATAGGTCCCCATGTTCCTTTCTCTGCTGGTAGAGAAGTGTCTCCACTCCACGGCAGGAGGAAGTAAATAAGGAGCCCCAGAATCCCAGAGCAGGCAGACCCCTACCTACATAGCACAGGGCCGTCAGCAACACCGCCACATCGGCAAAGGGGAACCTGTCTGATGCAGTGAATGGTGAAGTCCAGGTAGCCCCCCTGTAGATTTTCTTGAGGGGAGGCTGATATCTGAATCCTGCCGATGGGCACCAACATCACCCCTGGTAGAGAGTGGCCTGTGATCCCCTATGAGGCTGCACCTCATAAGCTAGCCCAGCTTTTCTCAACCCTGGGTTCCCAGATGTTGTAGGACTACCACTCCCATTATCCCCCTCTGCTGGCTATGGAAGATGAGACTTTTAGCCCAACAACATCTGGGAAACCAAGGCTGGGCTAGACAGAGACTTGCTGACTTTGAACTCCTCTTACCCCCCATGGTGCATGAGTGAAGACAAACGATGGGCTGTCAGGGACTGGGAAAACGGCTGTATGTTGAATGCACTTTCAAATGGCCCTGCATATTTGAGACTTCTTGGGATGGAAAAACACTGCACTGCAATCTGTAGGAGCCAGAGCTGACTCCAGGCTGTAACACCCCCATTTCTCATGGCACATGCAGAGGTGAGTGTGGATTGCAGAAGTATCAAACCCTGACCCTTTTCTGGCAGAAATAGCTGCAAGGAAGGAGTGTTTGAAAGATGACAACTGGCCCAGGGACACTGACCCGGGGGCAAGGCGATATCCTGACTCCTAATGGCGGCAGCGGTGGCAGAGAAAGGAGGGGAATTGGCTGGTTTCCCTCCAGGCTCTCCCACACAGTGAAGCAATTCCAACCCCGACCCTTTAAGGGGTTGGGGGCGGAAGGCTGCTGAAAAGGCTCAGCGGAGGAGGAAAAGGGATTCTGGCGGCAACAGCAGCCACACATTTCACGCATCCCTCCCTGGCAGACCTAGAAAATTCTGTTGATGAAGAGGTAAAAGATGACGGGAAGGTTTGAAGATGATGAAGAAGAATAAGAAGGGGGGATGGGTTCTTCCTCCAGCTTGTCTCCCGGGGGCGAAAGTGAAGAGCACCCCAGCGTGGCACAACACTGGGGAAAAGACCAGACCCCAAGGATTTAGCCCTGCAGCAGAAGTCACAGGCAGCAGTGTGGATCTATTTCTTTTTTACACGGTGCTCTCATAAATGTTTTATAGAATATGGCACCAGGCATAATATACACAATCTACAACACAGCAGACGGAGGAACCCTTTGGCCAACCCTCTCTTGCTCTGCTTGGTTGTTGTCCATGTAAAGTGAAATAATCCACAAAAGTGGGGTGCAAGTCATGGACCGTATGGAGGAAGTTGATCTGACAAGGCAAGGAACTAGAATTCACTGAGGCTCCAGAATAGCCGCCAGCATTTAGGCTTTGCTTTAAGGTGTGGAGAGAATGTTACATTTCTCTCCTCATTGCCCTTTATATCAACCCTGCAATAAAAACCATTTTACAAATCACCATCAGACATGAAGGCAACTTAAGTGTTGCAAAATCTCTTTTTCTCTCTTCTACATACACACTTTTTCATTTTTTTTGCAAGTTCTGCTTGGTTCGGTGTTGCTTAAACTCAGGTGCATTTGTCAGCTCCCCTCAATTCCTGTTTCTGCTTTTATATTTCAGTACTTATTGACAGGGGGACACGGGTGGCGTAGGGCTTGCCGATCAGAAGGTCGGCGGTTCAAATCCCTGCAACGGGGTGAGGTCCCTGCTCCTGCCAACCTAGCAGTTCGAAAGCACGTCAAAGTGCAAGTAGATAAATAGGTACCGCTCCGGCGGGAAGGTAAACGGCGTTTCCATGAGCTGCTCTGGTTCGCCAGAAGCGACTTAGTCATGCTGGCCACATGACCCGGAAGCTGTCTGCGGACAAACGCCGGCTCCCTCGGCCTATAGAGCAAGATGAGCGTAACAACCCCAGAGTCGTCCGCAACTGGACCTAACGGTCAGGGGTACCTTTACCTTTTACTTATTGACAGAAGTGAGAGATATGTTATTAAATAGCAGCAGAAGCAACAGCTTCAGAGGTGGAGTTGCAGCTGCCTCATCCAAGGCTTAACATCAGTGTGCATACGCACACACACAGAGATTCAAGAAGAACCAACTGCCTGAGAGGAGAAAGTTGGGGGGGGGGGGATTTTCCCATGTGGCCAAAGCAGAACCTTTAAGAGCAGGAGCTGGGAGCATAGGACTTTCCCAGTCACCATGGCCTCATTTTTTTCTTTAATCTTATGTGTGTGTTTTAATTTTCTTTCTGTGGAGTACTGCTATCAGGCAGAAAGGCAGGGTAGCAGCATTTTAATTAAAGAGAAGAGCCTGTAAGACCCCACCACAACCTTCCTCAGGCAGAGCCTCTTCTCCCTTCCAGGGGCCAACTAACCAGTCATTCATTCATTCATTAAGTTCTTTGTGCTAGCCAAAGGCCATGACAGCTACTAACCAGTCAACAAGCCCTCTCTACTGCAGACAGCTTCATTCACAAGTCCACCTCATGCACATGTGGGAGAGCAACAGAGGTTTGCTAACAGGGTTCAAGCAGCTTCCTTAGTTTGGCCAGAAACTCTTGGGAGCTCAAGATGTGTGCTAGCCACTGAATGGGAAGGATGTCAAGACCCTTTGCCCTCCCCTTGGATCTCTCCATGCAGGGGAAGAAAGCAGTTGTGCCTCTGTTAAGCATCGCTCCTGTGTAGGGAACACATTTTGCTTTGCTGCAAATTCTTCTCTGCTTTGAAGGTTGCCTCCTAACAGACTTACCTGATGAAAAGGAGATGTAAAATGAGAAGGGGGGGGGGGGAATTAGCTGCTCAGAGGGCACTCTTAATTGGGTGGTATACAAAAAGATGTAAACACAAACAAACAGCCACAAGTTTCAGGTACAGGCAACTTACATTGAAGAAATTGGTCTTGTTCCTCTCGCAGAAGAGACCCTGTGCTGGCATGTGCTTCAGCTGCTGCCATGGGAGACTGCTGCCTAGCAACACATCGCGAGCCCACTGAAGATTCTATATAGGACAGCGCAGGGGAAGCAGGAGTTGGAGGGAGAGAGGTGGAGGGGATGTTTGGTTACTGCAGATGAAGCCTCGTCTTTCCTCCCTTCCTTTCCTCTCCCACTGCTCAACCAGCACATCTGCCACAGCCTCCCCCTGCCCCTTAGGCCCCCAGGCCTGCCTTCCTCCCCTCCTCACAGTTAAGAATGTTTGTGAACATCCCAAGACAACGCAGCAGCTCCCTCAATGGCACCAGAGGGGAGGGTGCTCCGTGCAACAACCAGTGTTTAGTCTCACATTTGGTTCAATGAGGTGATGGAGAGCATGTATATAGCCATGCAGAGAAGCCTCAGGAGAGGAGGGTTGAGGACCTCCTCGTCCAGCAAAGGACCAGCCTCATTTTTACCAGAGACCAAGCACCCAGTCCCCGGACCACTACCTGGGAACAAGCAGGGGACACATCCAGTGCTCCTCCATGCTGAACAACCACAAAATTTGCCTCCCCGCTCCCCGATATTGCCAGGCTTTTGTAGTACAGTTGAAATACATACTCTCAAATTGCCAGCACCCCCATAACTCCAATTTCTCAACAGCCCTCCCCATCCTGGTGCCCTCCAATGTTCTGGACCCACTCCTGGCAGCCCCACCATTGTACCCTGTGCTGGCTGGGGCTGATGGGAGCTGTCTGGAAGCCCTCTGGAGGGCTCTAGGTGGGGGAAGGAAGCCCTGATCGGTTGCTCACCTCAACTGAGCATTCTTATTGCTCCTGTTACTTTGAATACTTAGAGAGACACAAACCTCCTCATCAAACTGCGTGAACACCGAGAGTACAACAAGACTTCCAAGGCGAGCTTGGAAGCCTTGAAAGCAAACAGAAAGTCAGGCAATTTTGGGGAATTGTGTGCATATAAAACATCAGCTGAGCTGTGCACCTGGAATCCAAGCACAGAGCACAGTGCAGGATTCAGCTGCCTGGTAGCTCTCCCTCTTCCCTGAGCCTGTTTCTTTGTAAACCAAGCGCTTATTGGCTCCTGAGACACAGGCCTGCTTGTACAAGAGAGGCTGATGCCTGGCAAAATTTCAGAAGCTGGGGAGGGGGCATGAGATGTTTCATAACTAGGAATGGGTCTTTCAGTGCCTAACAGCTCCTTCCTCCTCACCCTACCACCACCGGCCAAAGCAGAAGCAGTAAGTGAGACAAAGGTGAAGTATGCTGAATTCATACAATTTCTCACAGGTTGCAGGGTTTAGCTGTTCTGAACACACAAATGGGACGTCGTCATACAGAATTAGTTATTTAGGTGCAGAACTTCCAGGAGGTCAGAGGCAGCAAACGGCTCCAGTGGGTATCCCTCTTACCAGCCACATCACAGCCAATACAACGGCCAGCACAGCTACACTAGACGTGCACGCTCAGCAGGCAGTCACTACAGGGACTGTGCTAACATTGCTCTGTCATATGGACACTGCAAAGTCAGCTTCTCCCTGTGGAGGTTGAAGGCGGGGAGCAAAGGAGCAACCCCTGCTCATTCCAGGTTCTAACTCACAGAATCATGCAGGGGCAGCTGGTTCTTGCTTTTGGGTAAGGCCAAACTGGAGTGATGCTGCAGCAGAGGGGATTTTGATTTCGTCCCAGAAGATCTTGAGAGCTCCTGGTTGCTGGTGTTGCTCCTCCCAGTCCCAGAGCAGAGGCTTTCCCCACCACAAGGCATTGCTGCTACTGCTGCTTAGGGAATGCCACCTGCCCATCACCCACAGGGGCTTTAGGCCTGGACAGTGAGAAGAGCAATGTCACATGAGAGGGGCAGCGCTCAGCCCTACTCTCCCACCACCACCTCTTACCTTATGGGTTGTGCTGTAGGCATAGAGGTAGGCCAGCCTGTAGAGACTCTTGTAGTGCTGAGGGAAGCGGCTGAGGCAGAGGCGGAAGGAGGTGATGCAGTGCTCCGTCAGGAACTTGCGCTGCTCCTCCAGGTCCACAGGGAGGCTCTGGGGAAACTGCTCCCCACTGGGCACAGCCCGCCGCTTGGTGTCCCACTGGGAAAGCGAGGGGGCAGGGGCTTTGGGGGGGACCCCGGGCGGCGGGGCCTGATGGTCCAGCTTCTGCTCAACCACATGGCAGGACTCTGAGCTCTCCAAGGGCTGCTCCTCTGGCTTCCCTGGAGTTGTCAAAACAGATAGGGCAGCATAGGCATCACACAGAAGCCACCATCTTTCTTCCTCCGTCGAAGGATGTTACAAACCGCTAAAAAAAACCCACAACTTTGAAGATAAGGAAAACCCCATGTGCACAAAGACGTGAAATGCACGGCCAGGAGAAGACGTTCCCTTGGCTTGTTCTTGCTCCTGTCAGAGTAGCTCAGGAGAGGAAGGAGGTGCTCAGGACCCGTCAGGAACAGCCTCGTCCCTCTCTCCTAGGAGGAAGCTGCTGATTCCCCCGCTCTCAGTCCACTATTCACCACTCCTTTCCCTCTGGCAGCAACAACCACTTGCTGCTCCAGGAAGAAAAGTGTGCACTTGCTCCAGCCGCTCAAGCTGTGCTAAGCAATGATCTCTCTCTCTCTCTCTCTCTCTCTCTCTCTCTCTCTCTCTCTCTCTCACTCTCTCACACACACACACACACACACACACACACACACAGAGAGAGATCTTCACACACCAGGAATGACCTACCCCTTTCCTCTGCAGGTCCTGGGGCCTCTTTGCCAGCAGCGGTGGCAACAGCTTCCGAAGGGGACACAAAAGGCCTCCTCTCTGGAAAAGGCTTCTTTGCACTGTCTTGAGAGCTGGCAACCTCAGTGAACATGTCTTGGGTGGAGTTGGAATCAGAGAGCACCACCGCTGTGCTATCCTGACTCCGGTCTGCAGGAGGGAAAGGAGGGCAAGCATGAGGGGGCTCCCAGGGCCGTCTCTCCACACAAACTTCCACCCACCTTGTACATCAAGGACTCAGTGCCTCCTCCTCTCCTCCTCCTGCTCTTGGCCTTATCAAGGCTGTGCCTGCAATCCTCACTGCCCCTTCCTCCATTTCCAGCCAAGGCGGCCCATTCACCTTTCCTACCCTTAGCCTCACCCTGCTGTTTCTGCAGATTCCATCTAGGAGAATTCAGCAGTGCATCCCCCCTTCAGGAGCAATGCTCCATTTGAGACACAGCACTGGGCAGCTTTTTTCTCTGGAAGCAAACGGATGGCATAATCCAAAATCTGGTCTGGCTCCACCAGGACTCATTCGCCAGGGGCAGATTTTGAATGCCAATATTTCCAAATGCTGCGACAGTTGCAAGATTACAGTCAGAAAAGATCCAAAGCGGACTTTTCTATGTAATACTGCTGCTGCTGCTAGATCCTTGACACAGGAACACTGCAGCAACCCACCTGGACCTGACCAATGAATGAACAGAGACCAGGAACAGGTGCTGCAGAAGGCATTTCTAATCAAGATTCCGGATTTCACCCAAAACCAGAGCTTTCCAAACTGTGTGTTGCGACACATTAGTATGTCGGCTGCAGTGTGTAGATGTGTCACACGAACCTCCCCACAATCCTTCCGTGGATGGAAAGGGGTAAGATTAACCTCCGGTTTGCTAGTAAAACTGAATTACTGTGTCGTGAAATGATGCACGTCTAAAAAGTGTGCCACCAACAGGAAAAGTTTGGAAAGCTCTGCCCCAAACCCTTTTACAAATGCAGATACAATTGGACCTTAATGTTGTCTTAGGGTGTTCACAAAAGTGTGTGGGAGGGGTGTGTATGTTTGTTTCTCTATTTACTCTTCTGCAAAGTAATAATTTCAAAAACTTCTATTGTAGGGTAGCCAATTGGAAACTTTTTCCACTCCTGATGATGTACAGAAGTTTCAATATGTGAGGAAGGGCTCTCTTGGCCTAGCCTGTCACACAAGACCAGTGAAATCCAAGCATTTTGTGCCCTCCTGAGACATGCAGCAAAAATCCTTGTGTGACTGGAAGCCAGTTTGGAAAAGAAGATGCCTTAGAAGTGGGCAGATGGTGGCCAATGCAGCTTCTAATAACCCACCCACCTGCAGGAGTCTGCCAAGCACTGAAATGCCCCTTTCAAACCTGATGGGAAGGGGGAGGGGGAAAGACCAGTTTTTTTATTAGGCTGAGTGCAAAGACACGAAGAAAAATGCAGGTGCAGCAAACTTGCAGAAGTTACATAATTAGAAGCAACTGCAAGACAAGGCAACGGAAGAATTGTCTGCCTAAATAGGAGAGCTGTATTATCAAGATAGTGAAATTCCGCAGATAAAAAATGAAAACCACTACAGATGAAGAAATGCCACCAGTTGTGGCAACACAAAAAAATGGAAGATCCTGCAGAAGCCGAAGAGCTGCAAATTAAGATCTGGAGTTCCCAGAACAGTTCCCAAAGAGAGTGTCAGGCAAAAATATACAGAGACAAGGAAAAGCTCTCAAAGGCAATTACAAGCTTCCTCTGCTAGTGAATCTTCCTGTGGATATACCACTAAGGGTGGTCACTCGGAAGGTGGCTTCACTTGCTAGAAGTTAAGATTCAAGAACTGAAATCCAGTCAGCAGGAAACAACCAGCCCTCTGTCCAACATCTGGTCCCTTTCTTTATGTCATCTTTGAGCAAGTGCTCCACCAAAGTGTCAGTAGCCGAGTAGGAGCCACAGAGGCACATAAGAGAGCTTCACCTGCAACTGATCAATAGCACCAAGAGGGGATGGAGGAGGGGGGTGGGAAGGACAACTTTAATGCAGGCCCCAAACACCAAAAGGCTAAAGCCGATGTGCAGCCTAAGAGTTGAGCTGCCTCCACCATACAGAGACCAGCTTTGTACTGCATGTTAAGAGGCAGTGCCTGTTCAGCAGAGCCAGCAGGTCTGTGAAAGACACCAATGAGGATTCATGGAATTGTAGAGTTCGAAGGAACCCCAGGGGTCATCTAGTCTAACCCCATTCTTCTTCTGGCACTTCATTCTCACCATGGGTGCTGTAGAAGCATCTGGGTGGTGTCTAGGATGTTGCAGAAAAGGCACTACACATCTGTCAACGAAATATTCAAGAGGCTATGGAGAAATTTGGCAACAGCACTGCCATCCTACATATCAAACCACACCAGACCGCCATGTCGGAAAGTCTTCGGAGAGAACCATCCCCTACCTGACGATTTGGAAGAAGAGCTCTCAGATCATACCGCGCAAGCCAGGACGTCTGTGGGCAGAATATGCAACACAGAAGAACCTGGCTCAGTTGATTCAGAATGGCATCGCTTGTTTTAAAAACAAGAAAAGCAGAAATGTTGCCAAAGGCAGACGATGCTCTTCATTTTCACCAGCCACTATATCTGGGGAAATGTCCCAACACCAAGAAATGTGGGCTGGAAGCACTGCAGATCAGGCCTGACGTGTGTTCTCATGTCTGAATCCCATTCCAGCTGCAGGTTACAAAGTCATCTCAAAGGCAAATGCATCACTCTGAGATTATGGCGTACATCAGGATGCTGCAGTGGACATACTGCCAACGAGACGACCTACATGAAGACCACCCACCTCAGAATACCTCTCACACGGTCATATGACATGAGGAACGTCACGGGAATGTCATGGGGATGAGTGCGCATTTCAAGCATTATTAGCGGTATCTGCAATTTTTCAACTGTATTCTAATTATGTATTTTAGTATTGTTTAGCATTATCCTGCCCCTTCCTTTTCTGGTTATATTTAGATTATAAATTCTGCAATCAATTTTTGGAAATTTGAAAACAAACTAACAAACAAAAACATATAGACAGTGTGCGTAAGGCATATACGGAAATTAAAACAAAGGATCATAGTGGCTTTTATTTGTGCTATTTGAAAGTCAAGGACTCAACCATGGGAAACAGCATTTTCATAATCCGTGCACACCAAATTTATGTTTGGCTAGTTAAAACCCGCCCCCCTGCCCAGCCACCAATGAGCCTTTGTACATCTTCTAAGAGCCCTTTTCCAGAAGTACAAGGACTAGGCTATGAGTGTTAATGAAAGACACAACATTTGCAAAAAGCAGGGTTTGGCATGGTCAGAGAGTAGGGGATGATGGGAGTTGTAGTCACCCTCATCCAGGAGGGGACACAGGCTGCCCATCCCTGGCGCAAAGAACAGAACGGGATGGAGGCAGAGCATGTGTTAAGGCGGGGGGAGAATCCAAGGGTTGCAACTCATCTCGAGGAAGCTTTTCCAGAAACTGGATCTCTACATTACCACAGTGAACAGATTCCTCATCCCCCAAAGCGGTTAAGCTGCAGTTCTGGCCTATTGTTCAAGCAAGCCGTGATGGATAAAAAAGCAGGGAGAGAATATCTATGAACAGAGTTTTTAAAAAGGGTTAAGGCAGCACGGGCAATATTGGTTACAAAGGCACAACAAACACACAAAAGACGGCACGGGAAAAACGACGACAACAACAAGAAAAGCAACATTGAGTTGTACAAAGAGCACCAAATGACAAGAATGGATGCTTTCTGCTCTACTGAATGGATGAATGACACGGGCCTCCCCATGCATTTACTGAAGAACAAGTTAGAACACTCTGCTACACAGCAAACACGCTTAAGACAAATGTGACATCAAAACTAGACGAATCTTGGAAAGGAAGTCTGTCAAGTCTCTTGCCTGGGACAACTGGTTTTCATTTTAATAACTTCCCATTTCTATTTGCAACTTCTGGACTGGAGTTTGGAGTTCTTGGCTACTTAACCGTTACTAACGTTCCTCATTCAACCAGCTGCACCTTACTCTACCTCAGTCACTGAGAATCCCAGGATATGGCAAAATCAAGCTCTTTCTGTCAAAAGGATTCAGTTTATGAGTCCCTAAACCACACAGAAGCTGGGCTTATATGGCAGCTCCAACGCCACTGGAAGCCAACTCTTATGGACATGCTCACAGGGAGCAAGTAAAATGAGCCGTAATTGCTGTTTACGTTTTATTCAGAAGAAGTGAGCTCTATGCCGGAAAGACTGAAAAATCGACAACAGCCGAGCCTCTCTAGGGAGGGGATGCCAGAGTTGAGGCTCCATGCCATGTATAATACAGCATGTCAAACCTACAAAGATTACTGCAGCCAACCTATCTCTGCCCAAGAAAGGCACCCATTAGCAAGCCAGCTTGTAAAAGGTACTCTGTGCCCCCAAGAGACAATGAGGGATCAATGAGCTTCCACTTGCAAGCTGTGGACCTCCTCTTTCAAAAGCAAGGCACCTCCATCCAGAACAGATTTTGCACCCATTTCCCAGGCCTGACAATCACCTCTACACACACTGCCTCTGTCTTGTCAGGATCCAGCACTCTGTTTACTGGCCCTCATCCAGCCCGTTATCAAATCCAGACAATGATTCAGCAGGTGTGCTTGCAATTGGCCATGGGTGGGACCATTAAACTGCACTCCAGACAGGTCAGAGCTTTTTTGTGGGTTGATTCAGTTAACAAAAATCACAAAACAAATGAAGAGATAATACACCGTTAACTTAAAAAAGCAGCATAAAAACATTTCAGAATGGCAGTAAAAAGACTGAAAGGACCAGCAACAATTATAAATTAAACAGGATGCCGGTATGCTTTAGTTATCAAGCTCTCTTCTGACTTAAGAGGCAGTACGTTTCAAGCTCTCTTGTGACTTATGAGGCAGTACGTTTCCAAGCACAATTCAAAGTGTTGGCGTTGACCTTTAAAGCCCTAAATGGCCTTGGCCCAGTATACCTGAAGGAGCGTCTCCACCCCCATCATTCTGCCTGGACACTGAGGTCCAGCGCCGAGGGCCTTCTAGCGGTTCCCTCACTGTGAGAAGCCAAGCTACAGGAAACCAGGCAGAGGGCCTTCTCGGTAGTGGCTCCCGCCCTGTGGAACGCCCTCCCATCAGATGTCAAGGAGATAAACAACAATCTGACTTTTAGAAGACATCTGAAGGCAGCCCTGTTTAGGGAAGTTTTTAATGACTGATGCTTTAATGTATTTTTAATCTCTGTTGGAAGCTGCCCAGAGTGGCTGGGGAAACCCAGCCAGATGGGTGGAGTACAAATAAAAAATTATAATAATATTATTATTATAAATGCATCTGAATGAGACCAGTTGTTAGGAATCCCAAGTGGGGAGAGTTACTCAGGGCCTGTTTGCTGATGGGCTTCGCTTGGGGCATCTGATGGGCCACTGTGAGAACAGAAGGCTGGACTAGACTGGTGCTTGATCCAGCAGGACTCCCATGCTCTTAAGAAAGAAGACAGGTGTTTGGCAAGATAGAGATATTGAACTTATTTTGGGGGATGGGGTAAGAAACATAGAATGGTTATGCAGCAGGTGTCCCCAAATCTTCAGAGTTTTATGATGCATGCAGCATAACCAACACAAAGGAATATGAGCAGGGTGGGAGTTTTCTGTCTATTTGTCTGGTATAATAGAGAAGATATCGAAAGAGCAAGTCAAAAACTGTGTCTCAAAACTGAACGTAGCATATGGGCAAAGGAAGAATGAGGCCAAACACAGTCAAAGGTCTTTCTCCTCCTATTTCCTGTTGTTAATACAAATTAATTAATTAAGAAGAAATATTGGGGGATATATTTGACTGGAACATAAATGGCCTATATGCAACAAGTCAGTTTCTTCTTATAACTTTTTGGAAGAAACAAAATGTATCCATGTATTTCTAGAAGGGATCAATATTTTCGAATCAGACACTCTTTAAATGTGTTTGGAAATCCAGGCTACCAAATTGGAAGTAGGTGGTGGGTAAAAGGGCCACTTAGTTACATTCATTAAGCCTTTTCTGTATCCTGCTATCGAGAATTGCAGCCATTTCAAAAGAAGTGGTATTACAATTTATGTTAGCGGTATTGCTAAGATATAAAGTATGGCTTTGGCTGCAGGAGAATGAGAATCTTATGAATTTGCAAAAACATTGCATCAGTAATGTCATATGTGATCCCCACATAAATATTGTTTTATAAGCTGACTAGGAATAACTGTTGGCATTGTGGATAAACATGTGCTGATTATATTCATATTTTAAAACTGCCCCCTCAAAATAATTAATTGGCAATTGATATTATACTATGTTAAGCAGCTAGAAGAAATTATTACTAATTGGTATTATATCTCACCTGCCCTCCAAGAAAGTCAAGATGGAGTACATGGTTCTCCTCCTTTCCCATTTTATCCTCTCAACAACCCTGTTAGGTTGAGGGACTGAGCTTCACATGGCTGAGTGGGGATTTGAACTCTGGTCTCCCAGGTTCTAGCCTGACACTCTAACCAGTCCAACACCATTGACTCTGAAGCTCTTCAAGTCTTACAAAATTACCTGGAAGGATCTATTAAAAGGGCGAATGCTGAAGGGATTCCTAATTTGCTAGTGGCAGCAGAAAAAGCAATAGCTCACTTCTGGGGAAATGTTTACAGCACCACTGATTCAGACTTGGCTTCATAGGATATTGAATGTTGCTATAATGATAACGCGAACATATGCTTATCCATGCATGGGAGGAGCCAATATAGGAAGATCAGTTTACTGAGTAATGGATTTTACGGATTGGTTTTCGGCTTCCCCCCAAAATGTTCGAAAACCGGAACACTCACTTCTGGTTTTCGATGGTTCGGAAGCCAGAACATTCCGACTCCCAAGGTGTTCAGGAACCGAGGTACGACTGTATACTGAATACTTTTGACTGCTATTTATAGATTTATGTACACAGATATATGTAGGGTGTAAGGGGTTTATAGTTAACTGCGTCCTTTTTTCAGGGATTTGCTTAGTCTCAAAGTCTGGTCTACTGGACTGCTTTAGTCTCTCTCTCTCTCTCTCATACACACACACACACCATTTCCACTCTTGGGTCTTTCCCCCGATTCCTTCTGGCTCCTGGATTACCTTGAGATGCTCTCCAGAGAACAAAGCATGGCTGGAGCAGAAGTCCTGGCTCTGGATACCCACATTATAAACTGCCATTACACCTGGGAAGAGCCACGTGTGGCCTTTGTGGCACATCCAGTGGAGTCTGCTTATTTTATTTTGATTTAACCAACATGAGAGATACCCAAAACCAAACCAGCCCAGCACACCTAAAGAGACAGCTTCAAATTCAGTGCTGGCTTTCCTTCCCAAGCAGCTTTGTGGGATGGCTGTGAGCCCAGAAGCAAAGCATTTCCAAAGCACCATTTCAAAATAGACATGCTTTTGGGGGGTTTTTTTGGACAGAAATGCAAACATCCAACTTTTGTTGAGATGTCAGCATACCCCTCCCGAAGCCCAAAAGGGAATAATGCCAATATGATGAACCCACTTCCCAGGCGAGGCAGAGCAGGCAATTCTATATTAAGCTGCTGCTTCTCTGCCTGGGACGTGGGCTGCCGGGCCTGAGCCAAATCACTTTCAGCTCCTCTGTGCCAACGACGTTGTAAGATGCGACCAGCTGTGCAAGGCTTGGTTGTTCCTTTTGGAAAAATCCTATTGTTCCCTGGCTTTGGCCAAAAGGCATTCACACTTGGCACCTTCCACTGCAGTGGCAGCAGTAACTAGATACCTGGACAGAAGCAGCAACTCCAGGGACAAGGGCCAGATAAGGGAGAAGGAGGTGAGGAGGAGGCGGCTCTTCCAACTGTCCTTTGGGTTTTGTCAAAGGCAGGCAACTCATGCTCCCAAATCGTTCAGAAATACATTCGACTTTCAACATGCACAACCTACAGAACCCGTGAATCTGCCTTATGAAGCCAGGTCAAGTGATTTGTTCTTGTATCCTGACATTCTCCCCTCCAACTAGAAGCAGGGCAGTGGGGCTGCTGTTCCCATCACCTGCCACTACCCAGTCCTGCTGCCAGGGCCTAAAATCTTCTGAATACAACAAAGCAGGTCTCCCTAGTGCTATCCATGGGGGATTTGTGCTCATGGAAACAGACAGAATTCAACCAAACCATGCCAATTAAGGCACGAAATAATCTACAGGCCTTAACCCTCCAGCCCAAATTTGCTTCGGAATGCAGATATACTGCTAAAAGGAAACAAAAATAAGCACAAAAGCAATACTAAAGGGGTGTGTGTGCTAGTATTACTGTGACACACTCATCACAAATGTTCTCTACCCCAGTCTGAGATTGACAGCATTTTGCCACTAAGACTACTGGGTTATAATGTGCATCAGCAATGGAGATGAGCCAGCCAGTTTAGAAACTTCGGAGGAGGGGGAAAGGAAGGGAGAAGATGTAATAATAAGAGGAGGAGGAAAAGTTGCCAGCTGAAGCCTCTCCACTTCATACTGCGAACATGACACGCGTGCGGTTGCCACCTGCCTCCCATTGCCCAAATGGCAGAGGTCTGGATTTCAGAACTGCGCCCAGGACAATTTGCCTACGAATCCCACAGCATTCAACTGAGCCTCGAAATACCCTTGAATACAGATCATCCAACTGTCTTGCCCATTTAGGTTGGATGGGAGGTGGCGACCTTTATGAGGTTAATAATGAGTTGCAATATTGCCCGTGTTACCGCAGCCCCATCGCCCTCCTTGAAGCAAGCAAATCTGCCGAAATGAGCCCCCCAGCCCCCATGATTACAGCACCTCTCTGTGCCGGCAGTATTGAGAACAGGGACTGTACCATCCGGTGTTGCCTGCTGACGGTTTTTTTTACATTTGACGTAATCGTGGTCAACTGGAGTAGCTGTGTAGGGTGGGGAAGTCAGACCTGGACCGGATGAGGAGGGGAGGGAAGTCCCTGGGCCCGGCACAGTCCCGGCAGAGGAGTGGGAGTCGTCATCCACCAGGCAGAGCTTTTCTCTGGAGGAGAAAGAAGGGAGGGAGGCTGTACTGACACACAGTAGCACCTATTACAGGGCGTGAGGGCTACCACTCAAATCCCTCTAAGGAGGTCTGTTGTCAGTGTCTGGCAGTTGCACTTTGGCTCTGCCTGGAGAGCTTCCCTGGCCCAACCAGACATGGCAGGCAGCAGCTGTGACTGCCCCACCTGCAAGGCGATACAAGTGTTCACTTTAAGCCATTTTGGAGCTGGCAATGGAGCCTCCCATTTAACCGAAGCTCTCCCACTGACCCTGAGAAAGTCAGCACTCACTTTTCAGTTATTTTGGGGGTGTTCTTTTCATCCCCCCTGGCGAAAGGCCCTTCGGCAGCTTCCTTCATAAATGTGACCAGCATCTCGGCATCCACCCCAGAGTTGGGCTTCCCCACAAGCTTCAGAATGGAGGCGTGAAGCCGAAAATAGACCTAAGGGGAAGAAACAAAGGCAGGGCAACAACAACCTCCTGACATATTATAAATGTATCCCAAAAAACCTAGCTGGCCGTTTACCACTTTATTATCCATAGCAAACAATTAAATGTAAAGACATCCGCTTGCTATTGGCCGTGTAAGACAAAGAGGGCTGCTTTCTGCAGGATTGTGAGAAAGAAGCTGCTTGCCTGGAAAAGATGACAACTGAGAAGAAAGGCTCTCACCACATGCCGGAAAAGGGGCAGTTCTTGGAAGCTGCCACAAGTGATGGAGCGATAAAGAGGAGGGAAGAAAGAGCAATGGCTTGACCTTTGGACTGTATTTTTGAAAAACACTTTAAAGCTGCAGTTCTAAGACTTGGCCGGTGGTGGGTGGGGGTCACTGCCCAGCTCTCAATAGAAATCAGCCATATGAAACCACATCAGCGCTTGAGCTGCAGCAATTTCCTCTCTGGTTTAGGGGCATGTCAGGGGGCCGGAAAGGCTACAGATCCTTTGGATTCCTTCCTCCCCCCCCCACCCCCCCACCTCAAGCAAGTTGCCTTTCCAGCCCTGGCAAAGTCAGAAGGGCAAAGGCTGCAGATACTTTGATGCCGACTCCCACACTAGCTCTCCCTCTCTGAGCTCCCTACCCACCCTTCCTAGAGGGGGATCAGATGCAAGGGGAGGTAGTGGTTGCTATAGAGAACTCCTGCCCTGAACGTGCCAGTGGACCTTTCCCTCAAGAGCTCCGAGGGCCTTGAAGCTTGTTCTGCTTCAAGGCCACGTCTGGCTGGCTGGCTTCATTGCTTTTACCTCTAAGGCCTCCATTGCAAGCTCCGGCGGGTTATGATAGTGGATCTTCTTGGGGTACCTGGCCGCTTCCTCGTGCAGGAAATGACCCGCCTGCTTGTAGTGACGGAGGTAGACCACAGGCGGCTGCTTCTGCTTCTCGGCAATCTTCCCCAGCATGTAGTGGATCAGCCACTCCTCCTCGTCTCCGTCGCCCTCACAGTGAGACGCTGAAATGAAGCAGTGCTTGGCCGTCTCCAGCATGCCGTCGCGCCGCTCTGCCATCTGAAACATGGGGAGGGAGTTTCAAGCCTTGCTGCAGCAGCAAGAGCTGCTTGGGGTGGTTGCCCTTTTGGGTCTGGCGAGCCCCCGCTTCCCGACCCCGGCCGGGGCCTGCAAGCTCCAGCTCAAGCCCTCACCTGCTGCACGACCTCAGCTGGCAGCTCCGACTTCCACTGCTTCAGCTGCCTGGAGGCGAAGGAGTGCAACGCATAGGACATGGTGCCGTACTCTATCCACAGGGAGAGGTTGGAGCCGTCAATCTCCAGGGCTCGCTTGAAGGAGCTCAGAACGGGGGTGGCGTGCTTCCAGATGAGGCCGTCGCTCTTCAGCTCGTTGGAGTTCAGCTTGTCTTGGATGCGGCTGGCTCGAGCCAGCGCCATGCCAGCCCAAGAGTCAAACCTGGGAGAAGAACAGCACACAACAACCCCCCGCACCTTGAGAAGTTCAGTCCCGATCTCTCCCCCGTCTCACTTTGTTATATCACAACAGCCTTTTTGTGTTTCTTCTAAAGGTGTTTATTATACCCCATTGTCAGTCACCTTTGCAGCCCTGAACAGTTTGTGATCGGGGTATTTAAAAAAGACCACCTCCCTCCACCGGCTCTTGCGTTCCCTCCATGGCTACTGCTGGGAGCTTTTCAGCTCAGGTGCCCAGATTTTAGAAAGCTTATCTGGACACACACACAAGTTAGCATTTCCATGATGGTCATTATCCTGTGGCAGGGATTCAATTGCATACCAGCAAATTTAGGTTCGTGCAATTAAAAAGGGTTCATGTGTTCTGGCACAACAACACACACTGGGGGGACTGGTTGTGCGTGCCTCTTCAAGGCAGCAGATGCCAACACAACCACAATGTGCCAATGCTCAGGGCACAGGGAAAATGCAAGAAGCCCAAATGCAAGGGGCCCTTACATGACACACACACACCATCCAGGGACCAACGATGGAATGACCAGGCATCTCATCTGGTGTCGGGGGTTCACCAAGCTGACCTGTTAGGGCAGATGCAGATGTCATGCATGTAGAACTTGATGGCCTTAGACTGCTCCTTGTTCTTGAAGTGGTAATCTGCGAGGAGGTAGTACAGCTCTGTCACCACCGGAGGAGAGTAGTCGGCACCCTCAGGGAGAGCTGGCACCTGGCAAGAAAGGGGAGAATAAGGATGCCTGGGCTTGTCATGGGCAGCAGCTGCCACCACCTGAATGTGCCTGTGGAAGGAGACTCCTCACAGCCTTGGGGCTGAGTGGAAGGAAAAAAGCTGTTGAGAAAACTGCAATTGGCTTAGCAGGGAATGCCATCCTCAGGCCTCAAATTATTCTAATACAGGTGTGGGGAATTTGTGACTTCCCACATGTAATTGGACTCCAGCTCCCATCAGCTTTAGCAGCCAGCATGGCTCAGGGATGACGGGAGTTCATAGAAACATAGAATTGTAGAGCCAAGGGTCATCAAGTCCAACCTCCTGCAATGCAGGAATCTCAGTTGTAGTGCAACAGCTTCTAGAGAGCCAAAACAGGTTCTAAAGGAAGCAATATGTGAGAATAAGACTTTGAGAGAACTTAAACAAAAGAGCAGACATCACAAAAAGATGGAATTCAATTGCTGGATACCCACAAGGCAGTGAAGTCACTTCTCCGTTACAAATAGCCTGTATCTGAATGCACCAGCAAACCATGCTCATTGTTGACAAATGCACCCCCCACCCCTGAGAGAAGGCAGGAGCCCCAGCAGCACCCCCTCCCCCTTAATCACTCCCTAAATGATGCAAGAGGCTTGTACCTTGCTCAGAGTCCCTTCAATGTAGCTAGACACCTCCTCTATCCTCAGCATAGGCTTGTCCGTCCGAGGGACAATGGTGGCCATCTTCTTCAGAAGGTTGGCCAGGTCAGCAGACACTGTACTGGTTTTGTAGCTGTCAAATTCAGGAAGGGTCTTGGGCTTGAAATATTCAAACATGAACAAGGCGTCTTCCCACATCAGATCCACCTTGGAGAGAAGGCAAGAGATGCATCAGGCCTTGCCAGGAACAAGAGGAACTAAGTCAGATTTCGAGTGTACATCTCAGTCCAGCGCTGCTTAGCAACACAGAAAGCTGCCTTATGCAGCTGACTGGCAAAGGACACGTTGGTAGAGCATGAGGCTCTTAATCTCAGGGTCAAGGGTTCAAGCCCCAAGTTGGGCAAAAGGATTCCTGGACTAGATGACCCTTTGGGTTCCTTCCATCTCCACAATTCTTTGATTCTATGAGTCAGGCCACTAGTTCATCAAAGCCAGGAATGCCTACACTGACTGGAAGCAGCTCCTCCAGGATTTCCAGGCAGGGTTCTCTCCAAGCCCCGTCTGGAGATGCTGCTGGACTGAACCCGGGACCTTCTGTGTGCAATGCAGATGCTCTGCCACAGAGCTGCAATGGCCCTTCCCCACACGTGGGAGGAGGAGGAGGAGGAGGAGGAGGAGGAGGAGGAGGAGGAGGAGGAGGAAGACAAGGTCTACTCTGAGTCCAGCATTTCCCCCATGCAGGTAACAAAGATGCCCTTTGGGGAGTAGCTAAGGGCTGCTGCCTTCCATGTCCAGCTCATGGGATTCCAATCTCTGGAAGCAGAGAGACCTGCATATCATTGAGCATCCTGCCTTTTCTCTCTGAAGGAGACCTGAGACAGTCTCACCTGCTGTGTGGAATGTTCTTCCAGGTAGCGAGCCTTGCTCTTTTTGCTCGGGAAGCTATACAGGCAATAAAAGCATTGCTCCAGAGCCGTCTCCAGCTCCTCCTTATAGGGATGGGTGTCCTCGGAGGTAGAGGCCAAAAGCTCTTTTTGCAGCACCCGTACCTGGAACGACAAAATTCACTGAGGTCAAGGCTACCGCCTGGGCAGGGGATGGCTGAAGAAGCCTTGGAGGAAGCGTGCTGCTCGGTGGGTGAGAACATGAAGGAACATTCCTCTCTCCGCATGAGTGTGAGTTCCACAGATCTCTCAACGAGTGGGGAGAGGAAGAGGGTTAATCTGGGCTATTTCAAGCATGGCTACTCACATAGAACTTAAGGAGGGCTCCGTCTGAGTTACAACACCACGATCTCCTCCCAAGGTATTCGTGAGCCGTGTTCAGAAGCATCAGGGAAGAGGGCAGCATAGGAGTGTCCAGATTCTGAGCTGCTGATGACAAAATGAATGTCAAGTAATTGCTGGACAAACAAAAAGCCACAGATCTGGTATGGGAGGTGCATGAGTCAAATGGGCAAGAAGCAGTTGGCCCAGCCATACCTGACGGCTCCTGGACTAGCCCCCAAATTGGTTCCTAGCCCAAAATTCCCTTATACAGGGAAAGACCCAGTTGTTTTATTACGTTCACCAAAAATGCTTGATGTCTGCTCAGAACAAGGAAGTCCCACAATAAACATTTTTCTCTGCAGGAACCTCCACCCCAAAAACTCAATTTTGTTAGGGTGGGGAGAGGAATATTTTGGTCTCTCCAAGTGGGAGGGGAGATTTGGGGATGGTGGTGGAAGCACCTGTTATGGCAGCAGTAACAGTTTCTACTTCCACACCACCACTACCCTTTACTAAACAGCTTAGGAGCTGGTGGTTTTGGAAATGGCAACAGGAGTTTTGGCTGCCGTCACACTTCCTCTCCTCCCCCCAAGCCTGGAGTGCCTCTGGAACGATGCTGTTGTGGACATGTGAACATCATTCCATGGGCTCTCTGAAGCATAACAATGGAGGCTGGAGTAATTCCACCTGTTTATTTAAAAAGAAGAGGTAAGGGCCTTCTGCCCTGGAAAATATTTTGAAGGCCCCAAAAACACACCCCAAAGTAATCACTGGCTAGCCAGTTCCAGCAGCCCTTTCACTTGTTCCATGCAACCTCCAGCCTGAGAAGGGAGAACCTGGAGGGCTCTTGCACACGGGCAATGTTTTGCTACAGAGAGCCACTTCTAACAATATGTTTGTCTTCCATGTGCAATAATCCAGCGACAAGACAAGGAAGGCTACAAGGGACGTTGCCATTGATCTGCATGCATTCTGGTGCTCTGTCTTTTTGCCCTGTTTTGGCAGGCACAGAGTTCCTGAATGCCCAACTCAACCTCTCATGGCAGAACACAGCCGCTTCCCACCCACTACAGAGGGCACAGCTGTTCCCCACCTTCTTCATTTTGGCTCTGCAGCTGCTGCTGCTCCTCCTGTTGGCAGCAGAGGGAGCGGAAGGTGTCTTCTTCGTGCTGAATGATCCTGTGAAGAATAATCCAGGGAAGCACCGAAGACACAGAAGGCTCTTTGGGCTCCTCCTGGACAGCCATGCTGCAGTCGATGATCTGGGGTGGAGGGGTTTCAAGGAACAGACATGGGGCAAGTTAAACCCACAGAGGGGACAACACTCAGCTCTTCCAACAGGAACAACATACTAATGACAGGCATTCAAGTCATCACCCAAGTGGCCCCAGAATGACCAAGCTGGTTTCAGGCTCATAAAACAATAGGGGATGTTCTTCACTTACACAAACATGCCCCCCTCCAAATTCATCAGGGGCTGAATCTGGCTGCACAACAGAGCAGCAGGAAACCGCTTAGCCACATAGCAACACTAAACCACATTTCCAAAGGGATACTGGCTGAGCCATGCGCTGAGCAAGACTAACCCTTCCCTGAGCCAACCCTCTCCTCCCGAGAGAAATTCATGGCGGCAGCCAGGGCAGAAAGGAGTGGTCAAGAGTGACAGCCAAAGTGTGTGAGAGGGTGGAAGGCTCTTTAAACACACACACACTGCCAAGGCTGCTTAGAGCCTTCAGCTGCCACCCAAGTAAGGATGGAAGCTGGAGACTTGGGAAGAGGCTGAGGAGAGAGAGAGAGAGAGAGAGAGAGAGAGAGAGAGAGAGAGAGAGAGAGAGAGAAAGAAAGAAAGAAAGAAAGAAAGAAAGAAAGAAAGAAAGAGAGCCCCTCAAAGCAGAGGGTGGAGCTGAGCTCTAACCTAGGAGGGAACTAGTATTCTTGCTCTCCTTCCCCCTCTGCCATTACCCATTACAAAAAGTCTGGTTTTGTATTTCTCCTTCTTTCTTCTCTTCTAGCGGACACTGTTGAGCGCGCAGGAACTCCAACTGCTCTTACAGCCAAAGAAAGGGGTTTGGGGTTTAGCTTTTGCTCTGGATTATGCAGTACCTTCCTTTCCCCACTCCCGCTGGGCCACTACTCCACTACTTGCGCCAGCTTTGTTTGCTTTCATTGTGCTGTGTGATTAAGTGTTGGGCAACACCAATTTAAGGGCCAAACCAAGGCTATGAGCTGCCAGACCTCCAGAGCTGGCCCCCCTCCTAAGACCTGGCAGGCTCCCATTCCTATGCTCTGTACTCAGAGCCCCTGGGGAATGACCCTCCTCCCCTGGCTGCTTTTTACACGTTAAAATGACGTTTCCACCAGCAACTGCAGAACAGATCCTCATGTCACCAATGGCTCAGAGAAAGGCTGCCAGCAGGTCTCCTGCTCTCTAAGAGCAATGTGGGTCCTCGGGCAAAGAGCAGGATACCTGGACGAGGTTGCTGGTCAGTCGGACCAGGCTCTGCAAGGCTGGCGGCTCCTCCAGGCTGCTGCTGTCTGAGGAAAGGGAGCAGTCGATCCCCGCGAGCAGCTGCGTGACAGTGGCCACCCACTCCTCCTTGGCAGATGCCTCTGTCATGTTGATCATCTGCTGAAAGGCTTCGTTCAGGGCAACCTCAGAGCACTCAAAGCACTGCCGGTAGTCCTGCAGCTTGAGCAGGGAATCCTGAGGAGCATTAAAGAAGAGACACCTTGGAGGAAAACGTGCAAGAGCATTTGCAAGACAGCTGCTGGGAACCTTTCCTAGATCTGCACATGGAAGGGCATTGAGAGGCATGCCCATGCAGGCTCCCTATGGAGAGGGCACTGGTGCTCGTGGCTAAGAGCACTTGGGCTGGAAAGGCCGAAAGCTGCGGACAACAGGTTCCTGTACACCCTCCGCTTTTCTGCATTTGTGTGACGTGACCAGGATAAACATGCAGCACTGCATAAAAGCCATCAAGAAAACACCCTGAGGACTCCTCAAGAACCTACAAAGAGCCCTGCTGGATCAGGCCAATGGCCCATCTAATCCAGCATCTCTATCTAACAATGGCCAACCAGCTACCCACAAGCAGGGCTTGAGCACAAGGGCACTCTCCCTCGCCTTCCCTAACACCATGGTTTCCAACAACTTGGGTATTCATTTCCTTGAAAACAGCTTCGAACAGCAGCACACACAGAGCGCTTTCCCCTCCGCACAGCAAAAGGAACTAGCACCAGAGTCAGCCTAGTGAACCTGCTGGTTGTTTTGCTGGCTGATGTTTCCTGGCAGCCTCTGCTGCAACCATCAAGGCTGGCTATGCCGGTTTGGCCTTCCCTGCTGCCCTCAGACAATCCCACCTGCAGCAGGAGCAGCTGAGCTGGCCTCTCTGGAATGGAGATGACAAATTCCAGGTGCTTCGTCCGGCCGTATCCGCTGAAACACAAGGTGGGCCGCAGCAGACGCACCACCGCTTTGTAGTCGCCGGCCTCGTACAAGCGCTGGATCTCCTCCAGGGACTGGCATCTCTCCAGGGACTTGAGGTTCTTCTCAATCTGCAAGAGTCACACACTGCATGTTGCAAGCGGCAATGGTCTCTCATGTGTTCCACAAGCAACAGAATTAGCTGCTCTGAAGGCAGCAACAGACCAAGGTGACAGTAAGGCAGGAGCCCAACTGAAGGACACTGACTGCTTCATTTCAGTTTTCAAACCAGAACCACAAATCACAGGTAATTTAGTCAAGCATTTATCCAGACTCAAACATACGAAGCTTTCTGAGACAAAGTTGAGCCAGTGGCCCACTTAGCTCAACAGTGTCCACTCTGACAGGCAGAGGGTGTTTCCTTGAGGGGCTGAACCCGGGACCTTCAACACACAAAGCGCACACACACTTTGGTAATGGGGGTCATGGCTGCTTCCATGTTTGCATCCCCGGCATAACTGCTATGAGTTCATCCTCACAAGGAAGGCAAGTGCAGCCAGCCTCTTGCAGTGACCCAAACGTTCCCACGTCCAGCTGGTGTTACCTCTTCCAACGAGACCACAGAGTCCACATGGAGATTTGGCAACCGGATCACCACGCCCTCGTCGCCAGCTTTGGCCTGCACTGCAGCAGAGCTCTGGAGCATCTCTGTGCAGACGTCATAGTTCTCCAAGGCCTGCTCCATGTCCCCCTGGGAAAGCAAGCAGCATGCTCAACTGCAGCCTGCCAGCTAAGCTCCTTCCCCCAGCCAGCCCCTCCCAGGAACTCCATACCCCAAGCTGCCTTTTGCAAAGCCTTTTGCTCAAGGCTTTTTAAAACTCACTCTGCCTTTGTACCCAGATTTCCACTATAGCCTCACAGAAGAGGAGCTGTGTGCCCAGTGTCTGACTGCCCAGATCTAAAGCCAGCAGTGCTGAATTAGGTAAAAGGTAAAGGTACCCCTGCCCGTATGGGCCAGTCTTGACAGACTCTAGGGTTGTGCGCCCATCTCACTCAAGAGGCCGGGGGCCAGCGCTGTCCGGAGACACTTCCGAGTCACGTGGCCAGCGTGACATTGCTGCTCTGGCGAGCCAGAGCCGCACACGGAAACGCCGTTTACCTTCCCGCTAGTAAGCGGTCCCTATTTATCTACTTGCACCCGGGGGTGCTTTCGAACTGCTAGGTTGGCAGGCGCTGGGACTGAACAATGGGAGCACACCCCGCCGCGGGGATTCGAACCGCCGACCTTTCGATCGGCAAGACCTAGGCGCTGAGGCTTTTACCCACAGCGCCACCCGCGTCCCTTGTTGAATTAGGTACTCTGCTGCAAACACCACAGAAGCTGTGCAGTCCCCCCCCCAAAACCCCCCGAAATACAAACCTGCAGGGCCAGGAAGCGAGCCTTCAGCCAATACACCCGAACCACAAACTCCAGCCAGCCCTCCTCAAAGAGATCTCGCTGAGAAGAGGCAAAGGAGAGCTGGAGCAGATCCCCCAGGAAGTGGCTGCCAGGGAAATCAGGGCCAAACTTCCCGTTTACCGAGCTGCCCGCAGGGCCGTTCCTTGGAGACACTGAAACAGTTTATTTCACATTTCAGCACAAGGTTCTAACATGAGAGCTCAGATTCTTTGCAGCTCAAAGTCTAAACAACAGCATTGGGAGCGGAGAACCCCAAGATCTGCACCTGAGAGAAGCCGATTGAGGAAACGTAACAGAGAAAAACTTGCTTCTTTTTTGCAAGGCGTTGGGTTTGCTTATGAAGCAGTGAACCCCAGAAGCTGCCCTGTCCTGCTCCAGGTACATCTGACCCAAGTGGCTGGGGACTCTCCAGTCTCCTCCAACCTGACTTCAAGGCCAAAAGGTCAACTTGGGAATGTCTATGTGCAAACCTCAAGATCGACTACTAGGCCCAGCTTCTAAGCTCAGGCACATGTTTCCTGTGGGGACTCGTATCTCACCGGAAGGAGTTTGCAGGGCCTTTCCTCGGAAGAAGCACTTGCTAACACCCGGTGCTCACTCACCCATTGAGCTCTTCCCTTTGGTCAGCAGCCACTGGTCAAGCTGCAGCTCCATGCAGGACAGACTCATCAGCATCATATCCTAGAGCAGAGACAAAAGTGGGGGGTGGAGAGAGGAGGGTTAGGAAGGCGTCAGGGGATTGGAGGGGGAATCATTTTGCACCTCCAGCGGAAAAACCCTTCTTATGAGAATAAGCAGTGTTGACTACAGCATTTGTGAAAGATCAGGAACAGCAGCAGAAAGACATTTTGCTGCAGAGAGAGAAAGCACCAGGAGGCGACTGGCCCCCTGATTCGTTCTTCAAACCTTTATCACACGACACCTAAGAAAAGCTTGATCCTAAAAATAAAGGGAGCAGAGGGCAGGCAGTGAGCATCTTGCCAGCTAAGTTTGTCCTGATGGGAAAAGTTTGCGGAGGGATTTACTCCCAACTGTCAATCAAGATACAAACCTGGAGCCAGTGGAGGTCCTAGGACACTATTCCCATGGGAAGGGTGTGCAGATGGCCTAAGTATCAACCTCTGGGTAGGTCCCAACCAGTGAAAAGGGGTGCCGAGCATTATCCTCCTGCCTCCAATTACTCAGTCATAGAACACTCCCTGATGCTACACCTCCAGTATTGTTGCTCCTCCAGTTAAACACTATCTCGGGAACCAGGGCTGGGAAAAGCTCCCACTCGTGAACAGCAGATTTACACTGATTTTTCTCCAACTCTCCATTCCATCAGGCTGTGGCTTGGGAAGAAGCTGGGCATGGCCCTGCTTCCCCTCTCCCAGAATTATATCCATCCCAGCCAGTCACTGTAAGAACTACTATGTAGCTTTAAGAACTGATGCCTGGCTTTGTCTTCTTCCTCCTCCCTCTCCATTCCTTTTTCCTTTTGTATTGTGTCTCTTAAGATTGAAAGTCTGCGAGGAGAGACTTGTTTATTTGACAGTATGCAAGCCACCCTGAGAGCCTTTTCAGCTAAAGAGTAGGATAAAAACAACAGCAAAGAAGCAGAGACATGCTCTGCGGATCGTAGCCCATGTCTCTGGCTACCAGACACAGCTCCGGCTATACAGGAACTAAGTCTCTCTCACACATGTACCCTTTAGAGGTGGTGCTTGGGTGGCAACAGAGCGAGGTCACCTCCAGAAGTATTTCCTTACCCTGATGTGCTCGTTGCGACAGTCCCTTA
The DNA here is from genome assembly GCF_964188315.1 of Podarcis muralis. NCBI lineage: Eukaryota > Metazoa > Chordata > Lepidosauria > Squamata > Lacertidae > Podarcis > Podarcis muralis. The sequence continues at coordinate 27,291,273 of NC_135670.1, forward strand.
GCAGCGGATTGGGGAGGCTGCTGCTGTGCTTCCTCCAGCTGTTGTAGATGTTCAGCACAACCTCAGCCAAGCCCGGCGGCCATTTCACAAGGAACTTCAGGCTGATCACTTTCAGGTACCTCATCATCAACTCAAGGATGCCCCCGTTGTTCAAGTTAGCCAAGAGGAAGTTATGAACATCCTGCTTCTCTGGAAGAAAAAAGTTAACACAATGTGCATGGAAAGAAGCAACCACTTCTCCCCTCCCCTGCCTCCCTACATTCTGTGACATCAGAGCAGCTCACCTAATCCGTCAAAGGCTTCACCACAAAATTATACTACAGCTTCCAAATATTGGATCAAATTAATGAATTCAAATGTAATCCTTTTTGGGGGGAGTCCCTCAGCTGAAACACAGAAGCCAGGGAAAGTCCCTACCATATTCCATGCATGTTGTTGAGTCACACGGCATCCTGTGGGTGCCCACATGCTGGAAATTTTCCTCCTTGGCCTCAGACTGGACCTCGTAGCTGCTGAAAGGACCCTCGTCTTCTTCTGGGTCAGGTTTCCTCAGGCTAACAGGAAAAGCAAAACAAAGAGTAAAGCAAAGCATCAATGCTCTGGACCTTGGCAGCCCCTCACAAGGCAGACATCAAAACACACTCCTGTTATAGCAATTTTGCAAGCAACATGCAATTCCCAGAAGCTAGATTTATTTTCGCAACACACCAGTCAAAGTGGAGGGAAACACCAGTTCTTTGTAACTGCTGACAATATTGCAGGGATCACGAGAAGTTGTGTCCAGGAGAAGGCAGGCAGCCAACCCCAAATCAGCACAGTACAGTGGTACCTCGGGTTAAGAACTTAATTCGTTCTGGAGGTCCATTCTTAACCTGAAACTGTTCTTAACCTGAAGCACCACTTTAGCTAATGGGGCCTCCCGCTGCCACCGCGCTGCTGCTGCGCGATTTCTGTTCTCATCCTGAAGCAAAGTTCTTAACCCAAGGTACTATTTCTGGATTAGCGGAGTCTGTAACCTGAAGCGTCTGTAACCTGAAGCGTCTGTAACCCGAGGTACCACTGTACTGCTCCAGCAGCCCATGCAGGAAGCCCACTGAGATGGTGGGCCTGAACCAAAGCTGCGCTGGAGGGTTTTTTGCCCTAGGTGAAGCCTCCAGAGGGGCGCCATTGAGGCTCCCAGTCTGTGTGCATGTATGTAAATGTGTGTGGCGTGTGTGTATCAAACTGAGTCTTTGACCTGGGTGAAATAAAGCCTAGTTTCACCCCTGGGTGGGTGGGGTGCAGAGCTCAGCAAGCTTCTCTGCTATTTTTTCAGAAGCACAACCACCAATCTTCCATCCTCACCGTGAAGGAAGGAATTTCACCAGCAGCTCCTGGAAGTCCACCTTCTCTTCCTTTTTGCACTTGGTGTTCCGCACCCGAGCCGACCGCCTCTTGGCTGTCTCGCCGCTGTCTTCGGGGATCCGCTTCCGCTTCACCCCTTTCTTTGATCTGTCCCCCACGGAGGCATCCCCTAAGAAGAGCCAGAGAACGTCCAGGTATCAAACTCCTGGCCCCAGCAAGGACACACTTGATCAGGACGGCTTCCCTTGAACTCTGATTTGCAGAAGGCAGAATTCTTGTTGCCACAGAAGCCAAGTAGGGGGAGCCGGAGGAGCAGTGGCAGCCCAGAAGACACCTTGCCCCACTCCCCAAAAAGGTGGCTGCTGCACCAACAGCCACTCCATAGCAGCAGCAACATCATGGCCACACAGAATCTCTCCTCCCCATTCTCCAGGCAAATGTCCTCCAAAAGACCCTGGAAGAGAAGCTTGGCTCATCTACCTGGGAGCTGGCTAGAAGTAGTCACTTCTGCCTTCCAGACTCTCTTTGCATCATGGACAGCACAAGCCAACCTATCATAAGCATCCTACTACTTCTCGCCACCGAAGACCAGAAGGCCAGCTCTACTTCTACTTTATTAATTGGTCCATGAAGAACAGAGCACAATGATTCAGAAACCCTTCAACATCCACCCAGAGAACATATTCATGTAATGCATCCCTTACCTGCAGGACTGACTGATTCCAGAACACTTGGACTGGGAAAGGTGGGTGTCACTGGTGTGTATGTTAGGAGTGGCTCCGTCACAGGCATCTGGGGATTGGTGCTGACAGGGTTGGGCTGTATAACACTGACGGGAGCGGAAGTTGCCGGGACGTCAGAGTGCTGGTCTAGATCTTGGTACTCCAAGAGGTCAATTCTCTTGCCCAGGCTGGGTCGAGGCGGCTCGCAAGTGGTCAGGTGTTGATACATGGCCAGTAAGCTCTCCCCGAGACACTTCCACCTGCAGGACAGCACATGACAGACAACCAAACACAAGCTCAGCTCTCACCCAGGGGCCAGGGCAGGCAATGCTCCCGTCTCCTTGCCTTTAAGCCACATGCAGAAATAAGGAGAACGTTTGGGAGCAAGGCAGCCCTTTTCCACATGGGACCAAAAGCCAATTGTTCACAGAAATCATTAAGGAAATATTGCTTTAAGTTCGCTCTACAGTTGTCAGAGTAAGTTCAAACCCAGTTGAGACCTACGTGAAAAGGGGGATGGGCTGGACAAGCTTCAGGTCTGGCTCCCTTTTTCGCACCAAGAGTGCCTGCCTCTTCCTGCGCAACTCCAGAGCTTCCTCGATGATCGTTCTAGTCTCAGACGGACTCACGTTGACATTGTGGACTGACAAGTCACTGGAAAAACAAAAGAAGAAGCAAAGCAGCTGTTTAGATGCTTCCGTGTCATTTCATAGCCAGGCAAATTCCTTTAAATTTAGCAAAATTTAAATTACCCTGCTGAAAGTAAAATAGCTTAATTACTTGGACACCCGTTCAACAGCAACTCTGGAAGCTGCATGTCAACAGCATGATGCCTACAAAACGGTGGGTTTGTTGTGGCACTCTCTGCCTTTCCAATATGGGAGAAGCAGCTTTAGGTCACAAACAGGGGACAGAACAAACCTCTGGGAACTGGCAAAGAGGCTGCATGTCCTCACTTTGAAATGGAAGCTTCTGCCACTATTCCTTCCGATGCGAGACAGGAACATCAATATTCTTTACCTTCAATTCTGGAAGAAACTCACCCTTTGAGGAACATCCTCAAGGAGTCCTTCCTGAGGCATGGCTGCTCCTCAAAGATCTTCTCCTTGATGACCAGCCCTTTGCTGTACAGGCAATCCCTCTCCAGAGCTTTGCAGATGAAATACAAGCAGGCTGAGGGGAGGAACAAAAGCCTCAATTTAAATTCATCCTAAACTCTTTTTCCATATCGGAAAGTCACGTGCATCCCAAAGGAGCATTCTGATAGTATACAGTGATGTAGCCTTCCTGGAGCGGGTGGGATATGCTAAGATCCAATTTGGCATGTCTGTAAACAGAACTAAGGAATATATCATTTCATTTCACATGCTGTATAAATACCTCAAAGGTTTTTCCAGTAGCCCAAAGTGTTGAACTAAAGCACTTTGTGTTTTTAGTTAAAGAAGGGCTTTTTAGAGGGCTTCTCACCTTATGGTGTTGATGCCATTCCCTTTATCACCAACATGCAAGGAATCATTTTCCCTTACTGGTTAATTATTATTCTTTTGGCTTGCTATGTTAACACTGTTATTGTCCGACTATTGTTTTAAGAACTGTGGTTTGATCTTGTGTTCACATCTTTTTATATAATGCATGTTTTGATTTGTAAACTGATTTACTGTATAGTCTTTTTTTAAAACAGAGATTATAGATTTTTTTTAAAAAATATACATATAAACAGTAATGAACAATACCCACCCTCTAGCCCTCAATAGGAAAAGACTAAACTACCAACAGCTTATCTCAAAACAAAAGAGTTTGCTATCAGGCTATTTTCACCCTCCCAACACCCCAAAAGTGAGCAACACCAACCCAAGCAATCCAAAACAGTAACTCCAGCAGCTGCCTGTACCAACAGATGTAATGAGCTTTATTTGGAAAAATAAAACAAAATGAATACAACTTACTTGTGTAGTCACTGAGTGTGTAGAGAACTGTAATAAGGTTATCTAAACAAGGCCAGTGGTCTGGATTACAGGTGAGTCCTTCTTCAAAGGCATGGCGTGCCAGAGGCAGGCGCATCAGTCTGAGTGCCACATGCCCAATCTTATACCACAGGTTGACGTCTGTCGAGTCTAGCATTACAGCCTGGAAAACACAGTACAGTGGTGCCTCGCAAGACGAAAAGAATACGTTCCACAATTCTCTTCGTCTAGCGGTTTTTTCGTCTTGCGAAGCAAGCCCATTGACAGCTTAGCGGATTAGCGCTACAGCGGTCTAGCGGCTTTCAGCGATCAGCTGTTAAGCGGCTTATCAGCGGAACAGCTGATAAGCGGCTTAGCGCCTTAGGAAAAGGGGGGGGGGGAGCGAAAAAAACCCGCGGGGACTCGCAAGATTTTTTCGTCTTGTGAAGCAACCCCATAGGGAAATTCGTTTTGCGAAGCGCCTCCAAAACGGAAAACCCTTTCGTCTAGTGGGTTTTCCGTCTTGCGAGGCGTTCGTCTTGCGGGGCACCACTGTATATAACAATACACTTTTACATACACACACAAGTGTAAATTGTACCCACAATGGAACCTGGAAGTTGCACTAACAGTTTGGGGTTACAAGGCTCTAGTGTAAGAGTGGTGAATCCTGGATCCGGCCCACCAAGCCTCGGCCTTCCTCGTGGCTGAGTGTTGCGGCTTAGCGCCCCAGGATCCTCTCTGCTGCAGCATTAAATGCATGTGAGGCAGAAACTCTGGCCCTGGTGAGTGTGAAGGAGAGATGCCTGTACCTCCAAGTAGAACTCCATGGCCGTCTCAAAGTCATCGCGCTGTGCTGCGAGCTGAGCTAAGTTTTTGTAAGTAGAATACTTTAGCATCAAGCCCGGGTGCTTTAAGCCCTCCCTCTCATCACCAGATGGAATTGCCTGAAAATTGTAGACGAGAGATGCAGTTTGAGATAAAAACCTTCATTAATAACACAGAATGATTACAAACCCGCCAGGCGCCAGCGTGCATCATTCCAGAGCACCCGAGGGACTTCAAAAAGCAAAGCAGACACTGTTGTAAAATACAATCAGTATCAAATACCCCACAGACCCACTACAACAAATACTGGGGGGGGGGGGGGGTTGCCCTCTCTCTGCTTATTAAGAAACTCCAGAGGATTGAAGGCCCAGCGAGCCGCTTAACCACCTCTAGAAATGGATATCTATTATCCAACCACTCAAATCTTCATGCAGAAGAGCAGATGCTCTGCACGCAGAAGACACAAGGCGCCATCTTCAGTGAAACAGGGATCTCAAGTAGCAGCTAACAGGGAAAGACCCTGGAGAGCCCCCAACAATCAGTGGAGATTGTTGAAAACAAGCAGCATTTTAGTGAAACAGCATCTAAAGTCTAAATTCTTACAAAAAAATGAAGGTTTGGAAGAGTGGATCATCACACTACTGACCTATGATGAGCATTCAAATGCTCATCAGGTTATTGAATAATTCTGATGCCCACTGAGCTTAAAAATGCTGGACATGATTCAGCGTATATTTCACAAAGAGATACTCTGACATTTGCCCCCACTCAGGAGCTTCCTCCCACTGGTATGTTATTGGTGGCTCACAACCTGGCAAACTTGGGGCCATCAAACTCCCGAGCCTCAGCTCAACAAAAGACCTTCTCATGGTTGAGCCTGAGATTGCTGTAGGTCTCCACAAGGTGAGTGCTTGTAGCAGAGAGAGCGGACCACACACCCCACACCACCTAGTAGGAGGAAAGCATTACCCACATTGATCCCATTTCACTGACCTCTCGCAGGAGGCGAGTTTCAAGCAGTTCATGGTAAGCTTTGGCAGATTCTTCAAAGAGGTCATGTTTCTGAAGGTCCAAAGCTTTATGGTACAAGGCAAATGCTTCTGCTTCCTAGAGATCAAAATTGACATTCTAATTAACTGACTTTGCTCAGAGCAGAAGAAAACACCAGTTCAGGGCTTACAGCAGAACTTTGCTTACTTGTGCCTCCTTTGTCTGTGTTTTGTGGCTTTTAAAGGTCCCTTCATGGTCATCTTCAACAGTGGAACTGGCATTCAATGCTGCAATCCTGATCTAGAAGTGGGACAAAAAAGCAGTAGTGTGTGCTGCTGATAAATCCATTGCAATGGGTGGTCTCTAACGTACTATCAGAATTTCAACAGTTTCTCCCTCAAAACACCCATTAACAAATAGGGGGGGGGGGATATGGGACATCAGTAACCATTGTTGAAGGAAGAGAGCCAGAGGGAAGATACAGCCACTTTGCCAGGGAATAGTGAAGCCATTTGGATTACAGTTATTAACTTCTCTATGAAGAGTTAATAAGTAACAGTCTAATAGCATGCACCAACACCAGATTAGAATACAAAGGGGAAAGAGAAGTGGAGTTCCCACACAAATAGAAGAGCAAGCCAGATGTATCTATGGGGAAGCAGTATCCAGCTTTCACTGAGACCTGCCACCACAACTTTTTCTAAATAAAGGAGTCAATGGCTACTTTACCATCTTTGAAGACTCAGTGTTGCCATTCGCCACCTCTGTTGGTTCAGTTCACTCATGAATCTAAGGAGCAAAACCCACATAATTTATTGATCAAACTAGAATCGTCTGCCCTGCAACAGAGCACATTGCCACAGAAGGGCAAATGCTCGCTGAAACACTGAAATATTACTTCCAGTTGGATTTAAAAGAAACCCTGAGACATCCCAAACTAATAGATGTCTATTAGTTGAGAAATGCAAGAGATTTCTCAAGCTCCTGTTATGGGAAGTAAACGACATGTGGAAACCCAGAGCGAGCTTGTGAAGCCAGAAGAGATGGCACCAAGCTGGTGCATCTACAGATACTCCCAAAACAAACTGAGCTCCCTTCCCATCTCAAAAATTGATTTAGGAAGAGTGTCCACTTACACAGAGGAAGCACAATCCTTTGGGCATCATACGTATATGAACAAAAGGCCCAAACCAATGCTTTTATATACCACCATCAATATAATGTCACCCAAGCAAACAACAAGACAACAGAGGCTGTCCGTTACAGCAAATCAGAGAACCATGTCCACCCAGCACAGCACTGAAGGGGCAGCTGCTCTCCAGGATTTGAAGCAGGGAGTCTCTCCCACCCCCAACTAGGGATACCAAAGACCTGAGTGCCAGTCCCTTCTGCGTGCAAGCCTTTCATCCATGCTGCCCAGGGCTGCGGAGCATGGGATATGCCAGCAGGCCTTTGCAGCAGAACCAGAGCTCAAGAGGGAGGGCAGCAGCACCGGCAGGAACTGAGAAAGATACCAGCCTCCTTGCCCATCCGCTGGCTGCTCTGACTGGCAACAGCTGTCCAGGCTTGCAGAGTGCAGAGCATGGGTCAGGCCAGCAGGCCTTTGCAGCAGAACCAGAGCTCAAGAGGGAGGGCAGCAGCACCGGCAGGAACAGAGAAAGATACCAGCCTCCTTGCCCATCCGCTGGCTGCTCTGACTGGCAACAGCTGTCCAGGCTCGCAGAGAAGGCTGGGGCCCAGCACCTGCAGGCTTGAGGTGCTGAGCACTGCAAAGCCAAGAGCTCTGCCGCTGAGAAGCTTACCAATGAAATATTGACGGGAAGGGGAGGGGGAGGGGCGCTTCATGGCCTTTTAAGACAGGAAGCGGGAGAAGGCGAAGGCTTACTGAGCCTTCGGCTGACACAACGCCCTGGCGGTGTCTGCCACCGGGCTCCAGCGTACCCCGCCACCCACTTCCGGGGCGGGTGCGAGGCCTGACTGACAGCCAGGCGGGGCGGCTCAGCACCTGAGGGACGGAAGAAGGGCCCGTATTGCCGCCCACCGGTGCCGCCCACGCGAGCTCGAGGACAGGCGGAAACCCAGCAGGTGCGGCGGGCCGGACGCGTCAGGTCAGCGCAGGCTGTACCGGCTGGACTCCCGCCTGTCAGGGCGCCGAGCAGAGCCGGGAGGAGGAGCCGCCGCCGCCGCAAGCAAAGCGGCTCCTTATTGGTCCGCGGCGGCCGCCCAATAAGAAAGCGGGATGCTGTGTGGGGGTGGGGAAGGGGGGGGTGGCCTCGAGGGGAGGGGGCGAAAAGAGGGCGTGGTCTCCACCGAGGATGCGCTGTGTGTTTTCCCGCCAAAAAGGCCGCCCTAGACCCAATAAAAAAAGAGAGGGGCTGTTCCGCCGTGAGACGACGAGGCTCGTGGCAGCGGAGTGTCTCAGCATGGAGACATTGACAGCCCTCCTTGGAGATGCTGCCGGAGGCGGGATGCTAGCGGCTACCCCTTGTGCATTTCCAGAAAGGGGCTCGTTGCAGGTTCAATTCCCGTATGGGACACCTGCATATCCCTGCATTATTGAGCCCCCAAAGGAGATTTGGGGCGCTGCCCCGTTTGCAGCTGTTCCCCAAGCCGTGCAAAGCTGCTTTTAAAATGAGGCTGCATTTTAAATTGCATTTTAACCTGTATTTTAAATTGGAGTTTTTCCCCCCTATTATGTTTTTACTGTAATTTTACTGGTGTTAGCTGCCCTGAGCCCGGCTCTGGCCGGGGAGGGCGGGTATTATTATTATTATTATTATTATTATTATTATTATTATTATTATTATTATTATTATTATTATTATTATTATTATTATTATTATCATCTCCGCAGCCCAGTCGGAGCAAGGCCCGCCTGCTGCTGCTGCTTCCCTACCCGAGAAGCGCCAGACCCCAGCAAAGGACCGCGGCCCCGGCTTCTCCCGCCTCGGATCTGCCCTCTTGCTGAGGCCAAAGGCGGGATCGGAGCACGGGAATCATACTCCGGGGCTCTACCGGGCTCCGTGCTGCCTGCACGGACTGGCAGCATCCGGAGCTCGCCCTCTGAGGGAACCCCGACAGGGTTGCTGCTTGCCAGCCCTTAAGGAAACCGTCTCCGGGGAGGGGAGGAGAAAACGGGACTCTGCCCGCCGTGTCCCGCAGCCGATCGGCTCCTCCCAGCGCCGGGAGCCGCGACCCCGCCTCGAAGGGGGCCGGTCCGGAGGGGGCGAGTCTCCCGGCTTAGCCAATGCCGAAGTCAGGAGGAGGAGGAGGCAGCGGCGGCCGCGCAAAGGGACCCGGTACCCGCATCGCCGCCTCTCTTGAGCCGCGATGCCTTTCGTGGAGCTGGAGACGAGCCTCCCGGCGGCGCAACTGCCCCGCGATCTGCCGGCCAAGCTGTGCGCCGCCGTGGCCACCATCCTGGACAAGCCCCAGGAGGTGAGGGGGCGCTGCCGGCCACCCCGGGGGCGCAGGGATCGGGATCCCGGGTCCTACCGGCCCGGTAGAAACTCATTGTCCTTTTCCCCTCCTCTGGGTCTCAGCGGGTGAACGTGACGGTGCGCAGCGACGCGGCGATGGTGCTGTCGGGGTCTGCGGCTCCATGCGCCCAGCTGGTCGTCTCCTCCATCGGCGTGGTGGGCACGGCCGAGCAGAACAAGGGGCACAGCGCCCGCCTCTTCGACTTCCTCACCAAGGAGCTGGGCCTCGGCCCCGACAGGCGAGTCTGGGCCGAGGGAGGGAGGATCGAGCCCCGGGTAGGCAAGGAGGCCTGGAAGGCGAGGGATCTCCTGACAATCCTGGGCGCTGCCAGCGCGCTCTCCTTGGGTGACCTCCAGCTTCCAGAGCGCGCCCACTCCTCCTCCCTCCTCGCCGCCTTTCCTCGATCGCGGGAGGAAGGTTATAGTCGGCTAGAAGAAACTGCTCCCAACCCCGCCTCAGCACCTTTTGACACGCTGTGACTGCCTCCTCCTCCATAGGAGCAAACTCCTAGGGGCCGAGGGGTCCATGGGTGTAGCTTGGGGATGGGGCAGTTTCCCCCCCCTAGATCAAGTAAAACAGTAGGAATACTTAACTAACGGATCAATTGTGTCGGTTCTGCTCCCTTAACAGAGTTCTCCCCTCCAAAAAAAATCCTGGCTATACCCATGGAATAGGTTTGGGGCCCCCAATAAGATATTTGAGGGAACCGGGCAGAGGGCCTTCTCGGTAGTGGCACCCGCTCTGTGGAATGCCCTCCCACCAGATGTCAAAGAGAACAACTACTACCAGACTTTTAGAAGACATCTGAAGGCAGCCCTGTTTAGGGAAGCTTTTAATGTTTGATGCATTACTGTATTTTAATATTTTGCTGGAAGCCGCCCAGAGTGGCTGGGGAAGCCCAGCCAGATGGGCGGGGTATAAATAAATTATTATTATTATTATTATTATTATTATTATTATTATTAGGGGGCTGCCCCCCCAGTAGATGGGCATTGCCATTCAAATGGGGGGTGTTCACCACACTATGTGATCAATTATGCAGGGCTTAAGCCCCCCCCCCTCGTATTTTATTCAAGTTGGCACCTGCTGCTCCCCAAGCATTCAGGAAGAAAACCAGCCCCAGTGGTGCCCTCTTCCTGGGCAAAGGGTGCAGAGTACAAGGCAGGGAAAGGATTGGATGGCACTTTCTGTGGCAGGGGCTGCCACTGCCGTACACAACCTTGGGTTCCTTTCTTCACTGCCTGCCATGACTTTCCATATCTTCTCCCACCCCCACAGGATCAACATCCGATTTTACCCGCTGGAACCCTGGCAGATTGGCAAGAATGGGACGGTCATGACTTTCTTGTGAGTTGGCCAAAGACCCCCGAAGACCAGTGCCAACATCCCCACCAGCTCCGGGGACCCCTCTCTTGGGGGAAGGGGAGTTACTCATTTTCTCTTCAGACCCACTTCTCGAAAAGGTCTTTTGCTGTCCCACCACCCTTCATTTTGCCTGAGCTCCCTCTGCCTCAGTGGGAGTTCTCTTTTACGTGTCTTTGTTTTCTCGAAAAGCCATTGAGTCGCATCCCATGAACAATTAAAAAACACATGTGTTCCCTTCCAGTGCTTGTTTCTTGAAGATGAGACTCGGCCTTCCGCTCAGCCATGACTGCAGGGAATATAAGGCCAAAGCCCCAGAGTTATTATCACGAGGGTCAGAAGGGTTGTTGTAAAGCACTTTGCTGGCAGGTAGGTGCCAGAGGCAGGAATCATAATTGGAGAGAAGCCAAAACAGTCGCTGCAGCTTTGCCTCTGATCCAGGGTTTCCTCTCCCCCTCCCCTTCCAAAAGGGCAATGAAACCTCAAGGTTATTTTTATGCTCATCCTTTTACTGCTTACCTATTCTTTAAAAAGTAAACTGTCCACTTGGTAGAGCTGGTCAAGGTCTCTCCTGTGCACAGCATTATGCACGAATCCTCCATCCCCGCAAAGTGTTTGGCTGCTTAAAAAAAGGTAAAGGGACCCCTGACCATTAAGTCCAGTCGTGACCGACTCTGGGGTTGCGGCGCTCATCTCACTTTATTGGCCAAGGGAGCCGGCGTTTGTCCGCAGACAGCTTCCAGGTCATGTGGCCAGCATGACTAAGCCGCTTCTGGCGAATCAGAGCAGCGCACGGAAACGCCGTTTACATTCCCGCCGGAGTGGTACCTATTTATCTACTTGCACTTTGACGTGCTTTTGAACTGCTAGGTTGGCAGGAGCAGGGACCGAGCAACGGGAGCTCACCCCGTCGCAGGGATTCGAACCGCCGACCTTCTGATCGGCAAATCCTAGGCTCTGTGGTTTAAGCCACAGTGCCACCCGTGTCCCTTTGGCTGCTTTACCAAGGTTTAAAAAGAAAAAAGCCTGAATGTAGCTGGGAGTACACAGCTTTTAAGCATCCTCGAAAACCACCTCACCTACTGCAGGAAACTCTAGAAAGACCCACAATGCAACAGCTTCCTGAAAAAGGGGGCAACTGGAAGTATTGCAGACTCCTGACCCAAAAAGCCCCTGGCTGAGCCCTGCAAAGCACAGCGGACTCTTCCAATGCCACTGACTGGAGTTTTATGTTCCCATAGCTGGAACAGAGGCAGATTTAGGGGAGTGCGACCGGTTTGCCTGCATTGGGTGCTGAGCCAAATTTTGGCATTGCACACGGCTGAAATGTTAAAGCCCAAAGTCCACCACTGGCTGGAGGGTGTGATTCTGCGCTTCAGAGCGAGGTTTTGAACATGTGGGATGGAACATACAAAGCATGACCATGTAGCTCAGTATTGTCTGCACTGACTGGCAGCCGTGGCTCTCTAGGGAACATTCCCTGCCCTACCTGGAGATGCCGTTGGGGGACTGAATCTGGCACCTTCTGCATGCAAAGCAGCCGCCCTACCACTCAGCTGTGGCTCTTCTGTTGACAGATCAGGAAGCAGGGAAAGAGACCCACAGCTCTAGGGGTCTGCGTGTGCTGGCAAAGAGCCCCTTGCTCGCTCGCTCGTTCTTTGAGCTGCTTCACACAGGTAGAGATAGATGGGTGGGAAATGGCTCTGGGGACAACCAGCCAATCTGAGAGGGGCAGGGACTTGGCCTGCCAATCCTTGCTCCTTCCCCAAAGGGGTCATCTAGAAACATTAGTTGCCGTTGAGCAAATTTCCAGGTATCAGCCAGGAACCAAAAAGCAGTCTCCCCACCTGCCCTTCTTGGTTTTCTGTTTGAAACGGCATTGATGAAAGAAAAGGGCAAACTCCATCGGGGACTTACATGGGGATCATTTTATCCGAGGTGGTCACTTTATGTTGGCTTCAGTTCCCCTTTAAAATGAGGATGAGGCAGACACATGCCTCAGTGGTTATGGGGAGGATGCTCTAAGGTAAAAGGTAAAGGTACCCCTGCCCGTATGGGCCAGTCTTGCCAGACTCTGGGGTTGTGCGCCCATCTCACTCAAGAGGCCGGGGGCCAGCGCTGTCCGCAGACACTTCCGGGTCACGTGGCCAGCATGATGAAGCTACTCTGGCGAACGGAAACACCATTTACCTTCCCGCTAGAAAGCGGTCCCTATTTATCTACTTGCACCCAGGGGTGCTTTCGAACTGCTAGTTTGGCAGGTGCTGGGACTGAGCAACAGGAGCGCACCCCGCCGCGGGGATTCGAACTGCCGACCTTTCGATCGGCAAGCCCTAGGCGCTGAGGCTTTTACCCACAGCGCCACCCGCGTCGGAGGGTGCTTTAGGTAAAGGCAAAAAAAAGCCCTCAACGCTACAGTGAGAAGCACTAAGCCCAGGTGACTTGGCAAAGGTGCCCTGCACCTGGGCCCAGCCCATACCAATCTGCCACACCCTCTTCTCACATTCCTGCTCCCCTCCCTCCCTATCTAACAGATGCTCACAATGGTACCCAGCCAAGAAAGAGCCAAATATTTGCAGGCAGTTATGAAAGCCTTTCTGCAAACTCTACAATTGGGACGTGATGGATCTTCCTCCAGAGGTCCTTGTTGCATAGAACCAACGCACAGACACACACACAGTGTGATCCACCGAGGACTGATGAGCAGAAACTTTAAATTGCTGTACATCAAAAGCCTTTTGTGGTTGTTTTCCGTCTGATGTCGGAATGTCCTCATTTCAAGCTCTGTCCCCTGAAAGCATAATGAGATCACTGAGGCCTCTTTCATTCCTTGCCCTCATCTCCCCAAATTCCACAATTTGTACAGTGGTACCTCGGGTTACATACGCTTCAGGTTACAGACTCTGCTAACCTAGAAATAGTACCTCGGGCTAAGAACTTTGCTTCAGGATGAGAACAGAAAGCGGGCAGCAGCGGTGCGGCAGCAGCGGGAGGCCCCATTAGCTATAGTGGTGCTTCAGGTTAAGAATGGACCTCCGGAACGAATTAAGTATGTAACCAGAGGTACCACTGTACTTTGAATTCACTGCTTGCAAAATTGCTTGATTTATTATTCTAGGATGATTAATTTTTTTGCAGCATTTCAGGTTATTTTTTTCTACATTTAATTTGCAAAAGGTGTCAGTGAGTTCTTTCGCATGTGCATAACAACCAGTCACCCCGTGGCAGAAAACGTGGAACCCCCTCCCTGACAGGGCAAAGCGGAAAAACCCAGGAGTTGAGAAATACCAGAGCAGAAAGCGAAGGGAGGAGCTTGTAGTGCCCATTTTATTTCATCATCTTCAAGAGAAAGGGCTTCAGTTGGACTTTGAGTGATGGGTCAATGGTCATGTTCCTCATCTCTTGATTGTTCAGGATCCGTGCGTGCGCTTCCGCAAATAGCTCCTTGCCCAGGAACACCTCAACCCTTTTGCGCCACTCCTGAAGCTTGGGTCGGCCCTCGAAGGTTTCCCAGCCGGCTCCCATGCACTGGAGAGAGAGAGGGGGCACATGCAGTCATCAGGCCTCCACTGTTCCTTCTGATCTCCACCCCAAAGACCTCCAGGCAGGTCCCCTTTCAAGGAAGCCCTCAAGCAGGAGGGAGAAGACTCCTTTTCCTTTGATTTCCCCAGGGCTGACCTGCATGAGCTCCACGATGGCCACCAGGTCCGCCAGGGAGATCTCGGTACCAATGAGGAAGGGTTGGTCCCTCAGGAACTTATCCTCCAGCTTCTGCAGGTTGGTGGTTAGGTCCTCTGTGACATCGTGGAGCTTCTCAGGAGGCAGTTGCTGATTTATGAACATGGGGATCACTACCTGCCCCACAACGAAAAAGCACCAAAGGTCAAAATCCAGAAGTAGAGCCATAGTGGAGGTGGGGACAAACCACAAGAGAATAACATTACTGTAGGAATGATCGCTGGGTGTGGAGCACACCTCTGCCCGCGGGCAGCCTCAGCTGTCTGCACGCGTGACCTTGGGGTGCGGAGCACACTCCCCCCCCCCAAAACCCACAGCTGTCTGAACATCTTGCCCTCTATCTAACATTTTGCTCTCTTAGTGGTCTGCCGTGCCCTGTCTGTGACCTTTGTCTCCTTCGCTATACATTGTGCAAGGGGAAAGTGACGCGGTGGAAACAGGTGCCAAAATAACCTTGTACCACCCCTCAGTCTTGGGATTGGAAGATGTGTAAAGGTTACAGTCCAAAATGGATCTGCCTGGTTTTGCATATTGTGCCAATAAAAAGAGCCTCAACAGAGCTAGCTGGCAGCTTGCTTGTGCACAGCTCACCTGCATTGCCAACTCCTGCCTCATGTCCTTCATTTCACATTACGAGGCCCCAACAGTATATTGTCATGGGGGCATATCTGCCCTCCAAAATGGGTTCGTTTGGTCAGGCAAATGTCAGAGACTCGTTCACAGCCCAACCAGGCACTCTCCTACAGTTTGAGCGGTTGGGTCTTGCCCCTTAGATGTTTGTTGGTGTCACAAAATTTGTAGGCTGCCCTGAGAGCTGCGGGTATAGAGTGGTATATAAAATCAATCAATCAATCAATCAATCAATCAAATAAACAAGAGACACTGCACTGGGTGCCAAATTCCATGGGGTATGGGACCAGTCAAGCCTTGCAGAGGGACCGAGCCACAACCTCACCTTGAGCCAGAAGATCTTGGAGCAGCTGACATGGATGGTGCTTTGCTGCCAAGCCAGGAACTCATCAACGCGGCCCCGCTTCTTCATATCTGGTGGGTACCAGTGGCTGGGTGTGTTGTACTTCCGGCTCAGGTAAAGGAGGATGGCGGTGCTGTGGGGCCAAAAGGCAGAGTTGGAGAAGAAGCATCCTTGCCAGGGGCACCTTTCCTTATTACCGGAGCCAGGTAGGTGTAAATTGCCCCACAGAGATGGGGGGGGGGGGAGAGGAGGAGGAAGCAGCAGGTGGTCCAAATTATTCATTTTCCTATCTGTCTGTCTATCTTTCTTTCTTTCTTTCTTTCTTTCTTTCTTTCTTTCTTTCTTTCTTTCATCTATCTATCTATCTATCCAGTGGTACCTCTTGTTGTGTATGCCTCTGGTTGCACATGCTCTGGATTACAAGCTCCACTAACACGGAAGTAGCTGCTGCTGGTACTGCTTGGCCCCAGGATGCAAGCGGAAATCACGCGCCAGAGGCGTGCGCACAGTGGGAGGCCCCATTAGTGAAAGCATACCTTATGTTACAAGCGGTTTCCGGTTATGAACGGACATCCAGAATGGATTCCGTTTGTAACCAGAGGTAGCACTGTATCTGTTTTGTTTTTGTCGGGTTGGTGTTGGTTAAATGTTTAGTTGGGGTTGGTGGTTATTTTAATTTGGGCATAACTCTAAACTGTTTATTATTATTTTTAATGGTTTCTATTGATTTATTGGTTGGTTTGCTGCTTGTATAGGAATTTTTTTTTTAACATTTGATGTTTTGTTGTGTTTTTAAATATGCTGTAAACTGACCAGAGTGTCTTGGGAAACCCAGCCAGATGGGTGGGATATAATTTTTTACACACACACACACACACACACACACACACAGCTCTCACCTCTCTTCTAAAGTAAAATCTCCATCTTTCAGAACTGGCACTTTCCTTAAGATGTTGACCTTGTTAAAATCTTCACTAAACTGTTGTCCTGAAAGGAATAAAACAGAAGCACAAACATTACTCAATGAGGCCCCGCAGAAATCTGCACCCTTCCCCCCCCCCCATGCAGGTTGGCTTCCAAAGCTGTGAACAATTAAAATCCATGCAGATACATCATCTATTGGGAGATCCATGGAGGTGTTTAAGCTACAGAGCAGCTCCTACAATGGGAATGGATTTGTTTACATCCTCAGGCAGTTGGTGACACAGTTCAGGTTCCAAGTTCTTCCCTGGGAGACAGGGAGACTTGTGGCCAGCCGCTGGAGAAAGATGCCCCTACTTTACAAGAGCAGTGCTTCTGACAATTTGCCAAGGATTTTGCACTTTGCTTCCTTCTCCTCCTCCTCCTCCTCTCCAGCCTTACATCTTTTGGCTGATTAACTCTGTTGCCTGGTCTGATGGGTTATGTTCAAAAGGAGCACTTTGGTGCCTGAAGCCAGGGGACACCCACCGTGGCTGAGGGCTTAATCGGAGACCATCACAACCCCTTACAAAATGTGACAAGGCTTTGCACTCAAGAGGGTTGAGTGGGGGAATATAAGAAATAACCAAAAAAAGAGTCCTGCTGGATGGGACCCCACCCCTTTCCATCCCTTTGGGAAGCTCATAAGCAGGTCATGAAGACAGCCCACCCACCCCCTCTGCTGTTTCCTCCTAGCAACCAATGGCTCAAAGGTAGACTTTTTCTGCACAGGAAGGCTCCATTATTTATCGTGGCAGAGCATGAGCTTTTGCCTCCTCCATAAAGGTAAAGGTACCCCTGCCCGTACGGGCCAGTCTTGACAGACTCTAGGGTTGTGCGCCCATCTCACTCAAGAGGCCGTGGGCCAGCGCTGTCCGGAGACACTTCCGGGTCACGTGGCCAGCGAGACAAAGCTGCTCTGGCAAGCCAGAGCCGCACACGGAAACGCCGTTTACCTTCCCGCTGGTAAGCGGTCCCTATTTATGTACTTGCACCCAGGAGTGCTTTCGAACTGCTAGGTTGGCAGGCACTGGGACCGAGCAGCGGGAGCGCACCCCGCCACGGGGATTCGAACCGCCGACCTTCCGATCGGCAAGCCCTAGGCGCTGAGGCTTTTACCCACAGCGCCACCCGCGTCCCTGCCTCCTCCATAGGGGTGGCCTATAGAAGAGACCAATTGTGTCCCTTGTGATTTTGAGTGCGTGTGTCGAATCCTTTCTGCCCTCCTATCCCCCGCAGCTGCAAACTGGGGGGGGGGGGAGGCACTTTCTCTCCCCACCCCTGTGCTTCCAGTACATTTCCGAGCACAATTCAAAGTGTTGGTGCTGACCTTTAAAGCCCTAAACAGCCTCGGTCCAGTATACCTGAAGGAGCGTCTCCACCCCCATCGTTCTGCCCGGACACTGAGGTCCAGCGCTGAGGGCCTTCTGGCGGTTCCCTCGCTGTGAGAAGCGAAGGTGCAGGGAACCAGGCAGAGGGCCTTCTCAGCAGTGGCACCCACCCTGTGGAATGCCCTCCCACCAGATGTCAAACAGAAAAACAACTACAGTGGTACCTTGGGTTAAGAACTTAATTTGTTCTGGAGGTCTGTTCTTAACCTGAAACTGTTCTTAACCTGAGGCACCACTTTAGCTAATGGGGCCTCCCACGCCGCAGCCGCCGCCCAATTTCTGTTCTCATCCTGAAGCAAAGTTCTTAACCCGAGGTACTATTTCTGTGTTAGTGGAGTCTGTAACCTGAAGCGGCTGTAACCCGAGGTACCACTGTACCAGACTTTTAGAAGACATCTGAAGGCAGCCCTGTTTAGGGAAGCTTTTAATGTTTAATAGGTTATTGTATTTTAGTGTTCTGTTGGAAGCCGCCCAGAGTGGCTGGGGAAACCCAGCCAGATGGGCGGGGTATGTACGCATGTATGTATGTATAAATAAATAAATAAAAAATATTATTATTATTATTATTATTATTATTATTATTATTATTATTATTATTATTATTATTATTCCAAGGTGGGTCTAGAAAGGAGGTCAGAGGAAAGGCGAAGTTCCAGAAAAACCTGTTGGGGAAAGGGTGTTACTGGGTCACAATTGGGGGTGGAAAAAGTGGGAGGGATACTAGGAATCCCCCTCCCTCAAAATCCCAGTTACCTTTAAGCATCTCGATGTTCTTCATCATGAAAGCGATGTTGTTTTTCTTGGCGAAGATGTAGACCGCCCGGCAGGGCTGGGAGAGCATATCGAGGTAGAGCTCTAGCACCATGGTGGGGTTATGTCAGTGGTGGGTGGGCCGGCTGGGCGACTTGATGGGAGATTCCAGTTGCGTCTGAGGGACCCTCAAGCCCCACCCCCAACAGAAACATCTTCCTAAGACTCCAATTGGCCTGCAGAGTAAACAACCTGTTCTAGGGAAGGTATAGCCAGCCAATCACGAGAGGCTCAGGTGTTCTGCTACCTGGGCTCAGGTGGGGCACTCTTTGGCCTGGCTCCAGCCTCCTATTGGTTCTGCTTTGTGGGGGGGGGCAGAGAGAAGGGTATTTAGGTGCTGGGTCCCTCTTTTCTGCCCTGGGGGGGGGCATTGGTGAAGGAAACTTGGCAGGTGCCAGGACTCTGGTCCTCTTTTTAAAGGCCTGGCCTTCAGCCGGCAGACTGGGACCCTAAGGGAAGGTGGGTCACAGCAGCGGCACAAACTGGTGTTGCAAAATGAAGAAATGCCACAGTGCCTTAGGGATGTTAAGTAATGGCCTTTATGTTGCAGTAAAAAATAAAGAACTGGGTCCCCAAACACATGTTTAGGTTAAAGGTGGGTCCCAGGTATTGAAAAGGTTCGGTGAAGGTCACCTGGGCAGGAAAGGGGAGGCAAGATTTCTTGGTAATCATGCCTGCCCTGTGGAACGCCCTCCCGTCAGGTGTCAAGGAATTAACTATCTGAATTTTAGAAGGGCAGCCCATGTTTGCTGTTTTACTATGTTTAATTTGTTACAAGCTTCCCAGAGATTGGTAGCATATAAACAATAAAATCATATTAATTATTATTATTATTATTATTATTATTATTATTATTATTATTTCCAAAAGCAGGACTCTCCTCTGTCAGAATTATACAGAAAATGAGAAATAGCCTCGGAAACGTGGCCTGTGAGCTCCCTGGGGCCATTTCTGCTTGTCCGCGCCTTGCATTCCTTCTTGATTAAAAAACCTGTTTTATTTGCAGAATCTACCAGGAGGGACGCGGGTGGCGCTGTGGGTAAAACCTCAGCGCCTAGGACTTGCCGATCGCATGGTCGGCGGTTCGAATCCCCGCGGCGGGGTGCGCTCCCGTTGCTCGGTCCCAGCGCCTGCCAACCTAGCAGTTCGAAAGCACCTCCGGGTGCAAGTAGATAAATAGGGACCGCTTACTAGCGGGAAGGTAAACGGCGTTTCCGTGTGTGGCTCTGGCTCGCCAGAGCAGCGATGTCACGCTGGCCACGTGACCCGGAAGTGTCTGCGGACAGCGCTGGCTCCCGGCCTCTTGAGTGAGATGAGCGCACAACCCTAGAGTCTGTCAAGACTGGCCCGTACGGGCAGGGGTACCTTTACCTTTACCAGGAGGAGCAGGTGACATCTTTCCCCCGTGTAAAACTCAACACGCTTGCCTGGCTTTTAGACCTCTGCGACTGCAAATACACCCCTTCTCTTTCCCTGTTTCTCTGGGATCAAGATGGCCGCCGCCAACACCGTGAGGTGAGAAAAGCAGTTGGCGGCTATTTTTGTCACGTCCACAGCATCGCCTCCCTCACAGAACCCATCGGCACAGAACCAATGTCCAAGAGATAGCAACCTCTGCAGTGTGTGGCTGGCCAATGATGCTCTCATGTGGGAAGACTTGCCATAGAAGACCGGTTGACTTCTGTGTCTCCAAAGTGAGCCAGTGTGGGCTGGTGCCTCCAAAGCCCATTTGCTCTGACTGTCATAGGTGGCTGGCCAGAATGGGGGGCGAAAGTGCTGCCATGCCTTGGTCACAAGACCAGAAGAAGAGCCTTCATGACCACTCAGAGTTCAGCATCCGGTCCTCAATGTGGCCTCAATGTGAAACCCCGAAGCAGGATTTGAACCCATACAGGGATCGAACCTGCAACCTTGCTGCCTCCAAGCATGGGTGCTAAACATAGCCATCAGGCCTAGTATCCATCAATAGCCCTCCCCTCTGTGACCCCCTCTCCACCTTGAACAGCAGCTTGGGCACCCAACTCCAACCAGGGCCTGGCAAGATCACTTGAACCAGCAGCAGAGGTGCTGGATACTGCCCCAGTCCCCAAGGACCCCTGAATTGGGGCCTCCAGTGTCAGAACCCTCTGAGTCTGCTCCCCTCCCATCTGAAAAAGGGACCCTGCTGCACATTCCCTGCCATGATGGCTTTACCCCATACGTCATGAGCCTGGAGGGAATATGGAGTGCTCAGCTACAGGCTAGAAAACGGACCCTCGAAGGCCTCCCTTTCCTCAAGGAAGTGGGCAGAGTCTGACTGGCGAGGTGTGTGTTGACAGATCTGGCCCCAGACGCTTAATACTAGGGTCTTCAGCCCCAGTTGCCAACCTCCCCTCCTGGCCCTCCCACCCTGCCCTACGGCCTTTCGAACTGTCTTTGCCCCCTCTCCTCCCCTACCACATTTATTTCCTTTTGCTGCCAATGCTGATGGAGAGGGACCATGGGTCTGTGGGGCCCAGCTCTGGACTGGGGAAGAGCCCACCCTGCCTGGGAGGGCCACTGCCAGTCAGAGCAGGCAGTCCCAAGCTGGCTAGCCCAGGCCGTTTCACAGGTTGGGGAGCCTGTGCTCTGACTCCACTCGCAACAACATCCCCAGAGCTCTTCTATCGTCGGAGAAAAGGCGTTGATGCGCAGCGGAAGTTGGTGCATTGGGAGATACCTGTCATTGCTCACCCAGAGAGCTCGGTCAACTGCCTCACCTTGGGCAGGTTTGCGTGCTCAGTCAGTGCTGGGTGCTGGGCACCAAGAAAAGCAAACAGTCAACATAGGGCCTGCCCCGTAGCTCTGTGGGTCTTGCAGACTCACACCGGGAGCGAATGCTTAGGAGAGGGCAGCTGCTCCCCGCGGGCAGGAGATCAGGGGGCACACCAGGGCCTGTGGCAGCATCCCTCAACTTAGAAAGGAGAGGCAGAGACGGCGGCCAGCTGGGTGGCTTTTATTCACTTGAGAATCTTCAGTAGCACCGGCCCCAGCTGCTCCTTCAGCCGGGGATCGATCTGGATGGTGCTCAGCTGTTTGATGTTCAGGATCAGCTGGTGCGCTTGCAGGAAGAGCTCCTTCCCGACAGCTTCCTCCACTCGGTCGCGCCACTTGGCCAGCCTGGGCCTCCCCTCAAATATATTGCACCCAACACCAACTGGCTGCGGAAAGTGGACGGGGTGGGGGTAGGGAGTAAGTCATTGGGGTCTGTGGGTGTGGGAAACACTTCCGCTCTCTTCCTGCACCTTCCCGAGAGCAGGAGGACAGTATAGATTTAGAACAGTGATTTGCAGAAGGTCATAGGTAAAGGGTAAAGGGACCCCTGACCATTAGGTCCAGTCATGGCCGAGTCTGGGGTTGCGGCGCTCATCTCGCTTTGTTGGCCGAGGGAGCCGGCGTACAGCTTCCGGGTCATGTGGCCAGCATGTCTAAGCCGCTTCTGGCGAACCAGAGCAGCGCACGGAAACGCCGTTTACCTTCCTGCTGGAGTGGTACCTATTTATCTACTTGCACTTTGAAGTGCTTTCAAGCTGCTAGGTTGGCAGGAGCAGGGACCCAGCTACGGGAGCTCACCCCGTTGCGGGGATTCGAACCACCGACCTTCTGATTGGCAAGTCCTAGGCTCTGTGGTTTAACCCACAGCGCCACCCGCGTCCCCATTGCAGAAGGCCATAGTGTGACGTTAACACATGAGAGAGTGCTGGAGGTGAAATAGTTAAACAGGTTGCCCACTCAGGACCCAGAGGGGTGGAGTCAGTGGGACTCCCCACCTACTAAACCACCTCTCGGATATTTACTTGTCTGCCTAGCCCCTAACTCAGCCTATTTCGTTACACTAACTCAACCTACCCACAACTCTAGCCCAATTCACTCCCACTCCAACCAACCACCCAGCTCCCAACAAACTCCCCAACAAACTCTCCTTTGCCCCTCCCAGAGCTGGTTTTATAGTCCCACTGACTCCACCCCCCTGGGTCCTGAGTGGACAACCTGTTTAACTATTTCACCTCCAGCACTCTCTCATATGTTAACGTCACACATAGTTCAGAGGCTGAAGAGGGAAGGAGTTGGGAAATATTGGGAGAGCAGCAGGAAGTAGAAGCACCAGGGGAGAGACAGCTAACAGACTCAGTGTCTCTTGAAAGCATTCCTGACCCCCCCTTCTCCCAGAACCCGGCAGGCATTGAGAGTAATAGAACAGAAAACTCAGAGGCAGAAAGTACAGATCAGCTGGTGCAGGGGTGATGTAGAATAGGAGGGACTGAGGGGGTGGGACTTGACTTGGAGCAACAGCATTATGTAAGAGAGACAGCATTCCTTCGTCTCTCTCTGTGACTATTCAATAAACTACATGGTAAGAACTCTTCTTGTTTTGATGCTTCTTTGCATCCCGCCGTGAGAGGGATAGGATTCCCTGAAGCCTTGACAGTTGGGAAGATTGCCCTGCACCCTGTTCTCTGTTGGGGCTCCTTATGGTCTAGCTTGGCAGCTGGACCACCCATTTAGGCCACTCAAAACAGCCGCTGATCACCCTTGGGCCATTTGCTCATCCCACAATGTGCCCTCAGTCAGGTTTTGAGGGAAGGCAGGCTGCTCCCCTAGTCTCCCCAGACTGGCCAGGAGCCAGATCAGAAAGGAACCTGGTGATCCCTGGGTTCAATCCTCACCTGCATGAGCTCCACAATGGCCACTAGGTCTGCCAGTGAGACCTCGCTGCCCACCAGGAAGGGCTTGTCCTGCAGGAAAAGCTCCTCCAGCTGAGTCAAGCAGGCGCTCAGCCCCTCCATCACCTCCTGCAGCTTCTCTGGGGGAAGTGGCTGGCCTGTGAAGAGCGGGATTAGCACCTGCAGAGAGAGAGAGATCACATCCACACCACACCATTAAAGCCTGGGAACTGTAGTTTACCCTTCACAGGGCTACACTTTCCCAGGGAACGCCTGAGAAGTCCGGCTAGAGTCAGGGGAGGCTGGTCATAGGGGGACAACAATGACCTTGGATGGTTTGAACTCAATGGTTTTACAGTCTCAATGGTGCACTGGGCAATAGATATAGGACACAACATAGATTTCAACCTTTGGGAGTAACTTTGGAAAAGCGACTTGAAATTGACAGCATGTTCTTTGAAAGAGAACTATTTGAAAATGATTCATAGATGGTGTTTAACTCCGAATAGGTTTGCTAAGATCTACAAGACAGAATCAGATAAGTGTAAAGAGGTGGAGGGAACATTCTTTCACATGCGGTGGACATGCAAAAAGGTTAAGGAGCTTTGGGAAATGATTTATAATGAACTGGGGGGAAAAATATTTTCCTCAAAAACCCAGAGTTCTTTCTGCTGGGGAAAACTCAGACTGAAATTCCCAGGTATCAGAAAAGGTTATTAATGTGTGCAACAACTGCAGCCCGTGTTTTGTTAGCCCCAAAATGAAAAGTGAGTGAGGTCCCAACCAAAGAAGATTCACAACTTTAGTTGACAGAATTTGCACAACTTGAAGATTTAACATATAGAATAAGAGAGCAAGAAGAACATAGGTTTAGAGAAGATTGGAAAACGTTTATTGAGTATATGGAAAATAACTGTGTACAGCTGAAAATGCTGGCAGCACTAAGAAAAATTCAAAAGAGTAAATATTTTTTGATGGATGTGATAGTGGAAAACCGATCAGGATAGTTATTGTAGAATATGCAGGGATGTAAGATACGCAAAACGAACCATGGAAAGAGAAGAAGGGAAGTCATTGGATATTTTAAAGTATGGCAATACAATACTGTGAGTTGGACAGGAGGCAGTAGCATGAATGAGCAATTTCCATTCCTCGCTGCCTGGAGAGAAGGCAGCCGCAGGCTATTACTGTTAAGGGCATTAAGCCAGAGAAATTTGGGCAGAGGTTCTGAAATAGGCCTTCCAGAACCTCATCTGTGACCCTGAGCCAAGCAGGTAACCCCCCAAAACTGGACAGCCCAGCCAAAGCCCACCCATCTCTCTGTTCCCTTACCTTGATCCACATGGCCTTGGGAGCATTGGCCCGGATATTGGCCTGGTGCCAGGACAGGTATTCATCTACCTTGGCTCGCTTCTGGACGTCCGACGGGTACCAGTGGTCCGGGGTGTTGTACTTGCGGCTCAGGTACAGTAGGATGGCTGTGCTGTGCCCAGAGAAGAGAGGGTGTCAGGTGTCAGGGGCACAGTGGGAGCAAATGGAGCAGGGAAGCCCATCTCAGGGCTGTCAGACTGAGGGCAGACCAAAGCTGTGCTGGAGCCCCAGATACACAAGATATACCCCATGGCAGCACCCAACCCCTCGCCAAACACCTTATTGAGTAACGTGCCATGAAGCTGCAGAGAGAAGCCTTCCTGGGTGCTGCTCCCCCACTGTGATACACTCCCCACCACAATTTACATCAAGCTCAGGACTGGATTGCTTTCCATCTGGTGTCAGCTGAGACAGAGCTCAAAGGAGTTTCCCAGCACCAGTGTTTTTCTGTCTCCTGGCCCCAAACCCCTGACTCCTTTGAGCCTCTGAGCTGTGCTCAACAGCACCCAACCGTCTTGTTCCCTCACGACATACAGATGAGATAGAAATTGGGAGGAAGGTAATAAAAGCCGTCTGGGAAATGATATATAATGAATTGGAAAAAATGCTTAAAATAACTTTTACAAAAAAAACCCCAGAGGCTTTCTTATTAGGAATTGTAGGTGCTGAAATTCCAAGGGAGCAGGAAAGACTCTTTATGTATGCGACGACAGCTGCATGGATGTTGCTAGCCAGAAATGGAAAGAAGATAAAGTCCCTACCAGAGAAGAATGGCAAATTGATGGACTATGCTGAAATGGCAAAACTGACCGGAAGACTCAGGAACCAGGAAGACCAAAACTTTCATAAAGAATGGGGGGAGGGGAATATAATTTACCTTGAAGGTCACTGTAAGCAGTTGAAAACGTTAGCAGGTTTGCAATAACACTTGTAATGTAAAAACAAAATTTAAAAATTCCTTCCAGTAGCACCGTAGAGACCAACTAAGCACACGAAAGCTCATACCAATGACAAACTTAGTTGGTCTCTAAGGTGCTACTGCAAGGAATTTTTTCTTTTTTGTTTTGACTATGGCAGACCAACACGGCTACCTACCTGTAATTAGAACTTGTAACGTAACGAGATCTATTGACACAATGGAGTTACAAAAATTTGGATTATTAAAATAAAGATGCAGCAGAAGGTTTTAACAACAGAACTCACAGAGGAGAAAGTGGGAAGTCCAGAGGAATCTTGTAACTTTGAATGTGTTGTGGTATGACTGAAAACTCAAGTATGTAAAATCAAATATATATTTTTAAGATAGAAATTTGGAGGGGAAGGAAGCCATGGCTGTCTGCCTGCCTTCTTACCCTTCAGACAAAACGAAGGCCTCATCCCTCAAGACGGGAACTTTCTTCACCGCAGTCGCCTTGGGTAGCGGCCCTAAAACCAGGTGGGTTGGAAGGAAGCAACACAGCACACAGTTAGACCTGGCAGGACGGTTGGCAGGAGATGCCCAGCACATCCCCAGAAGTCCAGAATTGGAGCTTGCCTGGACAATCTGTTCTGAGTGACAGCTGGAGAATTGGTGAGCGTATGTCTGTGTACCAAACACAAACAACAACTCCGGGTTCTGCAGAGCAAATCAGTGGCCAATTTACATTTTGACCCATGCAGATTGAAATATACTCGGAGTTGAGTGTGGATTTCATGCTCTTTATTCAGCTCATAGTAGTGAGGAATGAAAGTTTCCCCAAAATATCTGCTTTATATACATTATTTAAAAAATGGGCCGCACGTGGTTGGCTAATTCTGGGATTCTCCTGTAGGCCAATCAGGTTGTGGATTCACTTCCACCTGGAGCTGGATTGGGTAGCTCCTGCGGACCAATCAGACTGCTGCATTGTTCTAGGACCAATCAGACTGCTGCATTCCGGACCCTATTGTTCTAGGACCAATCAGACTGCTGCTTTTTGGATCCTATTCAACTCAGTACATAACGCAGAATATCCCAATAAATCAGCTGTGAGTCCAGTGCCATATTTTTTTTCTACTTAGAGCAGGCAGCTGGGAGCCCACAACGTCTGGAGACTGGGGAGGGGGAGAGAAAGTGGGGTGTTTGCTCCACTTTGGTTGTCCTGGTTCATAGCCACGGACAGACCCAAGGAAGCTCTCCACTCCAGGCTAATCTTGCCCCCCAATAATAAGCACACCTTGTCTGAAAATACTGGGGAAAAACTGAAAATACTTGTTATTGTCACCTCACCCCCCCCCCCACCCCTCTGGCCTGGCTTTCAAAGCTGCATGAGAGAAGTTCAAACTATGTTCCGAAGTGGAGTTTGGAAAGAGCCCTGAGCTTAAAGTACAAGGTGTGTTTATCTCTAGCCTTGCATGCAGAAGGGGGCAGGGCAAAGGGCATCTAGTCCTGATCTCTTCCCAAGGGAACGAACCTCTGGCTTCGTGAGTTTGCTTGGAAAGGGTCACTGTATTTCAGCAGGAGCCCAGTGGCAACAGCACAGCATCAACTGCCCTTGAAATCCTTACGGCAATATTTACATTGCAAAGAGAACTTCACTCTACAACAGCAGGGGAGTCCCGTTTACTAAAACCGGGGGACTTCCCTTAAACCATATTTTTGGCATCTCTGTCCTGCCTTTCAGCAACAAGGCACCCCGTGAGTTCTGGCTGAATGCTGCGGGCACAAACTGACCCCTGGAGCAAGAAAAGTACGTTTCCGAGCACAATTCAAAGTGTTGGTGCTGACCTTTTAAAGCCCTAAACGACCTCGGTCCAGTATATCTGAAGGAGTGTCTCCACCTCCATCGTTCTGCCCAGACACTGAGGTCCAGCACTGAGGGCCTTCTGGCGGTTCCCTCACTGCGAAAAGCCAAGTTCCAGGGAACCAGGCAGAGGGCCTTCTCGGTAGTGGCACCCACCATGTGGAACGCCCTCCCACCAGATGTCAAAGAGAAGAACAACTACCAGACTTTTAGAAGACATCTGAAGGCAGCCCTGTTTAGGGAAGCTTTTAATGCTTGATGTGTACTACAGTATTTTAATATTTTTTTGGAAGCCGCCCAGAGTGGCTGGGGAAGCCCAGCCAGGTGGGCAGGGTATAAATAATATATTATTATTATTATTATTATTATTATTATTATTATTATTATTATTAAAGTGTGCTTGGAACCTCCTTTTGAAACGGATGTTCTTGGAAGGGGGAGGTCCAGCTCAGGAGCTGCTGGTTGAGGAGAGGTGCCAGCCAGGTGAGGCAACAAGTGTGTCAGTGCAGCCAAGATCTGCCCACATGCCACCTTCAGCCAGCAGCCATATTCATGCCCCCCAAACATGGGTTTTGCAAGTGTGGTGTCAATCCATCCTTGCATGTTTGCCTGAAACAGTTCAGGGCCAGGATTGACGACACAGAGCAGGCATTGTCCTGTGACAATCATTTCTTCTATCGCTGCTTCTAAGGTTAAAATAACAAGCAGTCCTCTTTTGAAAAACTTGCCAGCATTGTTCATCGGCCCTGTATTTACAATACTCCCAAGCCTGCCTTGCAACCACCTTGACACACATTCATTGGTTTGGCCCATTTCCTGATGGCCCTGAACAGTCTGATGACAGCCACTGTGCTATTTTGTCACACTTGGGACAGGCCATGAGCCTGGGGGACTCTTTGTGGGAGAGCCAGAACAGGCAGGAGAAGCAACAGCTCCCTCCACAACACTTCCTGGAGCAAAGCAGCTTTGAATTTGACTCATCAGGTGTTGAAGGAAGCCCTGGATAGCAGCCATCTTCTCAATGTGACCACCTGTACAAATCAACTGCCCAAGAACTCCTCTGGAAACCTGTTCCGGGGAGAAGTTTCAACCTGAGCCAGAACCTAGCAGGCAAACATGTTCACACACAGCAGGAACAAACAAACGCCATATTCCAGAAGCGAAAATAACGAAGGGGGAGGCGAGAATACTTAGGGCGGCCACCCGATCTGTCAGCTGGTGGTAAATACCTCCTGCTGGCTCACAAACATCTTTTGAAAGAGGCTGCAAGAACTTGAAGGCCCCCAGCGAAGCCACTTCTGAACGGGGCACTGAGCCCAGGTTCAAGTTTGGCCTTCCGACCATTGGACCCACAGAACTGGGGGCATCTCCATGCAAACAGTGGGGAGTCCCAGAACCAGAATTGTGTGGGTTGGGTGAACTCCCAGGCTCTTGCTGCTTCCAACCCTATGAACCACGCCAACCTGGGCAGCTGGCCTGTGGACTACCCTGATTTTTCTGTATTATACAAAAGCATCACCCAGCCTCTCAGCTCTTACCTGACGGCGTGGCTCCCTCTGGGTTGCTTGCGCCCTGCACTTTCGTCCCCAGGATGGAATCTGGCAGGAGAGACGCAAAAGCATCAGCTATGGGAGGAGAGCAGAAAGGCAGGCATCCATCTCAGATGGGAGAACTGCCCTCTTGCCCAGTCAAAGACCCACCTCCCCAAGCTCAGGCAGTTTCAGGGTTTCTCGTCATGTCAAAGCAGAGAGCCACCTGCAATATTCAGCTGGCCGTGATAACTCCCAGATCACAACAGCAGCTGCTGAAATCATAGCTGTCAAGCGTCCCTTATTTGGTGGGACACTCCCTTATTCCAGCACCATGCCCCGCTGCTGTCCCTTATTGATGATGTCTCTTAAATAAGCTACTGAAGGTAATGGGGCCCTTTCTATGTCCAGCTTGCTTTGTCAACAACAAATTGTTGCTTTTTTGTGTGTTGAATATATGCTATATGGTAATTTATGGACCTAATAGGTATCTAAAGCCATTTGCACGCAACAAAATATGTATTTTATAAAAGTAATTGTTGATCCCTTATTTTGGCTGCTGATCCCTTATTTTCAAGGCTGCTGGTCCCTTATTTTCAAATCTGTAAGTTGACAGCTATGGCTGAAATGGACCAGGATTCCACAGAGCCCACCAGACAAGCCCAGTCCCAATAATGGAGAAGCGGGTAAAGGGAGAGACTTGCCCCCCACACCAAGTTCCTTACACCAGAGGGGGCTGTCCCAGCAGGACCAACCCCTACCAAGTGATCCTTCTAACCAGGCCCATTGCACAGAGGAGGGTTGAGGCCAACTTCCGGGCAAGTCCCCCAGAGTTATTTTTTCCTGGGAAAATTAATCCCAGATTGTTACAACTCTTCTTCCTCCTAGTCTCAGAGTCACTAACATATGTCAGAACTTGGCACATGAACATTTGGAGGAGAAAGAGGCAATGCTTTTTTTTAAAAAAAAATTATTTGTTTTTTTAGATTAAAGTTTTACAATCACATATCCAACATAAAAACAGGATTCCAAAGAATCTCCAGGAATTCTCCCTCCTCCCCTTTGTGGGTCCTATTATTAGTCATTTCCTCCTGCATCTTTTACAGTAATCCAAATCTTTTACATCTCCATTATGTCCAAAATTCACCATTAAACTACAAGTGTTATTCCAACCCTACTAACGATTTTAGCTGTTTACAATGGTTTTTTTTAAAGGTATATTATAAAGTTTCCCCATTCCTTATTACAATTTTGGTCTTCCTGATTTCCGATTCTTCCGGTCATTTTTGCCATTTCGGCATAATCCATCAAACTTAATCGGCCATTCGTCTCTGGTAGGGACTTTATCATCTTTCCATTCGCTGAGTCTAAAGCATGGTGAGAAAGAGGGAATTCTTGCCATGCTTTAAACTCAGTGAATGTCTCCTGCTAGGGAGAAGGGGTGGGTGGGAAGAGGTACATTTAAAACCAGGTCTTTTGAAAGCAGGCAGTGAAATGAGGAAGAAGCCCACCTTTGGAGCCCCCTGAACATTGTGGTTTCTCCAAGTCATTAAGAGACAGGGGTCTTCCCTCTCCCCCACGCAACATCTCTGCACTTTCTCTTTCTTCGGGAGATAAATTGACCCACCCTGACCTCAGCGCCCCCACCCCTCCTTCACCGCCAGCACAGAGGAGCCGGAAGGCAGGTGCGTTTAGCTCACCTTTGAACAGCTCCACAGCTCTGAATTCAAAGGGGATGTTGTTCTTCTTGGCAAAGAGGTAGACGGCTCGGCAGGGCTGGGAGAGGAGGTCTAGGTACAGCTCCAGCACCATGGCGGTCCCTGGGCATGGAGAGGCAGAGCAGCGGAGAGCAGAGATTTTCCTCTGTGTAGTCTGCCTTTGGCAGAACACCCTCCCAGGAAGGACAGGAACTGCAGCAGGGCAGAGAGCGAGGGAGTAGCAGAATGCGGGAGCCTGCCAGCCAGCCAGATGTTCTCCCTGAGGGGCGGAGTATTGACTCCAGCAGGCAGGGACTTTTGCTTTCTTTTTTTCTGGAAAAGTACAAGAAGCGAAGCACGTGCGACTGGCAGAGCCTGCGGTGGCAGTCGGCGAGGCGGGCGCAGACCCTCAAGGCGTGGTTGGATCGGTTAAAAGCCCAGGAGAGACTCTTTGACCCAAGAGCCTGCTCACTGAAATATGAACTTTGCAAAGTGGCAGTAAAACGCTGGCTGGTTTCCCAGGTGCTTTGTACACCTCTAGCACACCAATAGATACCGCACGCATTCCGATCTGCGGAAATTTCTACGCCGACCATTTGCAGGTGTCGGACAGGCAGGCAGAAAGTGTGGTAGGTGGCTTGGCCAAGTGGAGAGAGACTCTTATTGCACCAATGCACCTGAACATTCAGTCCGGACCCTGAGCTCCAGCTCCAAGGGCCTTCTGGCGGTTCCCTCACTGTGGGAAGTGAGGCTACAGGGAACCAGGCAGAGGGCCTTCTCGGTAGTGGCGCCCGCCCTGTGGAACGCCCTCCCATCAGATGTCAAGGAAGTAAAGAACTATCTGACTTTTTGAAGACATCTGAAGGCAGCCCTGTTTTATGTTCTACTGCAGTTTTATAATTGGTTGGAAGCTGCCCAGAGTGGCTGGGGCAACTCAGTAAGATGGGTGGCATATAAGTAATAAATTGTTGTTGTTATTCCATCCCCCGATTGCTGCTGACCCAAGAAACAAGCCACAGCCTGCAAGGACACAGTAGAGCTAACTGTACCAACATCCAGCAAAGATGAAGAGAAAGGCTTATCAGAAGGGGAGGTTTGTACCGAAGGAGTCGACAGCAAGGGACAGCATCTGCTCTTAATTTGTTCTTGAATGACTCTCATTCTGCTCTTAATTTGAATGTTCTTGAATGACTGCCTGTCTGTTTTCTAAGTGGGCTGTCCAGGGCTTACAAGTGTCACATGGTGGCAGCATGTCTCGGAAAGAAGGTCCTTTTGGATCTGTAGGGAGCAAGGAGTGTCCCCATTATAACAATAGATACAGGATCTGGCTTCCCACCGTGGTTGACCAGATGCTTTCAGCAAACCCCCAAAGTTCAATTTGACCATCACGATTAATAACAGTGACATCTCCTCCACCTCAGCTATTAATTTGTCTAATTGCCTTTTTAAGGTTGTCTAAGCTAGTGGCCTTGGCCAAGTCGTGTGGGAATGAAACCTATGAAACATCAGACCATTCTTTGCCCTGGAACTACCGCCAATCGGTTTCACTGGATGAGGGAACAACATCACATTTCCCATTCACTGCCACACATACAGTGGTACCTAGGGTTACATATGCTTCAGGTTACATACACTTCAGGTTACATACGCTTCAGGTTACAGACTCCGCTAACCCAGAAATAGTGCTTCAGGTTAAGAACTTTGCTTCAGGATGAGAACAGAGATCGTGCTCCGGCGGTGCGGCAGCAGCAGGAGGCCCCAGTAGCTAAAGTGGTGCTTCAGGTTAAGAACAGTTTCAGGTTAAGAACGGACCTCCGGAACGAATTAAGTACTTAACCCGAGGTACTACTGTATTTTCTTCTAAATAAAGAAGCCCCAACCGTTGAGATCTTTCCTCACAGGGGACTTCCTCCATCCCCCTGGATCATCTTGGCTGTTCTTTTGTGCAACCTTTCCTAACTCTGCAATACCCTTTTGGGAGTGGGGAGACCGGGGCTGTACATGGGATTCCAAATGTGGTTGCATCACAGAACTGAATAGACACTGCAGTACTGACAGCTTTATTTTCCATCACTAGTCTGGAATTCACCTTTTTTCCCCGGAGCGGCTGCACACTTGGCTCAACATTTTTGCTGAGCCCAAGGCCTCTTTCCCCAGGTACTTGCCTACATCACTGTGGAGAGGAAAGAAGTGGGGATGTTTCTGCCCCAACATGTTATCACTTGACACTTGACCCGCATCAGCTGGTTTGCTGCCCACTGATGCTGCTTGGATGAATTTTCTGTGATATCTTTGCTGTCTCGCTTGAGTTTTCCCCATCCTGAACCATTGGTGTCATTCCCAGACATAGCTGCCACACTGCTTGCTCCTGACTCCCAGTCATTTAGGATCAGGCCTATAAGAACTTCCGCTGCAGCTACCACCCAGGACTCCTCTGCTCAGTACCTGAGGGGCCCAGTCCTGCCACTCACCACCTGGCCCAGGGCAGGGCCTGATGGGCTCTGTAAAGGACTGCTGCCACGGCTAGGCAGAGAGAGCAGTTTTGTTTTTTGTTTAAATTGCTGTTATTTTTTACCTATGTCGTTTTAAACTGTGATATTAATGCTGTATTCTTAGTTTCAGATTTTGATTTATGTGGAAATTGTTTCCCATTTGGTTGTGTGTTTTGTTTTTTTTTGATGTGGTTTATTTACTGTTTATGACTTTTGTAGTTATGTAAATCTTGTCATAGGGACACGGGTGGCGCTGTGGGTTAAAGCCTCAGCGCCTAGGGCTTGCCGATCGAAAGGTCGGCGGTTCGAATCCTCGCGGCGGGGTGCGCTCCCGTTGCTCGGTCCCAGCGCCTGCCAACCTAGCAGTTCGAAAGCACCCCCGGGTGCAAGTAGATAAATAGGGACCGCTTACCAGCGGGAAGGTAAACGGCGTTCCGTGTGCTGCGCTGGCTCGCCAGATGCAGCTTTGTCACGCTGGCCACGTGACCCGGAAGTGTCTGCGGACAGCGCTGGCCCCCGGCCTCTTGAGTGAGATGGGCGCACAACCCCAGAGTCTGTCAAGACTGGCCCGTACGGGCAGGGGTACCTTTACCTTTACCTAAATCTTGTCATGCTGTAAGCCGCCTTAAGCATTGTTTTTTTTTAACAGTGGAAAGGCGGCATACAAATAAAAAATGATGATGATGATCAAATTAAAAAGCCCTGCTCCTGATACAGACCCATCTCTTCCTCCCAGTAACAGTTGTATTTACATACTTCTCAACATTATGGAGAAGCCGCCCCCCCCCCCCAGGCAAGACTATGATCTTGCCCAGCCAGAGCAGCTAGAGGCACCAAATGAACCCCTTCTCTTTATTGGATCAGGCTCTTGAAAGAGATGAATGAGCAGCACCAGGATCCTGCCCCTCTTTGCAAGGTTGGGCCTTGCATAAGGATCATTGGGTAGTGGCTAGCAGCTTTAACTGCATGGCAGTTGAGGCTGTTCCTTAGGTGGGCGGCCAAGGCAAGTTCTGTCCCACCCCCTTTGTACAGGGAGGGGGCACAGGTCTACGACAAAGGATCCAAGGGCGAAAGAAAGACACAAAAGATGAAGCAGCACACAGAGGACATCCTCCGTCCTAAGGCACCTTGCCCCATCAATGTGGGGAAATGAGAGTAAAGCATGTGAAGTCCTCTTTGACCTTCTCCCTAGTCCACCTACCTAAAGGTCTTCTTCACACAGATGGAAAGACACACAAAGAGGGACAGGATGGATCCTCCCACCCCTCAGTTGGCCACTCCCAGTTAGGGTTTTGGAATGGATGCAGTGTTTTGATTCAGGAAGAACCACAACTCTCTCTGGACATGGAAGAATGGGCAGAATTTCTAGAGGGGTGGCTCCTTTTGCCCAGAAGTCGTCCAGCAAAGGAGCCCAGTCACAAGGCTTTCTGAGATTGGACCGAAAGGTTCCCGTACCCCCCTGGGCCCTCTGCTTCATGGCCTGAACTCTTCTCCTGGTGACCAGCCCTGAGTCCCAGAGATGACAATAAGGAGAAGAGGCACCGGGGTGGGGAGCGTTGCTGCTCCAATTATATTTGAAGAGACCAAAACGTGTTGGTTGGTTCTTGAGCTTTATTGAGGGGGACTCTGCCCCCCAATGGCGTTTACTTCATATACTTCAGCAAGTGCTGCTTGATTTGTTCCCTCATTTCAGGAGGGAGTTGATCCTCCGTCACATCCTTGGCTTTGGAGAGCTCCCTGTGGGCCTCGGTAAAGAGGTCCTTCCCCACAGCTTCTTCCACTCTGGAGCGCCAGGCGGCCAGCTTGGGTCTACCTTCAAAGACGTCGTAGCCGGCGCTTACGGGCTGCAAAGAGAAGGAGAGTGAGCGGGCGCTGATTTGGCGCGGATGCAGCCCCAGCACCTGTTCAAGAGGGCGTTCAATGCTGGGAGTCTAAAGAGCGACAGAGGGGCAGAGAGAATGATCAATTGGAAGAATGATCAAGGATTTGCTTGTACGCATGCAAATAAAATGCCATCGGTCTTGTCAGCCACTCAATGCTCTGGATTCCTCAAGGACCGCCTCTTTCCATATGACCCTACCTGGACCCTGAGATCCTCTTCTGAGGCCCTCCTTCATGTGCCACCTCCTCGAGAGGTCCAGAGGGTGGCAACACGAGAACAGGGCCTTCTCTGCAGTGGCTCCCCGTCTGTGGAATGCTCTCCCCAGGGAAGTTCGCCTGACGCCTTCATTATACACCTTTAGGTGCCATGCAAAAACGTTCCTTTTTAACCAGGCCTTTGCTTGACCTGATTGACATCCTATGCCCTTTTCAATTTTTTTTTTTTGGGGGGGGGGGCTATTGGGTTGTTGTTTTTATTTTTATTATGTATTTTGTGGTTTTATATCTTGATTGTATTCTGTGAACCGCCCTGAGACGCCCAGGCATAGGGCGGTATATAAATTCAATCAATAATAATAATAATTTTGCCCATGCAGAATCAGAGGTCAAAGTCATGACTGAAGTCTTTACAGTCTGTGAGGAGCCCGGCTCCACAGATTTTTATCCTTAGAGCAGAATGCTTAGAGGAACTTGCAGTGGAAAATGCAACTATCTGTATGGTTCATTTTTACAAACACCACTTAGAAATGATAATGAGTATGTGGTATACAATCAAACACAAACAATAGTTATTTTGGAAAGCTAGTATTATTAACACCTGGATTGCTAATTGATTTCTACTTCCTGCTATATGCCTTTGAAGTAAAGTGGGATGTTGACACTTCTACTTAAAAAAATAAGGGGAAAAAAGACTTGGGATTAAGAGGCTGAAAATAACTCCTGTTGCTTAGCTGGGAAGAATGAATCTGGGAGAAGAATGAACTTGCAAATGTGCTAGGCTGTTTCTTTTTAAGCAAGGACAGAAGAAATGTTCCCAAGCTTTCATTTGTTTGGCAAGAAGAGACACTGTGCCTGCATTGTTCTTCTGTCAGGGGTAGGTGGGAGGGAATCAGGTGTCTGAGCTCACTCTGCATGCCTTTTGAGAAAAGCTATCATTGCCAAATGTGCAAGGAAATCTGCCCCACAGCTATCAACACCATACCCATTAACCGTCCCGATTTGAGTGGGACACCCCGGCTTCTGATTAGAGATCTTGGAATGTCCCGTTTTTTGTCTTGTGCTGTGGCGCAAATCAGCTGGCTCGCGCCAGAGTGCTCAACCAAAATACAGTGGTGCCTCGCAAGACGAAATTAATCCGTTCCGCGAGTCTCTTCGTCTTGCGGTTTTTTCGTCTTGCGAAGCACGGCTATTAGCGGCTTAGCGGCTATTAACGGCTTAGCGGCTATTAACGGCTTAGCGGCTTAGCAGCTATTAATGGCTTAGCGGCTTAGCGGCTTTAAGAAAAAGGAAACAAACTCGCAAGACGTTTCGTCTTGCGAAGCAAGCCCATAGGGAAATTCGTCTTGCGGAACGACTCAAAAAACGGAAAACCCTTTCGTCTAGCGAGTTTTTCGTCTTGCGAGGCATTCGTCTTGCGGGGCACCACTGTACAATTGCTTTTTGCTCTCATGCTAGTCAGTTGGCACGTGCAAGAGCGCCAGACAAAACCCTTGCATGAGTCGGCTGGTTCCAGCGAGAGCTCAGCACCAAAAAAAATGAGTGTCCCAGTTTTGATCAGCGAGATGCTGAAGGATATACATCATGAGTGGGGTAGCACCCAGCCCCTGCTTCTGGCTGGCCACTGTGGGAAAATGACAATTAGACATACCTTTGACATGACCCAACAGCCAGGCTCGCCTCACCTCCTGAGGACCCCAGTTCTAATGTTCCAAAAGAGAGAAAATCTCCCACTTCTCTCTTCCCACACTTCCTGTTCTGGAGTGTGACTGGATTGGTGGGGGGACTGATTGGAGGAGGGAATGGGGGAGTGAGAGGGAGGGTCTACTGGGATGTTGGGGAAGGAATAGGTGGGCCTAGGGCCACCCAGGCAAAGTCTCAGTTGGAGTCCCTGAGGTTAGGAAACAAAGAGACCTCGTATTTCAAGGTTTCTGAGCGAAACAGCCCATGAACTGCATTCACCAAGACGTTGGTTGTTCGTTCTGTCAAGAATAAATGTTAAATCCCTGTTGTGTCTCTCTCACGGTTTATATTTTGAGGGTCTAAACCATGGGTAGGCAAACTAAGGCCTGGAGGCTGGATCCGGCCCAATCGCCTTCTAAATCCGGCCTGCGAACGGTCTAGGAATCAGTGTGTTTTTATATGAGTAGAATGTGTCCTTTTATTTAAAATGCATCTCTGGGTTATTTGTGGGGCATAGGAATTTGTTCATCCCCCCCTAATATAGTCTGCCCCCCCAACAAGGTCTGAGGGCAGTGGACCAGCCCCCTGCTGAAAATGTTTGATGACCCCTGGTCTAAACATCTGCCACAAAGCAAAATGTTCACAGCAAGGCTGTGTCAACAGACTTAATTTTGTACACTTCTGTCCCGACTGGAATCGTTTTGTTTCTAAACTAAAAAGCTCCGTGTGTGTGTGTGTGTGTGTGTGTGTGTGTGTGTGTGAGAGAGAGAGAGAGAGAGAGAGAGAGACAGCCGGAGGGGGGGCTGGAGAGGAGAGAAAGAAAGAAAGAAAGAAAGAAAGAAAGAAAGAAAGAAAGAAAGAGAAAGAGAGAGAGAGAGAGAGAGAGAGAGAGAGAGAGAGAGAGAGAGATATGCTTCAGTAGTGGCGCCCACCCTGTGGAACACCCTCCCTTCAGATGTGAAGGAAATAAGCAGTTATCCTATCTTTAAAAGACATCTGAAGGCAGCCCTGTTTAGGGAAGTTTTTAATATTTAATGTTGTATTGTTTTTAACATTTGATTGGGAGCCGCCCAGAGTGGCTGGGAAGACTCAGCCAGATGGACGGGCTATAAATAATAAATTATTATTATTATTATTACTACTACTACTACTACTACTACTACTACTACTACTACTATTCAGCCACCTGGTCACTTGGGTTCCCAGTTTGCAGCTCTGACCTCTTCTTTTTGAGATGTGGTGATCCCACCTGGCTCTGGCTAGCAGGAAGTGATGAGGTGCCTCAGCCTTGCCAGGAGCCAAAGGCCATTTCCTCCCAGAGGCCCCCAGACCTCATCGCCCCCCAGCACTCACCTGCATGATTTCTACAATGGCCACCAAGTCTGCCAAGGAGATTTCCGTGCCAGCGATGAAGGGCCTGTCCTGGAGGAACTTCTCCTCAAACAGCTTCAGGGTCTCTTTCAGACTCTCAAGGAATTCTTCGAGCTTTTCGGGAGGGGCAGGATGTCCCAGGAAGAGTGGCAGCAAAACCTATGCAGAGAAGGGGGCAAGATGGAATTGGACACCGGAGACGTTCTTCACCTCTCATCACCGGGCGAGAGGTGAGAGGAAGGAAGGAAAAACAATGGCAGCTGTCAGCATTTCATCTCTCGTGGGCAGGGGCAGGGTCTCTCTAACAGATTCACAGGCCACAAAACTGAGCCCAGCTCTGGTCGCCTTGTTGCAGCAGGGATGTCTCCTCCGTAAATTGTCATCTGGGCCAAGAGGTACCTTACCTTTGCCAGGTACACTTTGGTGCCATACATTCGCGTGGTCATGTGTTGCCAAGACAGATATTCGTCCACGCGGGCTCGCTTCTGCAGGTCCGAGGGGTACCAGTGGTCAGGGGTCTTGAATTTCCTTGCTAGGTACAAGAGGATGGCAATGCTGTTTGGGTAGAAGAAAAAGAGAGAAGAAGATCAGCAGGCACAAACAGTGAATAACAACAGATGCAGTCGGATGCAAACAAGTTGGGGGATTTTTCTTCTTCTTCTTCTAAATTTTTTTTATTATTGAATACTTTTATTTTGCTTTAAACAAATACATATAAATATAGACAACCAAAATTACAAAAGAAAATTCCTTAATAATGATAATAATGAAAAAAACTAAAAAACTACAAAAAATATTAAAGTACATGGCACAGAACATAAGCAACTGTGGGAAAGAAAAAAGAAAAAGGAAAAATAGGAAAATAGGAAAAAGAAAAAGGAAGATGAGCCAAAGCAGGAAAGCTCATCTATTGTACACTTCCCTCAAGTTCACAACAGATCATTATTCTTATCAGTTCTCTCTATCTGCATTCCAAAGGAATCCCTCATCTTGGTATCAGGGAGCATTTCTCTATGCGGTATCATTCTAAACATAACCAGGTCTTTGTTGTTGAGCCCTTGTTCCCTAAATAATTATTTAAACATTTAAATAATTCTTCTTCTTCTAATTACACATACAGTAGATGCTTATAGGACTGGCAGTGACTGACCAAGAATGAGGCCTTGTGGTCATAGGGAAGAGCTCAATGAAGACGTGCTCTGTAGTGGCGCCTGCACTGTAGAACGCCCTCCCGCGAGATGTCAAACAGATAAAACAACTATTTGACTTAGTCTTAGAAGACATCTGAAGGCAGCCCTTCAGGGAAGTTTTTTATTGTACAGTTGTATCTAGGAAGTCAAAAAGAATCCGTTCCGGAAGTCCATTCGACTTCCGAAACGGAAACCAAGGTGTGGCTTTCTATTGATTTCCAATTGCGCAGGTGGGCTGGGAACTATAGCGGAAGCTGCGCCGGATGTTCGGCTTCCAAAAAAAGTTCAAAAACCAGAACACTGGCTTCCAGTTTTTGATCGTTCGGGAGCTGGAACATTTGACTCCCAAGGCGTTCTAGGGCCGAAGTACGACCGTAATAGTTTATCATGTTTTAATATTTTGTTGGGACCCGAGTGGCTGGGGCAACCCAGTCAGATGGGCAGGATATAAGTAATAAATATTATTATTATTATTATTATTATTATTATTATTATTATTATTATTATTAGAAACTGTCCCAGTGTGCAGCAGCTGTGAGGAAAGGAAATTCCACACTAGCGATTGTTAGGAAAGGAACTGAGAATAAACCTGCCGGTATTATAACGCTGTTATACAAATCTGTGGTGAGATCGCTTCTGGAATATTGTGAATAGTTCTGGTTACCCAACCTCAAAAAGGGTACTGTAGAATTACAAAAAAGTCCAAAAAAAGGGCAACCAAAATTATCAAGGGGATGGAGTGAATTCCCTATGAGGAAAGGTTACAACATAAACTTAGTTAAGGCCTTGAAAACGAAAACACAAAACCCCAAAGAGAGGAAAGCAGATATATGGGTTTCCAGCAGGATCTGGTGCACAGTGAAGTTGCAGGGGGCCTGTGTGGCTACACAAAGTAACAGCGCTGTGCAACACAAACACACAAAGTAACAGCGCTGTGGATCCTTATTACCTCTCTGCCAAGGTGAAGTCGCCATCCTTCAAGGCGGGCACTTTCCCCAGCAGATTCACCTTGCCAAACTCCTTTGTCCTGTTTTGCCCTGGAGAGATGGACAAAAGGAATCAAGAGGCAGCTATTCACTCATGAGAACCATGACGCAGGACCCTGCCTTGACCCACTCTGGATGGGGGGTGCTGGTTACCCCCACCTGACCCCCCACTCATGCTCCCTCTTACCTCTTTACTGGATTGCTTTGGTTGGGAGGTGGGG
This sequence comes from Podarcis muralis, assembly GCF_964188315.1. Lineage (NCBI taxonomy): Eukaryota > Metazoa > Chordata > Lepidosauria > Squamata > Lacertidae > Podarcis > Podarcis muralis. Next base: position 27,331,895 of record NC_135670.1, read on the forward strand.
GGCAGCTGGGCAGGGGCTGTGTGCTTGTCAGCCATTCTCCTAAGTCAGCTCTTAGGCAATAAATCTTTTTCACACCCACAAAGTAAGTAGAATCAGAACAGTGCAGAGAACAAGCCAATTTCTCGGGAATGGATGGAAGCAGATGGACATCTGCCTCAAGCATACCTGGGGTGTGGGATTGCGCAGCAGGCATCGATACACAAGTCTGCCTTGCATCGATACCAAAGGTCAGCAAAGAGCGAATTCTTCTGTGTCTGGGCAGCTCAGGCTTTATACCGATTGGGCAAAAGGGAGGGGGAAATAAGCTGTGCCCCGGCAGACACTGCCACAAGCCAGGGGTCTTTTTGCAAAGCTCCTTTCTCCTCCTTGCCTTCCAGTTAATCATTCTACATCAGTCACCGTTTTTTCCTGCTTGCCACAGATATGAAATTCACGGCTGCTTTTATTAGGAAACAATCAATTCTTACCCGCCCTTTATCAAGAGGCCCCAACGATTTGAAAGCAAAACTATTGGAAACAGCAAAAGCCTATTTTAAATGTTAGGAAATAAGACCTCTTCGATGGTATCAAGTTGCGAGGGAACCCAAAGCTCCAAGTGAGATCCCTGAACCCTTCCAAGGTCTGCACAGCCATTCAGACAACCTGCGTCAAGCAGTCAACAGGCAACTTGAGAGTGACTCTCTTTCTCCCCCCCCCCGCCGAAATTTTATTAATTTTACAAACAAAAAATACAAATAAACACACATCAATAAAGTCATACTGTATGTGGAGATTCTTCGAATCTCACGACTTCCCCCCATTCCATCCACAGTCTTATTTTAAGCATCTACAACTGCATACTAGTGTTACTCTGGTTTTTATATTGAACCATATTATCCATGTTTTTACACGACAA